>NC_079457.1:15723462-16089295 GCF_903798145.1 Danio aesculapii | reverse complement strand
TCAGTCAATCTACATGGGCTCACAGTTGATAAAAATAGCCTTGCAGTGTGTCCCCAGAGTGAGAAAGCTGCAGGCAGAATCGAGAATTAATTATATTACAAACAATAGATGCTGATGCATGTTTTAGGCTAGATCCAGGACAGGGATTTGCACTTGAAAATGCATTTTGTTAATGTTGATTTATCAGGTTTATAGTTGCACCAAAGTGATGAAGCTTATGACTAATTTAAGTGCACTTATATACAGTATACACACCTGTTATGCGGTCATTAGGGTCCTGCATGTGTTCATTCGGTGCCTTCTTGTTCTTGCGCTGTGGAACAACTCAGAACAACCTTTGGGCTCTTTTCCAAACCGAGCTCTCCATCGAAACTTGAGCCCCCAGTGTCGGTCTTGTTTTATATCCCAGCATTCTCATGTTCTCAAGGATGTCAGAGACCAGTACAGGAAGCCGGTGGACATTTATATAATAACTTTTGGAGAAGACTCACTCTTGTTTAATTGTGTGCTTTCTCATTACTTGTTTGATGGTGGATCAAAAAGCCTTCGTCTTGAACAGGGAGAACCTAACATGGAAACTGTGGATATTTTTGTAGGTTGTCCCTGGCCTTGCCCACATAACTGCTGTAATCGGAGTGATAGTGACTTTATCCAATTACTTCTCGTGGATGAGCTCTGGTATTTTTTATTAGAGTGCTGCCATGTCCTTCAGATGTTCCTATTAGGTTGCCAGACAATTTCATAACCCTAAATAACTCGGTCTGTAACTGCAAATGCAGCCTAGCAACGCCCTAGCAACTGTCAAGAACACTTATTTATCTGTCTTGTTATCTGTTTATCTGTTCGTCTATCCATCTATCCATCCAACTGTCTCTGTTGTACAGTCTTCAGAGAAATGCTTCTAAATAATACCAAATTAGGATCTTCGGTAGCAATGGCAGGATAAGGTTCCATTAAGAACCATGCTTTGAAAGTAATATACAGTACCTAATATATGTATTGTTATATATTTGATAATTTATTATTACATTTAGCAGTAATAGTATTAGTATTAATCTGGTCTTACATTTCGCAAGTTCTGTTAAAGTTTAAAAGGTTTTTTTTTCGGAAAAGTATAAATACATTGTATGTACCAGTTAGATATGTTTTATGTGGACTTGTAGTAAAAAGTTTAGCTGAACAACTTGTAGTTTTTAGCTAAACATGTACAAGGAAAATTGACACTGAACATGGAAAAACTGCAAAAAGTAACAGCAAATGCATGCAATGAAGACCAAATTTTCACAGTCCTATATGATGCCTTTATTTAGGTTATTACAAGTGCATTTCAGTAAATTTGTATTTCCTCTCTGCAGAGGATATAAGCAGTGGGGGAAAGAGTACTGAAAAATCATACTTAAAAATACTTGCCTAAAAATGTAGAGCAAGTAGAGTAAAAGTATCTGTTGCAAAGATTACTCAACGTATGAGTAAAAAGGAGCCCTTTCAAAAGTACTCAATAGTAGTGATTATTAAGCTGTAAAAAGCTGATGCATTTACATGTAATTTGTGGATGTGTGTAAACATAACATGTAGTGCATTTAGTTATTGCCCAGCAGGCACACAACGCCAAAAGACATTAATATTAGGTTAGATTTAGGTTATGATGTCAAGTGACCAAAAGTCAATGTCTAGTTAGTCTAATGTTATTTTGATGCCTAATAACGACATCAAATGACGTTGATATTTTGTTGATTTTAGGCTGTTAGAAAGTGACCAAAATCCAATGTCGAGCCAACATCTTGTACCAATGTCATATTGACGTAAAATACTGACATTTATCATTAGGTATGGCAACCAAAATCCAACATCTGATAGACGTCATAGTGGTAACGTCTACACAACGTCAAGCTGTAACATCGTTAGATGTTGATATTTGGTTGATTTGAGGTTGGACATTGGGGTCAGCCTGACGTTGAGTTCTGATGTAAACCCAATTTTTATTTCCAAACTGTCCCCACGACGCTGGGGTACAACTTCAGTCTGACGTCATGTTGACGTCTTGTGCCTGCTGGGTGTTTAGGCTATTTCGTTTTTCATACAGTAAATATGTCATCTTCTCATCAGTGACATGCATCTAAACCGTCTCTGGGTCATTTTGTGTAAAGATTTTGGACATTTTCTTGGACACTTTTAATGCTTCTAAACAGTTTGCTGTAATTATAAATTGCCCATGTCTTGAGGTAGTTCATTATGATGTGCAATTTGATTGGCTAGGACTCACAGGACTGATTTTTATAATCCCCATAGACAAGAAAAAATAAAGCAGTGACTGCAGGTTGAAGGAAAGTAGTGGAGTAAAAGTACCAATAGTGCACTAAAAATGTACTCAAGGGAAAGTAAAAGTACACATTTATAAAACTGCTTGGTAAATAACAATTTCTGAGGGAAAACTACTCAGTCACAATAGTTTGAGTATTTGTAATTTGTTACTTTACACCACTGGATATAAGATATCACAGCATCTGAAATACACTCAGTGAGTTTGAAGTCACAGTATATCTTTTCCATTTGTTTTGATGCAAATAATTGTTTATGAAGGCCTAAAGTATATGAAAAAATGTACCGTACTGTGTTACAAAGAGGACAGCATTGTAGCTTATTAATTAATACTCTTGTTGCTTCGCTGCAAAAAGGTCACTAGTGAGTCCCAGCTGAGTTTGCATGTTTTCCCCGTGCTCCAGTGGGTTTCCTCCGGGTGCTCCGGTTTCCCCCACAGTCCAAAGACATGTGCTATAGGTGAATTGGGTCAACTAAATTGGCTGTAGTGAATGAATGAGAGAGTATATGGGGGACCCCTGATAAATCAGGAACTAAGCCAAAAAATAGTGAGTAAGTGTTAAAAAGAAAATGGAGTCATGCGGTATGGTTTTTTTGTGAGTTCAGTAACAAATTTGAAAATCAAAAACAGCAAGAAATAAAGAAGCCTAAACTCTTTCTTTTTTGGTAACCCAATTTTTGTTTGGACATTTTTGGATTTGTATTTTTTCCTGACACTTTCTATTGTCCATCTCAATAGTTGACTCTCTAGCTCAGGGGTGTCGCAGGCCTGTAGAGTTTAATTCCAACCCAGCTTCAACACACTTTCCTGTAGGTGTCAAACTAATCTGAAGGACACAATCAGTTTGATCAGAGGTGTTTAATTATGTTTGAAGCTAAACTGTGCAGCACTGTGGCCCTCACAGAAAATTAGCGTTTAACATTGTTCCTAAACAACCAATGCAGTCATCAAAATTTGCGTTCATACTGTGCTGTGCCTATGAGAAGGTGTAGATGCAGACGTGTGGGCACTGTATAGGTTACACTCCTTCCTCTCTTATGGCCCGTTTCCACTGACTGATACAGTGCGCTACGGTATGGGTCACCTTTATCAGGCTTGCGTTTCTACTGCCAAAAGGGTACCAGTGGGCGTGATGTATGACAGAATGTTTCAATCGACGTTATTCTCACTCTAGGAAATCTCGCTCAAAGTAAAGCTGTACGGGTCGTTCACATATCATATGAGAAGCACTTCTTACAAAACAGATGCTTTATACACATAAATACTTGTGTAAAAATGTTCATTGCTAACCTTTCTATGAACATGATTTCATTATAACTGCGGATCAATGACCTAGGATCAATGAAATAGCCTACTGTACATCTGTAATTATATAAAATAAATAAATGAATGCAACACATATGAACACATATAGACCCTTACAGTCTCCGATATGTTACCACTTACAGAAAAACACACAGGAGGATACATTTAGTCCTCATGTTTTAAGTTGCTAAAAGAATAATTTGCTCTTTTTTTTTTTCCCCACTTTCGCATTTGTCCATTTCTGAAAGGATCGGATGTGAGAAGCACTTAAATAGTCACACACACACGTTATTATCATCAGCTCAAAAAGCTCGCATCTTTAGACGTCCTCGTAAAACAAAAACAGGACACGGATATGGTTCTTATTGGCTTTGTGGCTGTTCATCAAGAAAACGACAAGGTTTCTTTGAGCTCAGGTCGACTATGGCTCGTTATTATATGTATACAGTATTACGATGTAATGTCTCGGCTGTGTATTTAAAAATGGCGTTTTTTTGTTTGTTTTCATTCTCTTGCTTGTGTACGCACTAGTGACGCTTCTCTGTAAACCAATAGCGTTCAGCTGCACGTTTAGCTCCGCCTTTTGGTACCCTTTTGTCATGCTAGGTACTTTTTGCAAAGGGTACCTAAAAAGTGGTACGGTTCGCTTTTTTAGTACCTTTTGACAGTGGAAATGACTATAAAAGCATACCGTACCGTACAACTCAGTCGAAACGGGCCATAGTGCACCGGGCACTTTGTCAGACACACTTCCATGTTTCCGTTTGTACAGATAGCTCTTATATACTTTTAATGCTTTGTACTTTTTTCTACAGCCACATCCTCTATATTGAAAGTCTTTAAATATTTAATATTTGCTTTTATTTTTTATTGCATTTTTAGTTTAGATTATTTGCCTTTATTTTCTATTGTATTTATATTTGAGAGACCTATTGTTATGGTTTTTGTTGTTGTTATTTTAAGGTAACGAGTGGTTGTGTAAGCATTTCACTGCTTATCACACTGTCATGACTCTGTATGAGACCAATAATATTAGAATTTGAAAAATTTAATTTGTGTCGATTCCCCAAGCTTCTCATACTCAATATCACAGCAAAAATAGTTCAGTATATTTGAAGCCAGCCACCCCCTTGCAAGGATCTTATGCACTCAGTCACCCTTTCCCCTCACTCACAACACCCCTGTCTGTTTGTCTATTTATAGCTCCTCAGTTTAAATGAATTGATTTCATAATGCTACATAAACTAGCTAAATGTGGCTTCCCCCCTCATTCGTCATTGTCAGATTGACAACGGGGCAGATTGAGTTACAAGGCACAATGATGCACTAAATGTATTTATCACATGGTTTTCTTTTACTCTCAGCTCACAAGAGCTGCTCATATAGTCATATGGTTCACTGTAGACAGATTTACTGCAATTAATTATACAAGCTATGCAAATAAGTACAGAAGATAAAGTACATTGCTCTGCAGCTCTCAGAAAGCTCTTTGTTTATTGGGATATCCCTTTTCTGTAATGACTCACTGTACCGTGGGCCAGTTTCATTGCCACCGCCCAGGTATTATTTGCTATAATGTTAAATTTAGAATGGCCTGGGATATTACATAACATTTCTGCCCCGGGCCACTAATATTGAGGATCCTTCTCTATTTTAGCCACAAAATGCATGTGTTGGTCTGGAGGACGAGGTCTTTGGCATACGCTCTGTCTGCTCACTTGTACTTTCCTTGGTGGTACCATCGGACGCATACCTTTTCAGGCACAGAATGTGTCAGAGCAAATTACAGTGGCCCAAAATTAGGCCATAGAATCTGGTGTTCTCTGCAGGGGAGGAGGGGATATGTGACACCCTGCAGGCCTTGTGGTGTGTGGCGTGACAGTCAGCCATCAGACAGGGCTTAGGGTTTTGAAGCTACCGCACACATTTTTTCCGGAATACCTCTTAAGGACAAAACAGTTCCCAGTGTTCCAGCACAGTCTGGCGTGATATATCATGATAGTAGCAGGATGGGTCTGCACGGGCACCTGTGACTCATAAATCCCTGAATTTTAAGTTCCGTTGATGTAGATTCTGTACCTTGAAGACAGCCTTACAATGTTGTGATGAAATTAGCTGAAGTTAAACCTGATGACACTTATTCTACACCCTCTAATTCAGGCTATGTGAAGTGTGAAGAGGGATGGAGAAACTGCAGACTGGCTTAACAGTTTTCATCATTACATGAGTGATATAAACGTGAAGGATCGGCAGTAATAGACTCTGAAATCTAAATGCCGCAATAATCGCTATATTCATAGTGGTTCACACTGCAAAAAGAAATCATAACATTGATGGTAAAAACTGGCAGATTCTGTTGCCAGAAGTTTAGTTAAAAATACAACAGAGACCATAAAAGAGATCTCAAAATGTTATAAACTGCCCATGTATTATTAAATTATGGTGTTATACATGACTGTTTGGAAGTACTGACATCTACACTGTACCTTTATTAAACAGACAAAATCTCAATCAAAAGCATGTGTGATTAAGATGAGAAAGTGATGAACCAATCAATGCTCATCACAAGCAACTTTTCTCACAAGCGGAGACTACGATATACACTCATCGGCCACTTTATTAGGTACACCTTACTAGTACCGGCTTCGACGCCCTTTTGCCTTCAGAACTGCCGAAAATCCTACGTGGCATAGGTTGATACGAATCCCCAAAGGTGCTCTATTGGATTGTACTCAAATTGCCTCCACAGTCACCAGATCTCAGTGAACTCATTGCCATGTTCAAGAAAGTTCTCACTCTATCATCTGAATGTCGCAGCAGAAATCGAGACTCATCAGACCAGGCATTTTTCCAATTTTCTATTGTCCAGTTTTGTTGAGCCTGTGTGTGAATTGTAGCCTCAGTTTCCTGTTCTTAGCTGACAGAAGTGGCACCCTGTGTGGTCTTCTGCTGCTGTAGCCCATCTACCTCAAGGTTGGACGTGTTGTGCGTTTAGAGATGCTCTTCTGCATACCTCGGTTGTAACGAGTGGTTATTTGCGTTACTGCTGCCTTTGTTGTCTGGCCATTCTCTTCTGACCTCTGGCATCAACAAGTCATTTGCGCCCACAGAACTGCCGCTCACTGGATATTTTCTCTTTTCAGACCATTCTCTGTAAACCCTGGAGATGGTTGTGCGTGAAAATCCCAGTAGATCAGCAGTTTCTGAAAAACTCAGACCAGCCTGTATGGCACCAACAACCATGCCATGTTTAAAGTAATTTAAATCAAATTTCTTCCCCATTCTGATGCTCTGTTTGAACTGCAGCAGATCATCTTGACCGTGTCCACATGCCTAAATGCATTGAGTTGCTGCCATATGATTGGTTGATTAGAAATTTGTGTTAACGAGCAGTTAGACAGCTGTACCTAATAAAGTGGCCGGTGAGTGTACAGTATATTGTGTACTTTAAAAGTAGTACTATATTATTTATTGTTTTCTTGGCTCTTCTGTCGGTATTGTGTAAACATATTTTTTTCTTGTTATCTCATGACATTCTCCTTTATTTTATTAGTTTATCCTGTGTCAGGGTCAGCGGTGTATTACAATCCTTTACTCTAAATATGAGCAATAGTAATTGGACTTCTATTCTTAGCCTCATAAAGCAATATAATGACGTATGTGATGATCTGATTGAGAACTGCCTGATAGTAAAAATGAAAACCTGCTCTAAATATAGTTTGAGAAGCACGTCAAACTGATGTGACCTCAGATCTGCAGGTCTGAATCATTGACATGACAGATGACCGACTGTCCATATGGAGAGTGTTCAAAACCACAACTTCCTCCTGGAAGTGGAAAGCTGAAAACTCATCGCAGTGAAATAATCAGATGACATCATGATTACTCGGGTTACAGCTGTTATGAAAGCGACAGCAAAACCTTATATAGAGCAAAAAACACAAAGGGTTTAAGTTTCTTCAAGTTTTGAGATTTGCTTTTTATTTTCCTATCGCTATTTAAAAAAACATTTGCCAATCCTTGCAGAATCTGAATTTTGACTATGATAAAGAAATGGTAAGAAAAATGACTTGATATATTCACTCTTTCTGATATCTTGCTTTAATCTGTTCTTGCATATTTTCCTTCTGTGGTACAAAAACAAAAGTTTTTTTTTTCATTACACAATGCATAAGGACTAGAGACGTCAAGCTGCACAATGACCCTAAAGTCATATACGGTGCTCAGCATATACAAGTACACCACTCACTGATCTCTCTTTTAAATTCATATCTTTAATAGGAAGCTATACAATATCGTATTTGTGCATATACATTAGATTAGTGAATACTGAAGCCAAATCTGGAGCTTATCTAACTAAATAACTTACGATAACGGTCCAAAAACTAGTACAGCTAAATTTGTTCCAAATTTGTATGTTTTGTGTAAATGCACCAAAATACATTGCCTTTATTCACGGACAAATAAAAACATTTTCAAAATGGGGTGTACTCAATTATGCTCAGCTCTGTATATGATTTTTACAGTGTCAAAAAAAGGTACTAGAGCTTTCACTGGATAGCAGCTTGTTAAAAATGTACCCATTTGTACCTTGTCTACCCTTTTTGAGTGCTTAATAATTTGTACCTAAAAGCCAAATTTGGTGCCTTTTGAAAAGTACAGCTCCAGTGAAAATGTCTGGTTTTACTTGTTTTAGTGGAACAGACTGCAATGTACTCTGTAGTTTTCACAGTTTCTTGCCCTATGCTCAGTATGCAGTGTTGGGATAACACGTTACAAGTAATGAGTTATGTAATAATAAATGATACGAGTAAAGTAACACATTACTTGAAAAAATTTGTCATTTGAGTTACTTTTTTGAAAATGTAAGGCAAGTTAGTTTTTAGTTTAATTAGCTTTTAAAAAATAAATTGCTGTATGAAAATTAGTTGCAATGAATCAGACAGTGTGAATGTGAATCAGAGAATGTTCATTATTTTGAACCCATCAAAGAAAAGGGGATTACAGTCTTAATAGACAGTGATTTTACTTAAAACAAGTAGTACAAAAGCAGCAAACACATTGCTTTAAACCTTCAATAATCTGTATATATGGCCGATAACTATCCTAATTTAATAATAAAATATCCTAAAATATTTTATTTTGATGTGTTTATTTAAAGGTAAATGACTGGTATACAGTGTAAATTGTCAAAGCTCCTCTATTAAAAAAAGTTCTGAAAGAGATAAAGGTAACTTAAAAGTATCGTAACGCATTACTTACTGTAAAAAGCAATGCAACTACAGTCTCAGAAACAAAGGTTCAAGTGTTTTAATTTTTTAATTATTAGTACAAATGTGTACCTTTTGAAAAGGGACCGCTCGTGTACCTTTATTACTGAGAGTGTAGTTTACTTTTTTGGGGAGTAACTCAATATTGTAATGCATTACTTTCTAAAGTAACTCTCCTCAACACTCCGTATGTATGACCAATCTTTCATTTTCACCGGCTCCAATTCGTAAAACAGGTCTGAATGAATGAATAGTTCTCAAATAAGCCTCCCTGATGGGATACTATCACAGATGTCTTGTATATGGACTAGTACTAAACTAGCAGTAACGTATCACAGAAAAAAAACTATTGAATATGCTTTATAGAAATCTAAATCTTGATAATAATTTTTTTTTAAATACTAACGTGAAGGAAATTTTAAGAAGCAAACAAGATGATTTGTTTCAAATTTATTTCATATAGAGCTGCACAAATTGAATGAAAGATAAGCAATACCTCTCATTTTATATATATAAAAAACTCTGAATGCCCGATCTTGATTTTCAATATGAGAAAAAAAAAATAGTCTGCAGAAGCTCTAAACAAACATATACATCCTCAAAATACATACATACAATTATGATTCCTCTAAAGTCCGACTGGTACCGCACACTAAGCCAGGCATCTGTAATACTCCACGTATTTGCATGTGTAAGAGGCTGTACATGTACAGTAGCTGCACTGGATCTCACACCACCTTTTATATTAACTACTGACTGTTAAAAATACATGCTTCTGTTTCTAGAAACATTAGCAAAGTCAACCCGAATGCATTCACATCAATCCTGTTCTCAAGTGTTTCAGTGTTTTTCTGTTTGAGCTCATTTTTGAGCATCTTTAAAGGGACTGGATGTGTTCATCTTGTGTTAAAATGAGATTTGGGTTGTCTATGGTACACATGAATCAGATTCAGTCTCCTGTACGTTGTGTGCGCAAACATGAATAAAATGACGACTAGTTCATTTAAAAGCCTGTGGCCTTGGATTTTAAATACATATAGCCCCTTTAAGATAGATAATGCTTCGGCACTTGAAAGTATTTAAGGCTTTGTCTGATCATTTAAGCATCCAAATAAATGCTGTTTCTACTCCTTGTTTTGGTCCATGGCCTTTCTTTCTTGAAGATGGATCTTTGGATGCTGTATATATGGAATATGCTCTCTGAACATTGGTGTAATACTGATGGGAATATCATTTCTTTCATTTAGAAGTCACACATGTAGAGCATTTGATTTGCACCATTGACCTGAAATGTTACTGACTAAAGCCACCATTTCAGCTTAAAACACACTAAGATTTGGAACTCCACGTCTGATAATAACATATCCAATGAATGCATACAGTCACTTAGTGAGTTCAGTGTTGAAGACGATGCGATGAAGGTCTTCGAACACAGGCGTTAAGTAGAATGTCATCCTTCTCTGACTCCATTCCAAGAAAGCAGAGAAACAGTAAGCGATAAAGTCCTTTGACTAGTCAAACCCTTAAGAGCTCCCCAAACATCCCATATCCTCAGTTCATCACCCTGGTTGTCCATTTATAAAGTCACATTCAGAATGGCAACGTGTCCATGAAGATTTTATCCACAATGGGTGGAGGTGGGACCAAGTCTTCCAGTTTGAGATAGAAGATTCGCTGGAGGCCTTGGGTGCACAGTGTTCTCAGCTCCGGGAGCTTGCTCAGCAGTCGGGACAGATAGTTGGGCCGGGCGACCTCAAGGGCACTTGTGGAGACGTGGTCTCTGAGACACGTGATCAAACGGTTTTGGAGGTCTTCAATCCGTTTGGGCTCTTTCAGGCCATGTCGATCTGTTGGTCACAGTTAAAATTAGGGATGATATTTATTTGGGATGAAACATCATGTGTGACCCTGGACCACAAAACCATGTACATATTTGGAAATTGAGACTTTTTTAATTAAGACAATATTTGGTTGAGATGGAACTATATGAAAATCTGGAATCTGCAGGCTCAAAAAAAATCTCAATTTGATTAAAGTTGTCCAAAGTTCTGTGGACATTACTCAGACCCCCTGGTTTTGCATGATTCTGCGATCGCTGAATCCAACGCAAAAACAAATCGCACATTTTTGCGATCCTGCAAAGTTCTTAAATGCAAAATAATTGCAAAAGAAAATAAACAATTTCATAAAACAAACAATATAATAAAATTAGATTTAGTTCAGTTTTCAATTTGTTTTACGTGACTATTAGACATTGCATACGCAGCACAGGTGATGTATTTGAGTGTCTCTCGAAAAATGACGTCTCACCTGCGCCCTCACAATCATTACATTATATTGTAAGGGGGCGAAATAGTTTTGCAGCCTGTCCAGTAAGCAGATGCGAATGAAGTGCGAGAGATTTACATGTGAAGTTAATGCAAAGATTGGGTTAAGCATCCTGTGGTGCGAATTAGGTGTTTTGTGCGTTTGAGGTGCTTCAGATTGCAAAAGAAAGTTTGAGCAAAGAAATCGGAGCAATGGAAAAGACAGAAAAGCAAGCAGCTTACAATTGGTTCAAGGATAACAGCCGCTGGACGTGACCAAATTTAAAGACATTATTTGTTCTTTACATGTATGGCTGATATTATGGTGTGCACAGAATCGATAAATGTTTTTGCTTAACTCTTTTGCTGCAGTTAACGAGAGAAAACGCTTCCTTGACATTAACGACTTTTTACGGAAACCTGTGTTTTAGTTGTATTACAGTAGGAGAAACCCTAACGAATGTCCTGAGTGAGGTATTGCATTGGTCAGATGCTCTGTGGAGTGAAATCTGAGAGTACGATCGTGGATAAAAATAAGGAGTTATACAACCTTCCTTTGGCTTAATCCCTACAGTGTTAGATCTTGTCTTGACAAGAGACCAAAATAAAGAAGCTTTATTTTTATGATTTGTGTCAGATTGCACACATAATATAGTGAGCTACCTAATATGGTAAAAATATATACATAAAAATAAATTTTTTTAAAACTTATATATTTTTAAATTGCAAAACTGTTCGCAAATGTCGTTTTTAATTGCACAAAATCCCAAAAAAAGCATGAAAAACTAGGGGGTGTGATTACTAATCAAACACTGAGAGTTTTATATATTTATGGTAAACAAATTACAAAACATCTTAATGGAAATTGATCTTAATATTTGCATGATTTTGGCATAAAAGAAAAATCGATAATTGTTCTTACAATGCATCTTGCTATTGCCAAAAATATACCTGTGCACCATTAGCCTGAGTTTGTGGTCTAGGGTCACATACTGCTTCCATTCTGTGTAGAAGCAGTTGGTATTACAGTAATTTACCTGTGATTATGACCAGTGTGGCAAGACAGGAAAAAGCAGATATGTCCAAATTCAAGCGATGTAAACTCTGAGAGAACTCCATAATTGAGTCAATCCAATCACCAAAGCTTCGTACGCACTGCGTCCGGTGCAGAACCATACCATTGCAGAAAATAAGTTTGTCTGTCTCAGGGTTTGACCTAAGTGCAGAAATAATTCTTTAGTCATTTCATAAAATATCAATAAAATGCTTAAGTAAACATCATCTGAACTGACGCACCTGTAAGCTAGACGAAGAATGAAGAGCTCAACAAAAGCTGACTCCAGAAGAAGCTCTTGGTCCTCCTTACAAAAGGCACTGAATCCAGGGATGCTTCCAGCCCACTTCCTGATCACGTCCATTGACCCTGTTAGCAGGTCATAAAACTGCTGTATGTCGTTGGCATCTTCCTTCTCAGGTAATCCAGATGCTGATTCCTGATACTAAACAATTACCAAAAATACAGCATATTGATTAGCATTGTTGATATTTGGGGCAGAGGTGTCCAAACCGGTTCCTGGAAGGCCACTGTTCTGCAGAAGTTAACTCAGAAAAAGGATTGGGCTGTTATGTTGATCAAATCTGCAGGGACGTGGCCTTTGAGGAGCAGTACTGGACACCCCTGATTTAGAGTGATTAAATGAAATCTATATATTTATTCAACAATATTTATATTAAGCTTAATTTTGTTGTTATGTTGTAGTGACGCGTGTTTTTTCCTCACCTTTGAATAGTCCAGACTTGCACTAGCAGGGTTTGAGTCGATATGGGCAGTGACGAGAGAGGCGATGATGTTCACAGGTGAAGAGACTGATAGAGAGTCCTGAACAGCTTTGGGTTTCGATGGCAGACGCCCCCTTCTTCCTTTCAGGCTGTCTGTTCTTACAACTACACAGAGGGAGAATATACACACTTATTAAAAATGTTTGAGGTGGGTTACTCAATAAGTGAAGTTTACTTATAAACTAATTTTAAGAGGATCACATGCTTATGATTGATCACAGCTAGTCCCACATTAGCTTACGATTAATTCACCAATCAGATGATTTGCAACTCACAATAAATAATCAGAGATTCTTATTTCAGTATCTTCATCTTAAAGAATCCCACCCACCCACCTAACCTTACTCTTTCTTCCTAGATGGGTGACACAGCGGTACAGTGATTAGCACTGTTGCCTCACAGCAAGAATGTCTCTAGTTAAAGTCCTTACTAAACCAGTCGACATTTCTGTTTGAAGTTTGCTCGTTCTCTGTGTGCTCGCATGGATTTTCGGGTTTCCTCCCAAAGTCCAAAAAACACGCAACCTAAGTAAATTGAACATACCAAATTGGCATCATAGTCAAGCTCCTAACAAGCTGTATATCTCTCTTAGCCATCCTTATATCTGTCATTAGCCAGAAATAAGTCAGGGGAGTTCATCGAAATCTACCTGAGCTCAAACTCCCCTCTTGCCCTGTTAACAGGAGGGAGTCCAGGGCTCAAAGATCCCATAAAAAAGCTCAGTGCTTTCTCCCAGGACAGCATGCTAAACAAGCTTTATTATCAACGATCAGCTAAGTGTGAACTCTTGAAAACATGCATGTATTCCCATTTGTTGAATTAAACGAGTTTGTCCTTACCTTCCTTCACCATCCCCACAGCTAGGCACTTTTGGAAGCGGCAGAACTGGCATCTGTTTCTTCGCCTTTTATCCACTGGACAGTCTTTGTTGGCGAGGCAAACATATTTGGCGTTCTTCTGTACGGTGCGCTACAGAATTGAGGAAACAATAAATGTTATAAATCAAGCCTAATGGCCAAAACCAACAGCATGATGACAGCATTTCTCTTTCTTACCTTGAAAAAGCCTTTGCATCCTTCGCATGTGCGCACCCCGTAATGCTGACAAGAAGCATTGTCTCCGCACACTGCGCAGCGTCCCTCGTTTCCTGTGGGGCTCCTCACTTTAGGAGACAGGTGTCCGTCCATCAGTCCTGATCCATCCCGGCTGCCCTGCTCCAGGCTGAGTGGACTGAAAGGAAGTGGAGAACCGTGTTGCGGAGTATGAGAAAAAGGATCCTGATCTGGGATCTGTGGCTGAATCGGTCCCAGTGGGGAAAGCTCATCAGCTGTGACGTGCCCAAATGTGAAGAAAGATGCAGCCTGGTTCAAAGGCTTCTCTGAACCCCAGCAGCCCTCATCAGGGGAGCAGGGACCAAAGGTGCTGTCCCATGCAGACATGTGCTGGAATCCTGGGGTGGAGGGAGATGGTGCAGATGCCGGACTTCCAAAGCAGTTTGACCCACCCGAAGAGGACAGCGTCTCATCCAGGTAGCTCAAAGCAAACGTGCCCGGGTAGCAGCCGTACACCTGAAGGTCATCCAGCTTGAAGGAGTCCAGCTGCCCGGAGGTGCTGCCCACACAGGTAGAAGCAGCTCCTGTGGCGATCTGGCATGAGTAGGTGTCAAACTCGCCAACGTATCCTCCGACCAGAGAGGTGATGCTGGGTAGGGAGGGTGCAGAGAGCTGTTCCCGCTGGTCGGTCACATCCATAGCCAACCTGGAGGTGAAGTCAGGATTCAAAAACTCTGAGCTGAAGAGGGAGCTCTCATAGGACTGGACTCCATGTTGACTTTGAACACAGGTCATTTCTGTAGAACAGAACCACAACATATCTACTTTTCAATACCGTAGGAACATCTAATTCCTCGAGGGCTTAAAAGTGCTTCCTTAACTATATTACTCGATGGCCAGAAAGTCTGTATACACACAGTTCTCTGAAGTGCTTTAAGATTCCTGAGAAAACTTGGAGGGGCGTCTGGCTGGAAAGGGCAGCCATGCTTATTGTGTTACCACATTAGGAACATCAGACAAACACAACACATGTTGCCTCACTGAGAGGGCGTGTTATGTTTGTAACAGGACGTGGGAGTGGGTGGTTTATGTATATGGAACTTTTTAAGATAGACACAAATTTCCCCAGCAAACTAAAACCAGGTGTTCTGTAAGGTAAGTGATAGTAAACATAATCAGTAATGTTCTGCATTACCTCTCTAAATCTGCAAACCATTGCGATGAGAAAATGCACCGAATTAAAAATATTTAGAAAAATGTATATCAGACTTAAACTCATCACTCCACAGGAAGTTCTTTAACTCAATTGAATGTGGAAGACAATTTTGGTTCAGCAGCCTGACAGACATTCATAACCTTGTACTCAGAGCAAGGTGAGAACATGACACTTTATGACCATTTGACCCCTGAACATTTCATTGCCTACATATGTTGACCAATATTTTGACAGCAAATGTAATTGCAATATAAATTATATTGTGATGCAAGTATCTAAGTGGTGTAAATTATATTTCACTTTCAATGATTTCATATATATATATATAATGCTGTAAATCTGGAACACATTAGTTTAGCATATTGTTATTACATAATAAATAAAATAAGCAGTAAAGAAGTTTTGTTTACATTATTACTTTGACTGATTTGTCAGACAGTACTTTCATTATATTCAAACTCATAATTATTTAATTATTTCTATAAATATACAACGAAGCACCAAGTTCTCTCGTCACTACCATGATTACAATTAAAAAGTTCAAAAAGGTTTAAATTTGTATTTTTTCGGATGAATTGCTACCAACATACATGAATCGTTTTAAAAATTGTACAGATATTCCGAGTACAGTCAGTACTTTAAAGCAGTATGTTTGCAGATAAGTTGTCCGGTGTTGCTCGAGCACCTGTTGCAGCTAGACTCAGCGCGTGCACTGCGCACTGTAACACACACCCCCTCTGTCATTTCACACTGTTTAACACTGCTTATACACACATTTTCAAACGAATTTACATTACAAATAGCCAACTCGTATTTACGCATCTTATTGTCTTGAATAATACACATAAAGCGCTTTTCTCCAGATAACTCGCGCGCTTCATAAGAGTAAACGATACTATATTAATTAACTTACATCTCGGTAGCATAAACACTTTGATTCTAAAACACGTACACCTATTTTGGATTACTAAAAACTACATTTGCTCTTCTTACAGTGTTAAAAAAAGCACAACCAAACATAAAGGAAGCAGTATTATCTTAATAACTGTCTAGCGAATTTAAAAGCAGCTTACCTGAGGAACGTAATGTGATGAGGGACCTATAAGTGTCCGTATTCCAAGATTTGGATAACCATGTATAACGTCCCCTGCCACGACAAGACGCTTTTCTCAAATTTCTGTAAGCGAGCAGATATATAGCGACTACTTTATTGTGCCGTTACGTCAGAGGTGCATCCTCTCGAGGCGTTCCACTGGCAAATATGGCCATGCTGGGGCGGAGATCTTGGGGCGGAGGGAGCAAATCTTTCCGGCTGCCGACCAATCAGAGCGCTCGCAAAAGACATGACGCACACACGGGATTCCATTGACGCAAACAATCTGCACGTTTATTGTTCTAATTATAGCAGCGCTCTGCTGTGCAACTGGCCGAATTTAGATAAAAATAGTAAGGAGAAGACACAAATAACTAACAGAAATGCAAAGAGGAACAAGAGAAAGTGTAAAAAAGGAATCATAGTCACAGTTATTTATGTTTTAAACTGAATCCATAGAGAGGAATGAGAGAAATTCTATATTTTTAACAATTGAATGAGACTATGTTATACATTATTAAATTCTGTACTATACCTGACCTTTTTCTTGTTATTTTCTTTAAAGTTCCATGTTACAACTACAGTACACTACTAAATCAGACCTTTTCCTCCCCTAGAAACCCACAAAGAGCCCACGAGGAGAGAAGGCAGGGCTACACCTGCTCAATCTGAACGTGTCAAAACATGAAAGTGTTAAAAGAGGGGAAAAAAAAAGAAAACGGAAGTCTGCACCATCTGAGGACTACAATACAGGGTGTGCGAGGGATCGACAGTGCCAGTAAGTGCCGTCTCGTGCCGTGCTTGGAGGTTTTCCTTTTAACTTAGAATAAAATTCAAAGATTACCCACATTTCTTTGTATTGTGTCCTCCACTATTACTGTTGAACTACTATAATCAAGACACATATGGGTCAAAAAGAAATCTGAAATAAATTTAACACTTTTTTCAACAGAAAAACAAAATGCTGGGTTGTTTTAACTAACATCTGCACTCAAAAAATGATGTTTGTTTAAACTAATTTAAAATGAGCTGAAACAACAATTCTTGAGTTTTTTGGGGTCAACTTAATTGTTTCATGTTCAATTCATATACATTTGTAATTATTAGTAAGTTAACTTAATTCTTTCAATGTTGCCTCAACACAAATCAATTGTGTGGAACAACATTATGTAAAAGATGGTTAGCTTTCAGGGGTGGACTTAACCAATAAACGAAGTAAGCAGCCGCTAAGGCCCAGGGAATTAGGGGGCTCTGACCAATGCCAAGAAGCCTATATTAATCATGTAGCGCTTTTATAAAATTTATCATCATATGTTGTAAAATCTGTCTATAACCATTAAGATTTTAATACTTGCCATTCTTTTCAAATTTGGCACCCCCATGAATAGTGGAACATTCCTGTACTGTTTATGCAAATATTAAAGTTTAATCACAAATATGGCTGTTTAACTGTACATAGTTAGTGGACTTGTTTTTTTTATTTGTCAATTTATTGTATTTAATTTTACATTAAGAAGATAAAGCTTCCACTTAAAATATATTTTTAACATGCAGTTAATTTACATAAAAATTCTACAGAGAAAAATTATCTAAAGAGAAAGAGAGTGTTTTGAGTTTTAATGCTAGGGGCCCCCAAATCACTAAATCCACCTCTGGTAACATTATTATTTATCTTTTAAAATAACCCAATGGTTGGTTTGTCTATATTTTACCCAGTGTTTGATTAAAAACAGCTCAGCACTTTTAGAGTGCATGCAAACACGATGCTCATCCATGATGTAAACCATTAGATCTCCACTTTATTTTAACTTGCAGAAATAATTCATCAGAAAAGACATATCTTACTCTAAAAAATGCTGGATTTATTTCAGACTAACATAAAAACAAACCCAAGGGTTGGGTCATTTTTTGTTACAATTTTGAACCAACGATTGGGTTTAGATTACAACTCAGAAAAAAAAAAAAAAAAAAAACATCATTTTGTAGTGTGTGAGAATAGAGCTATATGGATGTAAATCCTTGACATTTTGAGCATTAGTAACTCCAGAGAAATGTAAAAACATCCTGCCTCTGCTTGAAGTAGGTGTAAATAATTATACTCCTGCTGGCTACCGCAGTAAACCAACATTCAAGCGTGAATTTCTGAAGGTGAGACACTTGTGCTGCTATTTTAAAGAGCATGTCCTGATCCAGATATGCCTTGCTGTGCTTGCTTAGTGGGTTCTACTAGGTGATGATAGCAGTGTGCGTATCAGTTGTTTCTCACATAGTGATTTCACGTCTAAGACAGTCAGACAGACAGTTTCTGTGTCATAATCCATTTTTCTTGCTCATGCTGTGTTTTGCTGAAAGGTTATACTTCAAGAGATTGACCTACACTTGCAGAATTGTGCAGGTGGCCAAGTAACATGAAATACAGGCCGCTGACATGGTATCTACAGTAGCTTTGGTATTTAAAAACAAGCACAACAGGTCTTCAGAGGAATTTAGATCATGCCAACATGGCAGCAGGAACTGGATGGCAAGTGGACTTGCGTATATATTCTGTGGTTGAAGCAAATTTAGCACAATATTGAAATTTTCATTTGGAAATGTGAGAACACATGCAAACAAACGGATTAAACAAATTAATTTAACTTTTTACTTCATAACTAACATAGTTTGACAATGGAAACATTTGGTACAAATCTCACCGAAAGCTCTTTTTTTAGATGGAAGCCTCAAAATGTAAACAAAACTTGTTCAGAATCATGAATTTTAATCTCTCAGTTCAGTTAGGGTATTTAGAGTGTTTAAAGGTGCATGTGTGTGATATTATTCATATCATTTTTCAAGGAACACTACAGAAAAAAAAGGAAGTTTGACGTTTATGCAAGGAGCACCAGATGGTTCATTTAGGTGTTTCAAAAATATTATTTGAAGTAAAAATTTTAATATTATTAATAATAATAAAACTTCAAATGCATGGAGATGTTCCATCTTTAATCTTTCTGAAGAATGAATGAATTCTCCAAGACACAATTCAGCCCAAAACAAAATTAACCAAACATACATGACTACAATATACATTCTCAAAGAATTAATAAATAAAAAGCAGCAAAAGGGGTTCTTTGGCAGTCAATCATATGAGGAACCACTTTAAATGCACAGCACCAATATACTGTATTTAAAAATATGCTAAACCACTCTGCTATACTGGTGCTATAGCACTTTAAGTGGTTCTCGTGTTATCATGAGCCAAGTTAGTAGTTCCAAATAGCACCTCAACTATCGATGGAGAATTTTAGTTTTTTATATATTAATAATTCTTACAATAATTATTTTTTAGGAGTTTTTCACCTTTTATTGGGATAGGATAGTGGAGGTCACAGACAGGAAAGCATTGGGATCAGAGAGAGGGGAAGGGTTGGCAAAGGACCTCGAGGTGAAAATCAAACTCAGGTCACTGCCAGCACCACAGTGCTATATGCGCATTTAACCATTAGGCTATTGGCGCCAACAATATATAAATAATTCTTAATCAATAGCCTAAATCTTTACAGTTTAGGAAGTACATGCCATGATGCATGAATAAATAATAATAATCGCCTTATAGCAAGAAGGTCGCTAGTTTGAGTGCCTGCGGGGCCAGTTGGCATTTCTGTGTGGAGTTTGCATGGTTTCCCCAACAGTCCAAAGACATGCGCTATAGGTGAATTGAATAACTAAATTGGCCCTAGTGTAATATTGTGTATCGATGTCTTCCAATGATGGGTTGCAGCTGGAAGGGCATCCGCTGTTGAAAACATATGCTGGATAAATTGGGTGTTCATTCCGCTGTGGCGACCCCAGATGAATAAAGGGACTAAGCTGAAGGAAAATGACTGAATGATAATAATGTTATTTAATTACCTATTATTTTAACCCTTTAACTGCCCCACCCAAAAAAATTGGATTGCATTTCTCTTAACTCCTAATGTCGCTAGTTAATACACTCAAATGTATTGTTTTTCAACACATCACATCATTTCTAAAATATCAACAGCTACCAAATTAATACATAAACTATGAAAAATCTGAAGTGTAAGACCAATTTATTTAAAAAGTAAATCAAAATAAAACATTTTTGAACACTAAATCATCTTTATTTTTTGAAGTTTTGCATAAAATATTTCAGATACTCTTTTTTAAAATAAAACCAAAATCAAGTGTAGTAGTGCAACAGAATTATGTTTGTTAGATAATTTTTTTTTTTGTAAACCAATAATGCTGTATGTGTAAACCATTATTCAGTCATTCTTTAAATGACTTTAACAGTTTTGAATTAAAACAATAAGTAACTTTTATTTATTTATTTTCCTGCTTTGAATATTGTTGCATATGTCCTGGACATGTGCTTGGCATATTTAACCCTAAAAGACCCTTCGATGATGTCTGTGGTTCCTGACATCCACGGCTTTTTTTATTTTAATTTTTTTGCCAATTTCCATGTCGCTGTCTGTCTACTCAGAACTGGCTTCACATCTTCTTTCCGCCGTTATCACGAGCTGGCATCTTTTTCCTGATCAAAGCATTTTTTCTCGTTCACGAGCCAGTTATTTCTGAGGGTAGCCGCGGAATCTCCTTCATTCTTCCGCGTGTGATAGGCGGACCGCACCGGGAGCCGCACCATTGATCTGTGTCTCAGATTCGCTCTTCCTTTCACCCGCGCGGTAGGAGAAAATAAAGGATGCGTCTGATCTGAGACCAAAAAGAGGAAGCTCCGCCAATGGCGTCATGAGGCGCTTTATCTGACGTAGCAGGAATCCCTCCCGCGCGCGCGCTGCCATATGGGGAAGCCCAGACGAATACAGCAGAAGAGCCTGTCGCTGAATGACGCGACAGTTTCCATTTCCGCGTCCATTTACATCGCGCCTTAAAGCGGATCACGAGGTTAATAACTTTTAAAATAAACCTTTTAGGAGCTGACGAGTAGGTAAACGAGCGCAGAGGGACAGTTACAGATTAATTATCTTACAGCTGCCGAGTTGTTGGCATATCGGTTGAGCTGAACTTGTCACGAGGGGCGGGATAGGAAAAAGACGATGAGGAAGCGGTCACAAGACCATGAGAAAAACATTGTGCTGACACGCAGTTAGCGAGCAGATCGGAACAGGTGTTACGAGAAGAAAAAGATTGAAAATACTTGTTTTAAATGTGAAGAAGATAACAGATAAAACCAAGAGGGCAGGAAGTACTGTAAGCGTATTACCGCGGTTTAGCCTGCAACGCAGTTTTGATAGTTAGTCCAACATGCAATGCCATTTTGCCTTTAGTTTTATACACAAAGTTAGTTAACTTTATTTGTCGCCGTAGGGAAATTTTATTTGCAGCATACACTCAGAGACATCTGACACTTCACATTTGGCATTTATATAAATAACATATAAAAAGATAGGAATTAAACATAAGAGGAATTAAATAACTTAATTGCTTGAGGTATAAATGATAATTTTTCCAATTTTTTTTACACATCTGGGAACACTATATCGACGACCTGATGGTAACAAATGGACATATGCACATGAACTTTTAATTTTCAGCCAGTCAGCCCAACGGCTTCAGGTGAACTGTCTTTCCATTACGCCATGTTTAAGATCTGTTTTCTTTAAAAAATCAGTAATCTTCACTGACTAATAGATATTTGATATAAAGTGGGTCTCAGACCAGTCAAGAAGCACTGCATTAAATTCCATTTTTCCTTGCCATTTCTTTAAAATATGATAGTTTATTTTACCCCACTATTTTTAATGGAGTTTCTGCGCTCGCCTGCTGATCCTGACAGCGATTGCGGTTCCATGGTCTTTTACCTTGTTTTACATTTGAACATCTAAAAATGAATGCTTATGTTTATTTAACTGATTGTATTGTAATTACATTAAGATATCAATGCTGTAAAAGGAACCTTATAAAATGTTAAGTAATCACAGAAACTTTTCACCGGAAGTTTACCAATGGCTGAAAAACACTAGCTGTGCATATAGCCCATTGGAAGGTGTATGATAAAGGATATCTCTCATCATTGACAATCACAATAGCCTTATTTAGTACTCTTTCTTTGTATGTACTATCAATGCTCTTTAGTTGTATTCCTAACAACTTACTGGCTGTTGTTACCACCTTCCCCAGAGACCTCTTCTGGGCCTCAAAAGCATTTCCATACCAAGAGATCACACACACACTGTTGCAATACGTTCGATAAAAGCACTATAAAACATGATCAACAATGTGTTGTCAACATTAAAAGACAATGGTTTCTTTGAGAAGTACAAAGTATCTAAAAAATACACTACACAAAATTGAAATGGCTTGCTGACTGGCAAGTGACTAAACGAGGAAAGCTAAAAAATGATTAGCATACTTCCTCTGTTAAGTGATTAAATTAAGAATAGCTAATATTGTGTTATATATGCAAATAATCTACACTACCAACATTGGGTTACACATGAACAAATCCAACTAGCAAAAATGTAACCCACCAGTTGGGTTTGTCCATATGTCAACCTAGCTCAACATCCCCAGATTGTTGGGTAGACAAAATAAGCTAGCATTTTAGAGCAATTACTATACCTACAAAAGTGCAAATTTGCACATCCTTTTTTATGCCATCGAAATATTGGCAATGCATCTAAAACACCACATCAGTTGTGTGACTGTTAAACATTTCATTGAAAAGCATATTAATAAGAGACTGGTCTAAGGCTAAGCACGTCTACCGTTCTGGCAGGACTCTCCATTAGAAGTTGCAATGTTGCATTGGGGATTTGCATGCATTGAGACACGAAGATAGTGAAGTGAGCTGCTGATGTTGGTAATAGAGCTGGCCTGAAATCTGCATTCCAGTTTATCCCAAAGTGCACTGTGGGGTTCATGTTTGGCCTTTGTCAAAGACAGTCAAGCTTTCCTAAGAGTGCCATATTGCATTTTGAAGAATGTTGATTGTAAATATGAATATCAATGGTTACAGGTTTGCAACATTCTCCAAAATATCTTATTTTGTGTTCAGAAACAGAAAAGCTCAATCTGGTTTGGAACAAGTAAAGGATGAATAAATGATAACAGAATTTAAATTTTTGGGTCAACTATACCTTCAAATCATAGGTCTCAAACTCTGTTTCAGGAGGTGCTGCAGCTCTGGACAGTTTTGCTCCAACCCTAATCAAATACAGCTGATCCAACTAATCAAGGTGAGCTGCGGCCCTCCAGGAATCGAGTTTGAGACCAATGTTTTAAATCAAGTTGTCAATCAAGTTCGGTCTTGGGGGACCGGATGTCCTGCAAAGTTTTGTTCTAAACATAGTTCTTAATATACCTTAAATCTTCCATGCAGGTGTGTTGAGGGTAGAGTTGGAGCTAAACTCTGCAAGACACCGGCCCTTCCAGGACCAAGTTTAGCTGTTTAATTTGGAAAAAGCAGCCCAACTGTTTTTAACATAAATTAAAAATCATTCTTGAGCAGTAAACCAGCATATAATAAAGACTTCTGGAGGATAACGAATCATTGAAGATTGGAGTAATGATGCTAAAATCACTGACATTGCAGTAATACAATTGTATTGTATAAATATTTTAAAATAATAAACCATGAGTACCGACTCGCAGACTTTTCCCAATCCTATCCCACCTCTCTCAAACACTTCTTTTCTATCATAATAAAGACAGAAAATCTCTAAAAACAGAAAACTCTTACTTCAAATTGTAAAAAAAAAAAAAAAAAAAGTTGAGTATAACCTTTTCACTGTATTGGATCAAAACAAATGCAGTGTTGGTGAGTGCACAGGAAGCTCATGTTATTTAACTCCTTATAACACATGCTATATGGAAAAAGACAACTCTCAATTTTAAAAATTCGAAACATTCCAACCTCTTTGGTTTTGTCAGGTCATCCTTCTCAGATATTTTTAGTCATGTGCTTGCTCTGAGGTTTTTTGGATGTGTACATACCACTTAATTTCATGTAACATGCACTGTGGAACATCGCGCACTGGTCTTTTAACCATATATCACATATGTGGAGCCGGTTGCTAGGTTCAGAGTCAGGCACCTGTTGTTCAATCAAAGTGATTTATGTCCAGCCGTTAACCTGCGGGACAGCATTAGCTCCCCCTATCTGTACCTTGCTATACTGCATGTCAATTTGTGGCTCTCCAGACTACAGCATGCCTTGACCGCAGCCTGGCTTTTGAATCAGATTGAATTCATATCATCTTCCTCTGAATAGCCAGTTTGTTGTCTCGACTGGACCGTAGCTTAGCACACTGATTATGTAATGATATGCAAATGTGCTAAGATAAGGTCTCATGACTTTGGCAGGATCTTGATCTTGACCTTGAGAGGATATCGACTGAGAGCACGAGTCCCAAAAGGCTTTGCTGAAGCCAGACAGCTGCCTTGTACCTCCAAGCTCAAGCTATCAAGTGTAAACCACCAACTTGATCACTGTAGTTTTATTTCAGCCTTTTAATGAGGACATGTGTTGCTCTTGAAAGGACCGTTCATCCAAAAATAAGATAAATAGCTGGCCTCTCTTCTCAGTAGAAAGTCTTGCTGGGAAGACAACATGCTTTTCAGGGCAACCTGCAAGTTAGCATCCACCATGATGTTAAAGGGGAAATGAAGCACTCAGTCAAGTTTACATTATTTTGTATATTGGATTCCACTGTAATGAAAATATATTAAACTCGATTAATGTAACCATTTGGAAGAAAACGGCATGTTTTACTTCAGATTTTAGACCTAGGGCGCCGTCATCTTGGAATGTCGCTATGTCTGACGTCACAGGGTTGGTTCCGTTCCCTCAGTTAAACAGATACAGTGGAAGTAAAGGGCTGAACACGCAGACTGGAAAGCCTAATTTAACCCAATGTGTGAAGTTGTGGAGCTGGAGCACAACTTCTAAATGGTTACATTAATCGAGTTTGTTACATATATTTCCAATAAAGTGGCAATCAATTAACAAAATAATGTAAACTTGACTGAGTGCTTAATTTCTCCTTTAAAAGGTTTTAAATCCCATTATCTGCAAAAGCAAAAAGATAAGCATTGGCTATAAAAAATAGATGCAAGTCTTCAACATTACCACCAATAAGCAAAGATCTTTCCTCAATGTTTGGCTGGAGTACGTGACAATAATCAAAATATTTTGGAAATTTTTTTAAGAGCAGGCGACAACAAAACTAAGGGTCACCAAACTTGGTCTTGAAGGGCCGGTGTCCTGTAGGCTTCAGCTCCAACTTGCCTCATAACACCAGCCTGGAGTTTTCAAGTATTTCTTGTAATAGTGCGTTCAAGTTATGTTGGATAAATCTCGGTGGGCAAAACACATCTGATGCAAATTCTTTGCTCTTAATTTTTTATAAGCAGTGCTAAAACCTGCTGTATTTTCCTGTTATTTAACAAACGTAGGTACAACGCCAACTTGTGCCACCGAATGTGACCAGTAGTCCTTATTATGATCTGTCAACTCGTAACGCCTAGTTCACACTAAAGGATTTTAATGACTTGAGCCTTATTTGCAAGTTAACAAGCTTGCTGACAGAACGGGCTGTGATTGGGGGTAAATCTGCACATACTACTGAACAACGCATCAAAGAGGCTCGCTGACGCATCGGCGACACCTTGCAAACAAAAGTCCAATATTCAGCATGCTAAATATTCTAGATCAGTTGGCCAACTCGACTCCACATATGGTCAGATGTAGTGATGAGTTGCAGCTAATGAGAGCAAATCGTGAACTGAATGGCCGTTGTGTTCAGGAGCTCAACAGAAATGTCTGTGATTGGCCAGAAGGTCTATCGATACACTCGTTCCCTCCTGCATTTACACAGATGCAAGAGTACGTTAAAGCCAAATCTATCAGATGAACCGTAAAGATATATGAACGATGACACCTCAGCTGATTGAGGATGCTTTTAAATGCTCCCTTGAACACTTTGTCAGTAATGTCATCATCACACAAGCTGCCAATAGTGTTCATCTCTTACTGACGGCTGTGTCCTGAACATTTCATTGACTGTGGTTTGGGAATTGGATCATCTGCCGATGTTTAAAGTCATGTAGTGTGAACTAGGAACATCAAGACATACTGCCCTTCTAATTTTCCCCCAGCTTCATCCAAGAAGAGTCTTGCTCATCTTTCTCCAAGCAAAATAATCCGCTATAGCAGGGGTGTCAAACTCAGTTCCTGGAGGGCTGCAGCCCTGCACAGTTTAGTTCCAACCCTGCTTCAACACACTTACCTGCAGCTTTCAAACAAGCCTAAAGGACTCAATTAGTTGGATCAGGTGTGTTTAACTAGGGTTAAAGTTAAACTGTGCAGAGCTGTGGCCCTCCAGGAACTGAGTTTGACACCTGTTCCCAATAGGATGTTATTATTTGGGGCAATTTACATTAGCTGTTAAACAATCCACTTTCTGTTCTTCACACTTTATTACAGCTGACATGTCTGAGTGAGAATCAATCCACTTTCATTATCTTTTCTAACCAAATTATTTTGTGGTGTATCGGCCACAAATGGGGAGTTAATGCCAGAGGGGGTTCATAGTTTTGTTCAGAGGGGTTAAGATGATTGTGGATGTGATGGTTTTTTCTATGTCATTTGAAAGATACTAGTGAATCAGCAGTCAGTGTGGGAATGGGAAAATCATTCGATCAGCGAGGAACATTGAATGTTAAGGTTTTATAAAGTGACTTATAGTGACTCTGTGATGGTACCACAAGTGGCACTTACTGACTGGAGGGGATCTAGACCTTAAGGAGCAAGTAAGGTAAGAGCGTGCAGTACCAGTGGCTATTCTGTAAGCAAGTATCAATGATTTGAAGTTGATCTGGGCTTTGATCGGTAACCAATGCAGAGAGATAAAGAGAGGTGTTACTTGGGCATCAAAACCTTCTCCACCAATCAAAAGGGCATATGGTGAACAATAATTTCTTTATCGCTAGAGCTGCTACTTGAACCAGGTGTCAGAAGCTTAAAGTTGTGTAGCGTCATCTAACGTCAAGGAGTGATTTTGCATACTCTTCTGCTCGACGCCAGTGAAAATCGCTTGGGTTTGAATCCGGAAAAACGTCTCAAAACGCTGACACTAAATGCAAACGAAAAGCGTCATGGTGTGTACGAGCCTTTATGCATTGCAGGCCAGTAGGTGGCAATGTCACTTTGCAAAGAAACATTTTACACCTGTGCAAATATTGCCCTGTTGTCCGGTGGTTACAGTATTGTTTTAAAAATTCTGCACTTTGAAACCCTTTATCAATTCTCAGAATTTCAGACCCACAAGACATTGTTGTATTGGGAATGAACAGTCAGAATGTATTTGAAATGTTTTTAATTTATCAACTACTAGCCTTTAAATAATACATTTCTTAATTTGTGCTAACTATTCAAAGTAGAATAAGTAAACAAGTTAACCTGTCTCACATTAAGACTGTTGAATACAACTGGCTGACTAACTTAGCCATGTGTTAGAAAATGTTTTCATAGATGGTGCTGCTGCCTAGTGACTCAAAGATCAGCAAAGCAGAGAGAATTATCAAGTGATCTACTGATTTCAAGGATCATTATCTGGGTCATTCAAACATTTTACTGACATCTCTGAATTTGAATTTGTAAAGTGGCATTGTCTTTTTATATTATTTTTATTTGTTGTCATAAACACACTTGGCAGCACGGTGGCTCAGTTTATTCGAGTCCCGAATGGCCCAGATGACATTTCTGTGTTTGCATGTTCTCCCCATGTTGGTGTGGGCTTCCTCCTGGTACTCCGGTTTCCTGCACAGTCCAAAGACATGCGGTATAGATGAACTGAATAACCTAAATTGGCTGTAGTGTATGAGTGTGAATGTGAGAGTGTGTGGTTGTTTCCCAATACTGCCTTGCGGCTATAAGGGCATCCACTGTGTAAAACATATGCTGGAATAGTTGGTGGTACATTCCGCTGTGGTGACCTCTGATAAATTAGAAACTAAGCCGAATGAAAATGAATGAACACATTCTTTGTTTCTAGAGCAAGTTGTTTGACCGTTTATTCCCAATTGTTATTTCTGGTCATTTCCCCAATAAGCATTCAAACCAGAAGTCCTAAAACAATCACAGAAAATAGCTTACTATTGGGATTTATTTCATGTCAGGTGTCAGTGTTGTCCAGTAGGTGACACAAAATGCATCTTCATCTGCCAATGAAAAATAGCTCAAATGCTTGTGAGGTGAACGAGAGCCAAAGACATCTGTTTTAATGTATCATATCACATGTGCATCCTCCAGCTTCAGACCTTTACAATATTTAATGCACTCATTGAAATATCACCATAACAAAGTTGACAAAATATTCTACTATTATTATACACCAATCAATAAATAATCATTTAAAAATAACTAATAAATAACTCTGAAGTCTTTCCGACTCAGATTGCGAGCAACAGTCTGTTCCTCACACAAAATCACAATATAGAGAAAGGAGTTTAATATCAGTATAATATTGTACGTTACATTATACTTATATTAAACCATGTACCATTTTTGTTTCATCACTATAGTCTTGATAAACTTTTTGTTTCGATTATTATTGTGTCTATTCATCAAAAATGTGGACTTGTATTGTACAGGAATCACAGAGCCTCTAAAGCGGTGCTTTCTAAAGTTCAGGCATTCCTCCAGCGGGCTTAAGTCACCATTCACCTTATCCAGTTCCACTCCTGGCGCTCCAGTAAATAGATAGAAGGCCATATATAAATATAGACTACATAAATTACAGCAGCGAGTTCGTCAAGGGACTGCAAGATCCTGAGGCTCGGGTCTATCAATCCCCCTGTTTCGCCTGAAGATGCAGAATGACTGACAATGCGTTACCAAGATGACATAAGAGACGCACAGATGCTAGGGTTGGGGGAAAGTGACGAGTAGACAATGTCAGAGATTAACTAGGATAGCAATACTTCTTAAAACAATAACTTAAGGTTTTATCAAATAAAAAATATTGGAATTTGGAAAAAAAAAAAACTTTCTGGTTCTTCAGCACATTTTGAGCCTGACTTGATCTCACATCAAGCTACCTTTATACAAGAGTCACTGTAGTCTCATTATAGGTCTCACACGCCATCTGCTGGTGGTTTCCTTCATTATACATAAGGATGATTTTGTGTCTCTGAAATTTTATTTTTCAAAAACTTATTAAAAAAAAAAAAAAAAAACTATATCAATTCTTCACTCTTAAATATGTATGTGTATTTAGGGACATTTGGACTTGAAAACAAACTTAAAGATTCCTACTTTACCTATATACAGTATTCTGTCTCTGCCTCCTGATTCATACATTCAACTTAAATAGGCTAACTTTCATCTTTTTTTTTTTTAGTTTATTGTTGTGGCAATTTAAAAATTCATCACCGAATAAAAGACAAACATGTCCAATTATATTTAAAGATGATTTTATGCTCTTGCAAGAGATTCAGACAGAAACGCAGGTTGCTGCAGAGTATGACAAGGAAAAGAGGGCTTTTCTCCACAGTTATTCAAATTACATTACAGACCTGCTGTACTTTTCCACACAAGACAAAGAAATTAACAAAAATATGTCATATCTCATGCTAAGGCCCAAAAACCACATCTTTAGAAACACAATATTTCATAAGTGTCAAAGTTTGGTAACAATACGTTTTTCCTTCACATTATGCTACAAAGTTAAACATTTGCACAAAAGATGTTGACCTACGTTCTGGTCAACTATGTTACATCATTTATTAAAATGTGTAACAATAAAGCACTGATTAAAAAAAAATGTGATTAATCTCCAATTGATTTTACTTCCACTCACGAGAAACTCTGAAAGGCAGTGAAGCAGGTCATTTAGTCTACTCTCATTAATTTGTACAAAATGTTTAGGATACACCAATAGTAGATTACCAACACAGCAATAGCGTCTGCTGCAGCAGATTTTATAGCACCAGGTTAAACTTTCTGACACCTTTATGGCAATCAAGAACATTCAAAATAAATTCAGGCCACAGCTGAAGATTGAGAAAGATCTCTGATTGGCGGTAATAAATGACTATAAAATGATATGGTTTTTAAACTGTTGCACATTTTTGTGTTTTCAATATGCTCCTGCTTATAAGCCTAATGTTGTATGAGCAACATTGGCATATTTATAACCACCTCAGAGGAATTAGGGGGTCGCAAGTCACTGGCATTGTTATTATAGGGGTCACGGGCTGAAAAGTTTGGGAACTCCTGGTAAACAGAATCAAGTGTTCCACACCACATTTAAACATGTTGTATATTATTTTACATTTACATTGCATTGTTTACTGTAAAATATACATTTGTTCTATGTTTAGGAAAATGAATGGAAAATGCTTGAAATGTCCCCACAATTCTGGAATGAGTTTATATTGTTTTTTTTTTAATAATTATTTTACCTTTATTTTGACAGGACAGTAGAGTAAATTGACAGGAAAGTGTGGGGAGCAGAGAAAGGAGAAGGATCGGCATAGGACCTCGAGTCGGGAATCGAACCCGGGTCACCGCGGACACCGGAGTACATGTGTCGGTGCACTTTCCACAACGCCATAGGCACTGACTTTTTATTGTTGAGCTGATGTCGATAGTAGTGCTGTGATTACTGGTCAGTCATCAAGTGAAGGCTGGCTAACACCTCATGAATCCCCAAATTTGATACTAGGTCACACTGCTCTGAAATGAGAAACATGTCTTTCCAAAGCCTTTGACACTTGATTCGTGTAGACATTTAACACATGGTTTAGCAGTGTTGGTGTGAATTCATAACCATATTAGACACTGGTGTGCCCTTGACGAAACACGATAGTTTTCAAGTTCCTGGACAACCTTGTGGCAGTAACCAATCTACACCCGGAAATAGAAATAATAACTGCGACAGGCTAGCATGGCACTCGACAAAACTGTCAATTAATCCTTGTGTGCTGTTAGGGATGTTTATATTCACTCTGGGGTGATTTTGAGTCTTAATTTGGCCATAACTTTCTCTGTGTTTCAGCAAATGGAATGTTTTTTTGTGACAAATCTTATTTTGATGCATGTTTTGGGTAAATGATTTGGAAAGTTCAGAATTCAACAATACACTCAGGGCAAATTGATTACCCTTTCGTTATGTTTGTGGCAGTTTTTGCCCCATTGGCTTCTATTATAATGTGATGTTATTTTTTTTTTTTAATTGCAAATCCATGACAACAAATAATCATGCATTCCTGGTTGTTGCTGGTTTTCCCTGTTGGGAAGAGGTAAACAATTTTTTTTTTTGTTGATAGTAAAAAAAAAAAAGTTGCAGTTGCAAAAAGACCTTTCTGGACAAATATTATATATGAAGTATAGTGTGTGTGAGAGAGAGACATTTGCGCACTTACCTTGATATGTTTGAGAAATAAAAAATGAGCAGCTCAGCTCTCAGAACATAGTAAGTATATTTATGTACGCACACTAGAATCTGCTGTTTTAGTCCATAAGACTCCATATAGAAGACAGAAACTTTTTTTTTTGCACACACCTATCTAAAGGGTTAATGCTGCCAACTGATGATAAACAGAAAAAATGAAAAGTTTTACCTTTTCCCAACAGGGAAAACCACCAAACAATCAAGAATGCTTGATTTTTTTTAATGTGTCATGGCTATGCAATCAAAACATGTCCTTATAATGGACGTCAATGGGGTAAAAACAGCCCCCAACATAACAAAGGGGTATGTAATTTGAACAATATAGAATGGTTTTATCTTTATAAAACTTATATCAGTTTGTTTCTTCTGTTGAACACAAAAGATATTTTGGGACTTCTAAAGTAGGAAAATGAATCGCTATGGAAGTCAATGGGTGCCAGAGAACAGCATTTTTCTAAATATCTTTTATTGTATTGAACCTGAGAAACTAAAATAGGTTGAGTTTCAAGTGAAGTAAAGGTTAAGTAAACAATAGTGGAACTTTTATTTTTGTGTGAACTTAAAGGCTATGACAGAGTTTCTGCAGGTTTTACAAAGTCAAATTGAAGACTTTTTAACACCATGAAAAATGACATTTCAGGCTTAATTAGAGCTAAATGTTAAGGATTTTTGAAATTGGCCAACAGAAAAAAAATGTACTTGCCCCATCAAAAAACTAATTCTACTTAATTTTTTCTTAACCACATATTTCATAAATGTGTCAAAACAAGCAGACTCTAGTTGTATACATACATTTTTTCAACATAAACTCTTTAAAAACTAAATGTATGCACAACAGACTGTTATCATTTTTTGTTATAAATATAGTTTTGCCAAAAGTTTTATTGACATGTATTGTTGGTAACTGGATGCGCGTTGGATTGATTGGGTAGTTTTACATAAACAAAAAAAAATTAAGACCTGTTTAAATCCGTTTAGAACTTACAAGACAATATTTCGGTCAATTTAAGACTTAAGGCCTAAATTTTGTTTTTGAAAGTGAAGACATTTTAAAGGGCATCTATTTTACCCTTTTTTTAAGATTAGTTTTTTGTGTCTCGCACTAAACTCCAGAATGTCTCCACAAAGTTTCAGCTCAAAACACACATCAGATTATTTATTATAGCTTTCAGAATTTTGTAATTTTCAGCTCCGAAAACAATGTAGCTGTTTTTGTTGCCTGTGCTTTTAATGCTAGTTCTCCCCGCCCACCGTTCCCATGTGCCTGTCAGAGTTTGCCTCAATCTCCACCTTGGCTGCCTCAGATAAACAGCACAGTGACAGATATGAAGGAAGCAGATCTCACGTAACATTTGTGAGAAATACAACTGTAAGAACTTTCCCAATGATTATTTGATGTATTTGTTGTGAAGTTAATTCAAGCCTTTCTGCAACGATGAGTCACACACAATGTCGTTACAAAGTTGACACACACACAGACACACACACACACACAGTGCATGCACTTAACTTTGCACTGTTTTTGCATGGCAGATGTGACTGGATACAGTTAATATACACTGCTGTATGGATATCCATTACGTTAATGTACAAAATAAACCTGATTTAACGTCCCCAAACCAGTATTGAAGCATCGTCTTTTATAATTGTACCAATTTTTGATGTCGTACTGAACATTTTGTTGTTGTTGTTGCTGCCATTTAAATTTTTTTTTTTTACTGTTTCTTTTTTATTACTCATCCAAATGTATCATGGTTTCATTAACAAAAAATAAAACTAAATAAAAATAAAGATGAATAAAAAGCATTAAAAAAAATCATGTGACAATGAAAATAGCAAAATAATAATTCTGACAATTTTGCTTTGTCATCAGGGATAAACATTTTAAAAAGAAAAATATTTTAAACAGTTATAAAATATTTCATAATATTATTGGTTGTATTCTTAATTAAATTAATGCAGGATTGGCATAGAGATAAATCACCCAGAGCTCATCATGAATGCGCTCAGGACAGTTTAGCTGTGAATAATATTTATAAGTCCTCAATGTATCGTTAGGAGCCCACAAGTATTATGTTTAGCTTAAAACTTTACTAAAAGTTACTGTAGGAAAAGTTCCCCATATTTTAGATTGCCTAAAAGTAAATAAATGAACTAATATGAATTTTCCTTTCCATCTAAATGTGCTAGATTGTCTTTGTACATAAAGTGTGAATAGAGTTAAGAGTTAATAGCTTGGCTCTTAGTTGGCTTCTGTACAAGTGGCTAAATTACCCATAAACACTGGTTTGTTTAGCTGGGCTGAATTTCTGCTCAGGCCAGCACAGGGTCATGTGTCCCGCTGTGTGAAGCTGCGCGAGAGGAACCGGTCCTCAAGTTACTCTGCCACTGGTGCTAATACTCCCTAAGCATCACTCCTGGATCTGTGTGAGTGGAAAGATAGCAGCTGGAAACTGGACAAACACTATAAAAAAACATATCGAGCATGCCGTAACATGATTTGCAATGAATGCATTCACAAACAGAAAACTGCAGAGAGGAATTTTAGATGAACTTTCCAGATGTTTTCAGTGATTTTACACATGCGCTCTATGAGATCACACATCACTTTCACAATGTATTTCTATGTGAAACATGAATGTTAAGGAAATTCAGTACTCTTTCTTAAAATCCACATGAACCGGAAGCTGCAACTGTTTTTTTTTGTATTGTGAAGCAGTTCTTAAGAAACAGAATATTAAATGAGTACACAGTGGGTGTGGCTTGTTATTTCTGCTGCGAGGTGATTGGATGCAGTAAAGTAGACATTTCATTCAGAAAGATCAGGAATCGAGTTTGGGGATTAGTTATTACAAAACTAAGGGGTGGAGGGGCGAAGTTAAGTATGTTAGCCATGCCTCAATATCTTTAAAAATACTACTCTGAAAATGTAACTGAAAACAAACAGGAAGTGCATTTTTAGATTACAAGGGCAAACAATTTTTTTCTTAATGACATACACAGATGAACTGTTCACCACATTTGAGTTAACAAAATCATATGGTTAGTAAAAATGACTTTTTTTTACCCTTTACTTGCTCAATAACAGTTTGAGATTTTGTGTTCTATTGAACATAAAAGAAAACTGGTAACCACTGACCTCCAAAGTAAGGAAAAACATACTATGAAAGTTAATGGTTACAGGTTTCTAACATTCTTCAAAATATTTTCTTTTGTGTTCAAAATATGCTAACTGGTTTGGAACAAGTCCGGGCTGAATAAACGATCTCAAGTTTGCATTATGATCAAATTGATGGTATTAGCCAGACATCTCGAGTTGTGACTGAATTTGATCCACTAGAGGGCAGTCTCTAAACACCAATCCACTTTCCAAATCCAAAGTTAACGATGCTGTTTGCTGACTTCGTGCCATCACTACTGTGCCAGTTTATGTATTTTTTTTGGCGGCTTTACTTCACATTTTACAATGTTTTAAATTAAACATTTAAATGTGAAAAAAAGGAAATTAAATAAATACACTCATACAATCTGGTAGATTTTTCCAACTGCTTTAAATGTGTTATATTTTATATATTTTAATACTTTTAAAGTCCTTGTGTATTTAACTATAAAAATGACACTGAAAACAGAATCCTTGAACTATAGATGTGGCGTTAGAAATATTTATACAGTGTTCAATGTAGGTCTGGGGTAAAACAATTATAATCGCATAAATTACTGTCATGAGCTGGTTTTACTCTGCTCATATTAAATAGAAAAATATGAAATGCTGGAAGTCCAAATGGAAAGCACCACGAAGTAGAAAAACACAAGAACAGAAAAACATGTTCACAAAAAAAGGCTACAATTGTATGTATTAGAAGTATTTGGAGGGCATAAAAGTCAAATGTTATAACAAATATTCACATTGAATTCTGTTAGAGATATAAAATGAGTGTTTCCCAGTGGGTTGAGGCTGGAAGGAAAATGAATGAATATTTATTGTATATATAGATCTTGTTTTTAATTTTTTTAATCTTGTTAAGAAAAAAGTGGTAGTAGTAAGAACTGTTATTTATTAAATTGATCATGAAAGTGATGTGCATGGACAGACCATTACTAATAAACAATGCAATCTCATAGAAATGCATAATGTCCACTTAAAAAAGAGGCAATGTGAATTTAATTAAAACTTACGGATGTCCCTAAGACATCATTAAAGTCATGTGGGGAAATGTCAGAAATGGGAATGAAATCTCACACTGCAGTCGGAGTGGCTTTTACACATGTTTGAGAGAGTGGGCAGTTCACCAGCCCAGAGAATGTGAGAGTGGGCACAATCAAAAGAGCTCTTTCTGAGTTCATGAGCACACTGAAACAATCAGCTTTGTGTGAGAGACACAAAACAGACCAGAACTTTCGGACTCAAATCACACTGAGTATTATTAAAAGGTTAAACTTGAAGATCTCTTCAAAGTTGTGACGTATTTGGGAAGCAGAATCATCCAGACCTTCCTTCCAACAATAAGCAACATTGTTGACCGGCTTTGCTAATTTCCACATTTTAATAGGGGCAGTGGTTGATACATGGGGCACACTTTACAATAAAGATTCAATAGTATGACCAATACTTGTACAGTATTTATTAATTATAGTTCAGAATTTACTAATGACCCATTAAAATCCAAATTCATGCTTATTTAATGCACTATGAGTTAACCTGAACTAACAATGACCCGTATTTTCATTAACTAACATGAACAAATACTATAATGAATGTATTGTTTATTGTTCATGTTAGTTAATGCATTAACTAACTAATACAACCTTATTGTAAAGCGTTACCGATATGTTACATGGTTCCAGCATGAATGCACATGAAGTTGCTTTTGTGATCGAACATATGACTCTTGCTGAAGGACAAAGTAATAATAATAAAACAAACAGTCTCACATTTATGAGAGAGCCATTTTGGGGGGCAGAATATCACCTGAAAATCTTCTGAAGACTTTTATGACTGAAACAATTATTTAAAAAAACAGAAATGTACTAAAATTACTCTCAACACCAGAAATTACCTCATGAACATCTGCAACAATCAATCATTAAGAACATCTTCCTCTGAAAGACTAGTTTATATTTACTTTTAGCCTATGCTAATATTTCACACTTAGTTTAACTTGACATTCAGGACACTGGGTGTCACTATGGACTTGTGAATGTGGAGGGTGGAGGTGCTCGTTGTTTGCATTCCCAGATCTGAACAGGAAAACAGTCAGGAAGCTACGCTGAAGCTCAAGCTGCGGCCTCCGCCAGGAAAAGGAGAGGCAGCAAGTGCTAAGAGGAACACAGCTTCAGCCAACACCTCCACCGCTGCGTCTGATTTCACTCCAAACCCAGGACCAACGCCATCTATGACTCATTCATGCAGATTCAAGCAGTCATTTTCATTTATCCTTGTGTTTTTTGCATCCTCCAACACTCTGCTTTAAGGTACAGCTCACAGAAAAAGCACAACAGAAATACTGTTTCACAGTTTCCCTGATTCACGCTGTCTTTCTGTTGCCAACTGGGTTTTAATAGTAGAATGAAGACCTTATTCAACCTCTTGTGTGTTTCGTAAGAGAATTATTTTCATCTATAATTAAAGTGACAAGCTCTCTGAACTCAGAAATGTTCCCTCAGGCATCAAGATGAAAAAAAAAGAAAGAAAATGAAACATCATGTCCTGTTCGTTCTGATGTAGCTAACCTACTCTGAGGTGACAAACCACACGATGTCTAAATCTAGCTGCATGGCTGAAGATATCATGGAGTCTAAGCAAACGGAAAACTTGTGGCAGCCAATAAGAAACCACAAAACTTCCTCTTGCTCCAGACACAGAACCTGACGCCTACGTGACAATAACGTGACGGCTGCCACTTGAATCTGTCCATTCTTTCATTGTCGTCATAATTATTTTCTTTAATTCACCATCATGTTTTACAGTATGATTTAATATCTCTCACTTTGATTAATACTGTTATGTGACTAATACAGCAGCAGTGACATGAATGGGGATTTTAGAGACGTTTCACTTGTGTCATTACAGGGGAATATTTCTGACTGTCTTAACATTTCATTTCAGATTTTTTCCTTACATGACTTTATGCACTTGCTCTTTATAATTATCCCAATAGCTCACACCAAAATTTAATTGCAGTGTTTGTTTACTCTAAGGCCATCCAAGTCCTTATCTCTATTAATAGAACATTCAATTCAAGAGTTCACACTTAGATATTGCTTGACAATAATAGCAGGCTTGGCATGCTGTCCTGGGAGAGAACCCTGAGCGTGGAGATAATTGAGCCCAGGGCTCCCGCTTGGTCAAAGAGCATGTAAGGGGGTAAGAGATCAGGTAGTTCTCGAGAGCTCCCCCTGCTAAAGGGGGAGATGGGGTGGATGGGGGATTCTACAAAAAACAAAGATTAGAGAGTAATGCTAGACAGGCTATTTATAGTGAGTTTGGAATAATCTTGATTGGCTTACTAATGATTACAGATGAGAGACCAGCCGCGATCAATCATATCACCTGCTCCTCTCAAAATTAGTTTGTTAAATTTCACTTATTTTTAGCTGAAACCATGGTTCTTGGTGATTCATTAAATGCAAGTCAATATACACTCACTGGCCACTATATTAGGTACACCTGTCCAACTGCTTGTTAACGCAAATTTCTAATCAGCCAATCAGATGGCAGCAGCTCAATGCATTTAGGCACGTAAACATGGCCGAGACGATCTGCTGCAGTTCAAACAGAGCATCAGAATGGAGAAGAAAGGGGATTAAAGTGACTTGAACATGGCATGGTTGTTGGTGCCAGATGGGCTGGTCTGAGTATTTCAGAAACTGCTGATCTACTGGGATTTTCACGCACAACCATCTCTAGGGTTTACAGAGAATGGTCTGAAAAGAGAAAATATCCAGTGAGCGGCAGTTCTGTGCCATGTTGATGCCAGAGGTCAGAGGAGAATGGCCAGACTGGTTCCAGCTGATAGAAAGACAACAGTATCTCAAATAACCACTCGTTACAACAGAGATATGTAGAAGAGCATGTCTGATGCACAACACGTCCAACCTTGAGGCGGATGGGCTACAGCAGCAGAAGACCACACCGGGTGCCTCTCCTGTTAGCCAAGAACAAGAAACTTTGGACAAATTGGACAATAGCAGATTAGAAAAATGTTGCCTGGTCTGATGAGTCTCAATTTCTACTGCGAGATACAAAAGGAGGTCCAACCTGGTCCTAGTAAGGTGTACCTAATAAAGGGGCCAGTGAGTGTATATTGCCACTGAGTCAAAAAATAAAACCACATATAGGCAAGACAAAATGAATACCCCTGGAATAAATTCATTAATAATATAATACTAATCTTCCACAGAGTGATCCCTTTCACATCATTTTACCTAAGTTTTCACTCAGTAGTCACACACATTAATTCAGTTTAGTAAACGTGGCCACTGTGCTGAGAAAACAGAAATTTCCATCTAAACACTCAAAAAAAACAATTTTTTTTTTTTCATGGAAAATTTTAAAGTACAGTGTTTCTGATTGGCTGATTGAGACTTTTGTTTGTAAAAATTTGGAGCGACAGTGATGGTTCAGTAAGAGAGAGAGAGCAGTGTGATTAGAGGCAGCTGGTCAAGATGACCTATTTTATCTGGAATTTACACTGGGAAACACGAGGGAACGACATACAGGATCTCCAAGTTCCACGCTTTCAGCTCTTTTCCTCTTGCTCCTGGAGCGTCAGGATGGCAAGGCCCTCTTGGAAAACCCTGATGCATCAACATCCGACCTCCTGATAAACATGCTTAACAGAGTTACAGAATGGACTAGGGAAGCCAAGCTGTTCAAACACACGCACACACACCAATAACATTCAGTACGTGAGACCTGGCTGGACAATATGTTCCACTTGTACTGTTTTTTGACAACGGTAGTGTTTACAACGAAGGACAAAAAAAGTAATATTATGCATTTATATTGCGTAATTACTGCGAAGACATTTCCTGGAGAGCTGAGATGGAAAGCTTTTACTAATGCATGCATTCATTTCTTTTAATAACCTAGTGGAGACACTACACCGTGCATCGTGTCTATTCTCTGATCACCACCGGGCCATCTTTGATCTCTCAGAGACAATAAACAAATTGGACAATGCAGAGCGGTCAAAATAAACTCTGATTACATGCAGCTTTATATCATTTCATTTTCATTTTGATGAAAGTCAAGGTTTCTATTGGTGCAATGCAACTGCTAGAGCATTTTAGCTTTTTCTATACTGTCCAACTCACCTACATAAACAATACGCAAGATTTTTCATGCATTAAATCCTGCTTATTTAGCATATTTAATCCAAAGTGACTTACAAGAGAGGATAAAAAAAGCACTTCAAATCATCATAGAGTACAGTATATACTGTAAATGCTTTATACTGTAAATAAGTTTATTTTTTTATTGTTATTTGAGTTTCTACCACAAAGGACTTTGCTTGAATTCCCATGTTGTCTATAAGAGACTGAACATTTCCAATTCAAAATTACGAATGTATATATTTATTAATGACATGTCAGCATCACATGCAATGTTTATACTGTAGCAAACAAATTAATTATAATTTAATTAAAATTTATTATAATGCAAATATAATTTCAGATAATTTTACACAACTACATAAACAAACTAACTAAATAATATACAAATACACACTAATAACAGTTTTATAACAATCTATCGATTTGATATTCAACAAAAATTCTAGTATTTTTTCCAGAAAAAAATCTTTTTGAAAATATTCATTATATTCAAGAATATTGTATAAAATAATATTTAAAGCTGGAAATTCTAATAAAACAGATAAGAACATTTACAAAAATCACATATCTTCCCTGTTCGATAATGAACATGATGAGTGTGACCGATTTGACATCATCTTCAGTCATATACAGTTTAGTCATTTCTATTTTCAAATTAAATTAATTTAATTAAAAAATTAACCATAGAAATTCAAAATTAATCTTACATGCTAAATGTTAAACGTTTGGCCAGCGGAGAAATTAAAATGGTCGTGGCCAACTGAGCCTGGTTTCTCTCAAGGTTTTTTTTCTTCATTTCCGCCATTAGTGAAGTTTTTTTCCCCTCTCCGCTGTTGCCACTGGCTTGCATGGTTCGGGATCTGTAGAGCTGCGCATCGTTGGATTTGCCCTTCAATATTTGGACTCTCAGTAGTGATTATTAAATCACACTGAACTGAGCTCAACTGAACTGAACTTAAACACTACAAACTGAACTACACTGTTCCAATTTACTGTGACCTTTTATGTGAAGCTGCTTTGACACAATCTACATTGTATAAGCGCTATACAAATAAAGGTGAATTGAATGGAAAAAAAAAAAATGTATCTGCTCCAGAGTCTCAGACATTTACAATCACTATAAAATTCTCATCAGTCGACCTGATGCCAGTGAATTGCAGATTGTATGCAAACATCCACATCAATATAATTAGATGCTTTCTTAACTGCGGTTTTCTCATTGCTATATGCACTGTAAAAAAAATGCAGGGTTCCACACAATTAATTAATGTTGTCCCAACACAAATCGATTAGGTTAACTTAACACTTTTAACAAATTTATGTGGATTGAACAAAAAAACATTAAAGTTGTCCCAATGAAATCTCAGGAATTGTGTTGTTTCAGCTCATTATAAATATGTAGTTTGAACAAGTAAAAAAAATAAAAAAAATTGTCATAAACTGAAAAGTATACAGCGCACATATTAACATATGATATACATTCATTAATTTTCCTTTGGCTTAGTCCCTTATTTATCAGGGGTCGCCACAGCGGAATGAACCGCCAACTATTCTAGCATATGTTTTACACAACGAATGCCCTTCCAGCCACAACCCAGTACTGGTAAATCACAGTACAACTTTCAACAGCATGGATGACGCTTTTTACCTTTAACTAATTAACGAAAGATAGGTTTTATAGCATATTTTAGGTAAATATACTGACGCAGTGAATACGAATACTTTCTGCATTTAACAGTCCTAAAAAGATACATTCAGAATTTTGTCAATATTGAAAATAGCTTGCTTTTAGCCGGAAAAATCTAGTATTTAATGTTTTGGCATAGTGCGGAGCATAATTGAGTACACCCCTTTTTGAAACTGAATATTTCTCAGTGAATATATTTCTCAGTAATGTATTTTAGTGCATTTAAACAAAACATTTATTAAACAGATATATTTATTAAAATAATATTTTAGTCATCGAGCTTCTTTAGAAATCGAAAGATAATACAATTAAAGTCATGTAAAATATTGCAAAAAAATTACAACCTACAAAATTTTAACTAAATCTTACCATTTTTTTGCTTCGCTTGAGTTTTATTCTTTTTAAAATCTGCATTTAAAATTTTTCTATAACATAAATTTGGCTGTACTAGTTTTTGGACCTATATCATGAGTTATTGTGTTAGATGAGCTCCAGATTTGGCTTCAGTACTGACTAATCTAATGTATATGCACAAATATAATGTTGTATAGCTTCCTTTGATTTCATAACTATCAGTTTGATTTGAGCAGATTGTATATACATGACAATTCACAGCAAACATTACACAGTTCATCCCTCAAAAACTGCAACCTGTGACACTGACATTATTCATAGAACAGCACTATTCATCACTTCTCTTTTATTTTGTGAACTGACCTCTAGCTCCAGAAAAAAAAATCTCAAACATTTTATGCATTTGATGAAGTAATTTTCAGTGTGTTTTCTGTGACCTCCAATTACCTACTTATCAGTGCTGTTCATGGTGAATGTCCTCAGAAGCTTCCTGCAACAACTTGATTTTCCCTTCCTGCCTTGCTCGTTAGACTTACTATAAAAAGCTTTAGGAATCGTGAAATTCTATTTTTTTCACCTGTAAGCATTGACACATGTAGTTTCCACATTATAGACCAGCTTATCATTATTATTATTATATAACTACTGTTCAGATGGCTTTCCCGTCTCAAAGGCTGTCATGGAAATAGACCTTGAAATTACGTTGGCAAACAACACAATCTCATATCCAGGTGCACACTGATTTACCAGCACCAGACAAACATTAGTCAGAAGATGAGAGGAAAAACGGTTGTAATTGTGGGCAGATGGCAAGCGCTCCAGAACTGACGTCTGGGCTGATAACCACTAGCAGAGAAGTTCTGTCATCATAAAACCACCGAAAATGAGGAACTAAGTCTGTGGCCCGACTACAGGATGGAGTGCAATTTAGATAGTCTTCTGTTTGAATGCCCAACAACAGCCTCCATATCCTGGTTTAAAAATTTCGAAATGCACACACACACACCACCAAGGTTATTTTAATAAAGGAAAACTAAAACTATAGGTCAAAATACATTTTTGTAAACTGAAATAAATCACTATGAATGAAAATCTAAAACTAAACGAAACTAATAAGAGAAACTGAAATAAAATAATTAGCAAAAATAAATACTCATTTTCAGAATTCATAAGCACTCATTCTGTGGGGGGAAATCTGACCTGTGACTATTTAGAGAAACAACTGTAGATGCGTTTTTACAGCCAATCACATCAGTCTAGCGCAAGATAATTTACAAAGACATCTTTTCTAAAAACCTGCTCTAAATTTTCTTTATTTGCCAAAAAAAGTAAACTAGGCATTTTTAACTGTATATATATCGTCTGAGCTTTAATATAAAGATGATTTCCTGAATTCATGTTGCATTTGTATGACTTTGTATTCAATGTTTGTTCAAAAAATTATTGAATTTTTATTTCTAAGAGGTTTGCAGGAGAGTTAATATAAGCTGTTCAAACACTACAGATTGCTGTGTCGACACTGGACAGGTTCTGTGAACTCTTTCAAACTCAATTACTCAAACTAAAACTGAAATAAATAAAATAGAAATAGAAATGTTTCACAAGATAAAAACAAAACAAAACTAAAACTAAACTGCACAGCAAATTGAAAAATATTATCACAATAAAAACGTATTTAAAAATGCAAAACTATAATAAACTTGCACAAACACACAATCAGTGTTGGTGAAAGTTACTTTTGAAAGTAATGCATTACAATATTGAGTTACTTCTTAAAAAAGTAACTAGTTGTGTTACTGTTTATGGTAAGTAATGCGTTACGATACTTTTGGGTTACTTTTGCATTACTTTTTATTACCTGGCTGAGGCTTGATCTCTTTAAGAACTTGTTTTTTTTCTTTCTTTTAAATAGAGGAGCTCTGCAATTAACAATGCACTGTATAACCTTTATTTACCTTAAAAAAAAAAAAAAAAAAAATAATAATAATAATAATAATAAATAATAATAATAATAATATTATATATATATATATATATATATATATATATATATATATATATATATATATATATATATATATATATATATATATATATATATATATATATATATATATATATATATATATATATAAAAAATAAAATAAAATATATTAGAGGATAATGTTTCCTGAAAACTTCCTGACCCCGGAGCTCTACATGCCGTATATACAGATTATTTAAAGTTTAAAGCAATCTGTTTGCTGCTTTTGTACTTTTTGTCTTAGGTAAAATAACTGTCCATTAACACTATAATCCCCTGTTTCTTTTCTTCACTGCGTTCAAAATAATGAGCACATTCTCTCCTTGACTGCCTGATTTATAGTGATTACTTTAATTTTAATTCAGCTATTTATTTTGTAAAAGCTAATTAATTAAAATAAAAAAAATTCAAGGTACATTTTCAAAAACCTAAATATTATTATTTATTATATGTGATGTGTTACTTGTTACTTAGAAAAGTAATATTATTATTTAACTCAAGTTACTTGTAATGTGTTACCCCAACACTGCACACAATCCTACTAAGAGTTTTGGCTCACAGCCAGAGGGTTTAATGTGTATTAGAGTCTTGTTTTGTTTGAGGGTTGCCCTTAACTTTCTGACTAAAGCCATTACTCCAGATCTTTCCAGGTTTCTGAAATCAGCGCACACACACAGGTCAAGTTATAGCCAGGCTGAGCCTTTTGCTTCACTATCCTATGAGGAAAAATTAAGATAGAGAGGTGGAAGAGGTAGACGGAAATAGCAACGTTCATCAACAAACACTAATGCACCTGTTACAGCCTGAGGCGCTCAAATGCATGTCCAGTACAACTGAATACATCTTGTAATGTGAATTGACCCTTTTCACATTTCCAGGTTTCGCAGCAGCAGAAGTTGTCATAGTTGGGTAAACTTAGAGCACAGCGAATAGGACAACAAATTATTTTCTTACAATCTTATGGGCTGAAATAAAAAAGGTAAAACTCCATGATGGTGTTATCAAGACTTTCAGAAAAAGGAAAAAAAAATGTGTGAGACTGATAACGGCAGCTAAAAAACAGAACAACGTCAAATTTACTGACCTGCCCCATAGACGCTGCATTACAAATGCAACTCACAAGTAATAATTCTTTTGTAATTTGATGCAAAGATGATATAATAAATACATATAAAAGTTCATACCTTTTTAAAAACATCCCAATATTAAAAACTTCCAAGGATTTAAGATACAAATGATCATTAAACGCATCATAACAGTGTCGTGAAAAAGGGTCCATTAAAATGATTAGCAAGCAAGCGGTGAAATATCTCACTGTGAGAGTAACTACATTATTATCTAATAAATCAAAACAGGGATGTTCCATACTCATTTGGCAAAGCACATATGCTTGTTTTGAAAGCGCTCACTTGGTACAAGGCCATTATTTACTCACCTGCTTCTGCAGGCAAAGTCATATTAAATCCTGTAGACAGAGGGAATATGGTCTCAACCAGGCAATAAGCTGGACGTACACCCTCAGTGTGTGTGAATGGAAAGAGTGAGCCAGTGCAGAACTTGGATAGTAGTTAGAAAAGTGCTTTATTCTTTTCCTGAGTCCTCTGGCATGACGGAGGCCTTCAACAACACCTCCTTTACAGGTTAATGTGTGTATGCAGTCGACAACTCAATGCATGATGTAACCTACAAAATGCACTTTTGGGCATTTTAAAATTAAGGATATAATATTGTTTATGAGTAGGATATACGAGTTTAGTCTCACATTTATACAAGCAATATAACACAGGTGATGAGTGTAAAATCACACAAACGATGTCTTTGCCTACAAGTCGGACCAAATGTATGTGATTTTGATTTCAATCAGTCAAAATAAATTAACATTACACAACCCCAAATCAGAAAAAGTTGGGACCGTATGGAAAATACAAATAAAAAAACGAAAGTAGTGATTTCTAAATTTTCCTTGTAGACAATTCAACAAACATTATTTAACGTGTTCCTCATGATTGTTATTGTTTAGTTTTTTTTTTTTCAAAATTAACACATATTTAAATTTTTGGTTCTTGCAACACATTTCGAAAAAGTTAGGACAGGAGCCGTTTAGGGCTAGTAATCAGGTAAATTGGTTAAACAATGATGTGATTTGAAACAGGTTATGTCAAAAGGTGATTGTGATTTGGTACAAAAGCAGCATCCAACAAAGGTCTAGTCCTTTAGGAGCAAAGATGGGCTGAGGGTTGCCAGTTTGCCGACAAATACATGAGCAAATTATTGAAATGTTTAAAAACAATGTTCCTCAAAGAAAGATAGGAAGACATTTGGATATTTCAACACTGCATAACATCATTAAAAGATTCAAGGAATCTGGAGGAAATTTGGTGCGTAAAGGACAAGGGCGCAAGCCTAAGCTGACATACTGTGATCTTCGATCCCTCAAGTGGCACTGCATCAAGAAACCTCATTCATCTATAAGCGATAACATTAAATAGACTCAGAACTAGTTTGGCAAACCTTTGTCAAGTAGCACAATACGATGTTACATCCAAAAATGCTAGTTAAAACTGCACTGTCTCAAAGGGAAGCCCTATGTTAACAGTGTCTAGCAGCGACATCGACTTATCTTGCCTCAGAGGCATCTGGGATGGACCAACACACAGTGGGTAGAAACGTGTACTGTGGTCAGATGAATCAGCATTTCAGATATATTTTGGGAAAAATGGACACGTACAGACCAAAGAAGAAAAGGAACGTCCAGACTGTTACCAGCAACAAGTTCAAAAGCCAGGCTTTGTCATGGTATTGCAACTTTGGAACATAAAATAATTACAACTAATTGTATTAAACAAAAACTTGTCACACTTTATTTTGATGGTCCGTTTGCTAAATTTAAGTTACACTGCATCTACATGGGAACTAATTCTCATTAGATTATAAGTAGACTGTTAGGTTGGGGTTGGGGTTAGTGTAAGTTGACATGTACTTGCAAAGTTTCTTATAGTCAGTTAAACATCTGTTGAAGGAGCAGTATCAACAGATATTAAGCAAAGAGTCTACTACTACTCAAATGGGCCATCAAAATAAAGTGTTACACTGAAGGCTGGAGTAATGATGCTGAATTTTCAGCTATAAAATCACAGGAATAATTACAAATTCAAACTAGATACAATATGAACCCCCAATTACAAACAATATTTCACATTTTAGTACTGTATTTTTGATTAAATAAACACAGCCTTGGCGAGCTTCTTCTAAAACCACTTAAAAATCTTCCTGAAGCCAAACCTTTTGCCAGTAGTTTAGTTTCGGTGAAATTAACGGAGGAAACAATGACACTGTTGGGAATTATTGGGGAAGAGAAATTTTGTAACATCTTATTATAACCTGGGGAACTTTTTAGGTGGAAAAGAAGTTTTACTCTGATTTCAATCTCGAAGCATTATGTAAATACTGTCCTGTGAATCCCCTTCAAATGGGACTAAAAGATAACACACGAAACTTTTCTTTCTCTGGAAGTCTTTTTTTCATCAGGCAGCACAGCATTGTGATGCATTTCCTGCACAATCTCTCTGCCACATCCTGCCTGCACACGTGACTCGAATGTCTCTCTTTCTCTCTCTATATATATTATACACACATACACACACACACACACACACACACACACACACACACACACACACACACACACACACACACACGTGATCATGCCAAGACGCCACATACTATACATCAACACATTCAACTTCCTTAGCAACACACAACAAAATACACATGCTGATAAAATATCATTTTGCACTTTTGCCAGCAAAGACATTTGACTGATAGCTGCTGCTTCTCTATTATATTGTTAGTTAACCCAAAAATGCAAATATGCTATTTACTCACCCTCAGGCCATCTGAGACGTCGGTGAGAGCTTTTCTTCAGCAGGACAATAAAGAAGATTTTCATCTGAAACTGAAGTTCTCTGTGATCCATCAAATGCAAAATGCACTTTGAGAGCTGAAAAAAAAAACATTTACAGGCAAAGCAAAATTAATACTTGTGGGTTTTAATGACACAGGTCTTGTCAAGCAATATGATTAGTTTATGCATGAAAATCAAAGATATTTTCAACATTATTACCTTTAAACTGCCTGAGTGCCTTTATGACAGTCTGGAGCAAGAGCTTCCTGCTGTAAAATGACAATATTTGTAATATTGGCATCCTATAATTGCATTATAAACATGCTCAACCTATAAACATGCTCATTACATTATAATTGCTCAACCTAAATAACTGTATATTAGATGTACAAATGTACACAAATCTACTTATTAATTCTTCAAATACATTATATATGATACATGAGCCACATCACACGAGTAGCAGTGCAATATGGCAGTATATCGGCACTGGTGAGAGGTGTGCGTTGGCTCGAAGCCACAGGCCGATTGCCTTAGTGTCCCATCATGTACAGCCATATCACACTGATTCGAGTGTGATATTGCGTTTATACAACAGTTCGATGACATAACCGTGTATATATAAAAAAGAAAATCAAACACGGAGAGTCTAAAAACCCTTTAGTATTAGGAACTACTTTCTTCCGCCATTCATTCACATCTGCAGCTGACATCAGAACAGCAGAAGCCGTTTATATTTCACCAACGTTACTTTAGAGCCAGTATTTGAATGATTCTCTTGCGTAATGTCTAAAGTGACAAAACAGGTTATTTTGCTTACGTTTTAAGATTATAGGACTGAATGGCATAAATTGCCATCCATCTAGAGACATTTCCCAGTATTTCTCTGTTGCAATCAGGATATCACAATAATTAACCCTGAAAAAGCCAAAGCAGCGCAAACACTACCAGATTACTGTTGTGTTTGCGATAAGGAAAAACGCTAAACACATGCAGGCGTTTCTTCTTTCTTTCTTTTTACTGAACTAGTCTGCAGTAACGAAAACAGGAGACTCATTAGAAACAAACAGATGGCCAACTCTGGGTTATACAAAGAGTTGCCAACACAAAATGCATGCATTCCTGATATGTGAGTCCCATCTCACACTCAACAATTACAATGGTATAAATCCAGCACTGAAACATACAAAAGAGAGATCGACTTTGAATGACACTCACCAATTTAATAATGATTTGATCAGCTGAAGTTTGAAATTACGCTGAGTTTTTCTCCTCTAAGGGCTTATAATGCAGTCTCTGTCGCCATCTTGTGGATAGACAATGTCAACTGTCTTTTTTCTGGTAAATGACAGGCTAATGGCCATGGATGCGCTGTTTTTCAGAAATTATGAATATTTAAAATAGGCACTATCCTTATAAATAAACCGCATAGTTGCAATCTAAACAATTATATTCCCGCCTAGAAAAGCCTCAAAAGTATATTATGTTGTCCAACAGCTGCAATATTTGTCAAACTGTAGTGAGTTTATTGATCTGCTGTCACTCTATGTGTGCGGAGTCATACACAAGAGTGAAGAGGCTGTAGGAGTTCTGATATTGTAGAATATCGCACGGCTATCAGTCAATCAGATTTGAGAAATTGTATATATAAAACAAATATAAGAATTTATACCATCCAAAGCTATTTTAAGTGTTTTCTTTTGTTTTACATTGCATTGGATGCTTCTGTTGTTAGCAGTGTGATTAGTGGTTTGTAGGGATGTTGCTGCACAAACATTTTTTTGCCTACACCCTCTGGACAAATAAGCCAGACCAAGAAGATCTAAAAAAAATCAACCACAAGCCCACACCACATTCACTTCTGGTCATAGCAGACATTAAACTGACAATTCACACTGATCAAGGGTCAGTTTTACTTGTACAGACATAAGTTTGGCTCTCCTAAGTTCAATGTAAAAAAATGAAAGGAAGAAAATCTGGAAGCAGCACCAAGATCTGTTGCAGACAGAAAATGACACGTTTAATTCAGGACTCTCAAAGTGTGATTGATGTTGCCAGGACAACAAAATAATAATGGCAAAACATGAGTGCATTTATGCAGTGATGGAGGCAGATTTGTTCCATTCTAAATATTTTCTGTTGCTTTTTTTCAAACATGTCTGCCATAAAACCTTTTTAAAGTCTATCTTATGTAGCCTCGTTTAAGACTAATTAAATAGGGCCTACGGCTCAAGTGAAGTTTAAAAGTCAATAGACTACGAGGGTGATAAAATGCATAGGAAAAGTTAAATACATTGTGTCCTCAAGTTATTATATAACAGACTCTAATGGAAAACATGCACGTTAGACACTGGCTGTTTTGTGTGAGAGACGCAGTCTTGACGTCAGAGCTCACACAAAAACTGGAACGTCGCGTCACATTTGCATTTCAGTTATAAATGTCTGGAGAGAAAAGCAGTTGTGCATAAAGTTAAGCTAACTAACGTTAACTCGAATACAAGTTGTTTTTACTGTTGATGCTGAGCTAAGGCGAAACTTACCCGTCATGTCTGACTTTGTTTCACATGTTAGCAACAAACAAACACACTGCTAACAACAAACCGCTATATTGTGTTAAATATATATGTGGAAGTGCATTGGCCTGTTTTTTCATAAATGACCACTTAGAAAATGTGTGTTTATGTGCACTGACTTACGTTTGGGTGCAGGAGTTCCAACAGAAATACAACAGGTGACAATACAACGTCTGCCCCTAAGCATGATAAAGACGATAAATGAAGGGAGGGGGGAGGGGCACGTGCTTCCAGGTAGTAATTTGCATAAAGCAAGGGCTTTCCGCACGTTATCTGCATATTTCCGGTTTGTTTTGGTACAGGTATGTTTTTTAAACTGATTTAAAAGGACACTTCACGCTGTGTTGAATTTACCTAAAACTTCACCTTTCACCACTTATGGACCCTTTTTTCACAAGACCATAGACTGTAAAAGATTTAGGTTATGGCCTATGGTTATGAGGCGTTTAACGGTCACCATAATCTTATATCCTTGAAAGTTTTAATATTTAGATTTTTTTTTAAATGTATGAACACATGTATTTATTTATGTATTATATCATCTTCGTGTCAAATAACAAAACAAAAAAACGAATTACCACTTGTGCGAGGCATTTGTAATGCAGTGTCTATAGGGCAGGAGAGTAAATTTAATGTTGTTCTTTTTTCTATAATAATAATTCCTTACATTTATATAGTGAATGAGATCTCCTCATTCACCACCAGTCTGCAGCATCCACCTGGATGACGCAACGGCCGCCATATTGCGCCAGACCTCTCACCGCACACCAGCTGATTGGTGGAGAGGAAACAGAGTGATGAAGCCAATTATGATATGGGGATGGTTAGGAGATCATGATGGACAGAGGCCAGTTGGTCAAATTTGGCCAGGATGCCGGGGTTAAACCCCTACTCTTTTTCGAAGGACATCCTGGGATCTTTAATGACCACAGAGAGTCAGGACCTCGGTTTAACGTCTCATCCGAAAGACGAAGCTCACTAGAGTCCCCTTCACTATACTGGGGCGTTAGGACCCACATAGACCCACACAGTTGAGCACCCCCTGCTGGTAATTATTTGTTTTACTCTCCCATTCACTGTGCTCCATGTTTAACCAACTGTGACAACCTCTGCCGCTGAGAAACCTGCAAATGTGAAAAGGGTCTATTGACTTCCATCATATTTTTTCCCTACTATGGAAGTCAATGGGTGCCAGCAACAGACATTTTTATAAATATCTTCTTTTGTGTTTAACATAAGAAAAAAAATTCAAATGTTTAAAACCACGTGAGGAAAAATAAATTATAGGTTGAAGCATACATTTTTGGGTGAATTAAGCTATATGTACTGCTAAAAAATAAAATAAAATAAAGGGGACACTTACATTGTGTTGTTTAAGTGTTCCTTTTATTTATTTATTTATTTTTTTAGCAGTATATTTAGGTTTTTACAATAATTCAATTCAAAAATGAATTTCGAATCATTTTAACAATTACTTGCATGTGCTCAATTAATGACAAAGCAAAACTGCAAAAATACCTGCAAAAAAACAAACAAAACTTCTAAAATAAACTAAAAAAAATGACACAGTTATTTAGTTAAATAGAAGAATAACAGTTAAATAGAAGTTATGGTCCCTATGATCATAATATAGGACCATGGCATACCAGTGACCAGGATATCCACTACAAATAGCTTACGCAATTAATCTATAGTGCATGTCTTTGAACTGTGGGGGAAACTGAAACACCTAAAGGAAACCCATTCACATGGGGAGAACATGCAAACTCCACAGAAATGCCAACTGAACGAGCCGAGGCTCGAACCAGCAATCTATTTGCTGTGCCTCATATTATAATACACCCACTAAAAGACACTCATTCACTATTATTGCTGAAATGAATATAAAAGGGAATAAATATATACATTTACACAAGTAAATAAATAGATTTAATGATAGGTTCAAAAATCTGGTGATTTATTTGGACACAGATTCTACGTGGACCTACTAATTACATAAAAATGCATATTAACAACCTATAGTGCTCATCTCTACCAAGCGGTCATCTCTCCTGCAGTTCTCATCACGCTCAGCCCACTGTCAGCCCATTGTTTTGCCAAACCATTAAAAGACCCATTCATCGCTTGGGCTCTCCTAATTATGCATACAGACTTTCTTTTTAAGGTCGTCATGACTTGAAATGACTTCGAAATCTTCCCAATTACGTTTTGAGCTGACAAGGTACCCACACACCCCTCTGTGCAACTCAAAACAACAATAGCTAATCAAGACTGAGGAGAACGGTGCAAAAATGACACCAGCGAGCATCCAAAGAGAATGACGTAACGGCCACCGACTGTGAAGCCGGACAAAAGGGAAACGACGAAAAGACAGCTAATGAAAACAGAGAGGTTGACCTGGAGGGTCATCAGGGTGAAGATTGGGGTTTGTCTTCTCAAAGCACCATGGGTGAATGTGTTTGTGTTTGCGCAGGCAGAGGCCAAGGGTTCAGCTCTGACCCAAAGGAAGAGAGAATCAGGGCTTGTGGTCAGAAATCCTAGGGTCACTCTTTAGATGCACATTCCAATGCATTTTCCTAACAGCGATCCGCACATTCCCTACAATGACTTCATTTGACATTAGTGAAGGTCTCAGGACTGGAGGAATGCAACAGGCTACAATACACACAGTCTCTGCCCCATAGGAAGATGTTGTTTTTGAGGTTAGGAAAGCACATCAGGGGTGTAGGCTTTTGTGAGAGCTGCTGGTATCGCAAGTGCAAAGAAAAATATTTTGGGAAGAAATCAAAGCCGTCCCGCACAATGAAAGTGCTTGTGTTCTAATGGCAGGGAATTTAGCGTGAAGTAGACTTCGGGGAAAATAACCGGAGTCGATGTGAATTCAATGAACACCAGGGGGAAATGATCAACCTTTTATTTTCAATCTGTGTTTTTAAAAAATATAGAAAAAACAGAAGTTATTTACACATACATGCCATGAAGGCACTTATTAAATATCCTTCAGGACCGGAGTATTTTCAAATAGAAATGAACAAGTAGCGATAAAAAAAAACAACACACAATCCTTCATTTTGTACATCTTCAAATAACAAAACTAATTCACAAAAGCTGAAAATAAACATTAAATAAATAACTTAAACATGAACAAAATATGTACAAGTCACTTCTTGATTTAGATGCTAAATCAAACCAGGAAGTTAAGTTAGAGAATGTTAACAAGTAGTTAAAGTGATTAAGAAAAGTTGGCTGTTGTTGTTGTTAGAGTCTATTTTTTACATTGTTAGCTGTTATATTATTGGTTACTGATTTATGTTAAACAATATTCCAGCAGAAACACACCCACATTTACTTTCAGCATTTTAGACAAACCTGAATATTTCAAGTCTAAAATGAAAGTCTATGCCTGACCAGTGTTTGTTGGTGTCTTGTAATCAGACTCAAAAGCAAAGGCTTTGAAATGCCAAACTTAAAGGGATGGTTCATCCAAGAATGAAAATGGGCTGTAAGTTTACTCCTCATCAGAGCATCATTATTGTTTGTTTACTTCAGTGGAATATTAAAAAATACTTGCACTTTTGGAGTCAAAAACAAACCAACAAACCAACAAAATTAACCCCTGTGGTTGATGATCGACAGATATTTTGCAGCAAGGTGATTGGTTTGTGCAGGAACAAGAGTTATACGTTATTACCTTTAATCTACAAACTAAGTAAACAGTCCTCAGTGCGTTCACGATAGTCTGAAGACTCTCCAAGTGCAGGTAGCCATTGACTAAAAGATTAAAAATCTTCTTTAATATTCCACTGAAGTCTCCTAGAAGACCTGAGGGTGAGTAAAGGAACAAAACATTCATTTTCACAAGAACTAAATGACTAGCATTCTCTGGATCTCAGTCAGTCAACTGTTTTTTGGTTTCTCCTCCAGTTTTGGTCTTTCTTTGGATGCATTTCTCGAGTCTCACAGTTTGCTTTCCTCCTCCTCCAGAGGTCTGTTGAGTCCAGGGATGTACTTGAGCAGCCTCCGCCTGAAGCTCTTCTGTTTGGGTTTGCGCTGCAGGCTGCTGAAGCCTCCACACTGCTGCTTTTCTCCGTTTGGCACTGCTGATGATGATGATGATGATGATGATGATGCTGGAGCCCTCATGTAGCTGCGTGTGCTGGCGCTGCGGGTCAGGCTGGTTTTGGCGGTGGTAAAGAGCTCGCTGGCGGGTCGGATGAGACGTGGGCGAGTGTTCTCCTGTTTAGCGTGGATCTGGTCATTGCTGGTGTTGTTGAAGACGCAGGTCTGGTAGAGCGGGTCGTCTTCAGCGGTGGCAGCGCTCAGATGGCTGACGCTGCTGCTGGTGCTGTCGGTGCCCCGTAACGCTCGCAGCGCTGCAGGACTCGGAGCTCCCAGACTCCCATAAACACCGGCTGATTCCAGAGACTCGTACATTGCCACATCACTCATCACGATACCTGTGAGAGGGAAAACAGAGTTATATATACACGCACACACATATACAGTTAAAAACAGAATTATTAGCCCCCTTTAGAATTTCCCAAATGATGTTTAACAGATTCAGGAAATTATCACAGTATGTCTGATAATATTTTTTCTTCTGGAGAAAGTCTTATTTGTTTTATTTCAGCTACAATAAAAGCAGCTTTTAAATTTTTGAAAAAACATTAAGGTCAAAATTATTAGCCCCTTTAAGCTATATTTTTTTAGTCTACAGAATAAACCATCAATAACTTCAATAACTTTTTTACTGTCATCATGACAAAGATAAAAGAAATCCTTTTTAGAAATGAGTTATTAAAACAATTATGTTTAGAAATGTGTTGAAAAAATCTGCTCTCTCTGTGCATTACTTGTCAGTGTTATTGTACAAGATTTAAGGTTTTTAGTTTTTTTTTTTCATTCCGTTTTGGACAATTAATTACAACTGTTGAAAGAATTCTAAATAAATTTAATTTCAAATTTAATTTAAGCACTTTCAAGGACACTTTCAAGAAAAAAAACATTGTTTGGTTTTAAGTACGTCTCAAATTCCAAGAAATTTCAAGAAGCGTGTGTTGCAAAATTATTAGCTCCCCTGTGAAATGTTCATTTTTACTCATTTCTTCTGTCTTTGCCATGATGATGGTACATAATATTTGAGTTGTTTTTTTGCAAAATACCAGTTTTCAACTCAAAGTGCAAATTAAGGGCTTAAAGACATTATTAAGGCTGGGCAATTTGCCCTAAAATTCAAATCTTTATTAATTTTTGACTCGATTACGATGTACAAATGATTATTTTATTTATTTATTTATTAATTTTTTGCCCTCAAAGTTCACAGACAAGTTTTGTACAGTAAATATGCTCACATATTACAAGTCAGAGGTTTCTGAATGAAGGTTGTATTACTTGATTTTGAAATAATTTAATTAATCACACACTATCTACTATCTATGATTATTTATTAATCATCAACAATGAACAACTGATATTAAATCCCACATTACCTAAAACCAACAGTCATTTTTTTTCTTATAAAAGAGTGAAAATAAATAACTTGCACGTATGGAAACAAAGTAAGTAATTTTCAAATGTTTTTTATATTAAAAGTAGAAAATAAGCAGTATCTCTACTAAATAAATTAACTCATGTGTATCCTTTAAATTATATTTTAAACAGTGCATTTCTTGCATCTTCTAAAACAAATATTTTAATGAAAATAATCATTTTAATGTAATAGAAAATATGCCATCTCAAGACATCTCTGCACTTTATTGATGATGATTGGAAGCTGAGCCAAAGTAAGGTCCAAGAATGGGTCCATCGTCCTACTTGACCAGAGAACAGATGTGGCTGCATAAGTATAAACCAGCCTTAACAGAGCGGGGTCACCAGACCTCATACGCGGTGGGGAAAGTCATTGAAAAAAGAAAAAGGAGAAAAAAAAAAAAAACAACCTGGAAAATGGGTTCGATTATAGGTTCTGAATGTGATTTTGATTACTTTGATTAATCACCCAGGCCTACATGTTAAAATAATAAGGCAAGTCATTTTACAACAGTTTGTTTGTGACCTTAAAACTGTTACAAAATTATTAATTATTAAAAAAAGGTTTTATTCCAACCAAACAAAAAACAAATCTTCAGAAGAAAAATATAATAAAAAATATTGTGGAAAAACTCAACCTGGGAAATATTATAAAAAGAATAAAACTTTAAAGGAAAAAATGTATATATATGTATAAAAGTCCAGAATCTCAAAGCTGATCAGTCCATGAAAAACCAATTGTTTTACCTTAAAGTATTAAATTATAATTATCATTAAACTAAATATTAAAACTCTTAGTCTTTTATCCTTTGACATTACTCAAGCCACTTTGAGGCTATCAGTCCTCTTTATAAAATCAAACCGTAAAGACTAGCAAGCGCTTCTAAAAATGTTTCTCCCCATTTACCACACTAGCCCTCTATCACATTCTGTGCTTGCATTAACTGTTTTGTATACATGCAGAAGTGCTCAAATGTCACATGTCCAACCTTTATACACTAAATCAACCACAAACAGTTGAGGACATATCTAAAGGCCTGGGCTAAGCAAGATCACTATCATGTGTGAAAACTCACCATGCACAAGCCGCTGCTCTTGCACCATCAGAGACCTGTACTCATCCCATTTCTCATGCAGGGTTTGCTGGAGAGGAAAAAAAATATATATATATATATTAGATGTGTTATTCGGATGCTCATTGTCATCATAGAGAACAGGGAAGTGTGTGGTCAGACTTTACTCTCGGTTCTCCATCGCTACTTCTCTCGTCAAACTCAGCACAAGCTTTTTGATTGCCATTACATCTATTTTTACACATTTACTAACGTTTGTATTTATTTTTTATAATGTTAATTAATTAATAATACAAATTAATAATAAACAAATACAAAAATGTGCAATTTTTTCCAGACACACACACACCAGTATTTAATCAATCAGTTATTAGAGATGAGTTATTACAATTATTATGTTTAGAAATGTGTTGAAAAAAAAAAAAAATCTCTCCGTTAAACAGAAATTGGGGAAAAAATAAACAGGGGGGCTAATAATTCAGACTTCAACTATATATATATATATATATATATATATATATATATATATATATATATATATATATATTTATATATTTATATTATACATACATATATATACATACATACATACATACATACATACACATACATATATATACACATACATACACACACATGTATTGCGATCGTGATTTTATAAAAGTATTACATCCCTTTGTAAACATTTATTCTTATCATTTGTTGAGTCTCCCCATGCAGTTTGATATAGCGCTTGGACCCGGAAGTGGATATTTTCTTATATCTTATTTAACTTTATTAGACAATACACATATCAGATATTTCTGTCTCCAGTTGTTGTCTACAAAAGATATTTAATTTGTATTTAATAACTTCTTGTTAACTCATGACAAATGCAATTATGCCAAAACATGTCCATTTTAAAGGGAGAGTTTAGTTCCTAGACATATCGGCCTAGAAAATAGCAACTTTCCATCAGTTTTAGTACATCACGTAACTACGGAAGAGTCAAGTAGTTATAGTCAATCAAAATCTTCTTGAACTCATTTGAGTAAGATGCTAATGGTCTAATCCGATTCAATGATCTATGCTAAGCTAAGCTTTATCGTCGGTCTCAGTACATGATGTAACTACAGAAGAGTCAAGTTTTCAATAGGAAAATTATAAACATCATTATAATTATCATATAATTACACATTATAATATCAAAACTCTTTGATATTCTTTGAACTCATTTCTTAGTGATATGCTAATGGTCTAATTCGATTCAATGGTCTATGCTAAGCTAAGCTTAAAGTGCTGCCACCAGAGCTGGAGATCGGCTGAATGAATTCAAAAATAATAAAAACTTTTTGCTCCTCTAAGTTAAGTCAACTTAACAGTTTCAAGATACAACAAGTTTACTCACTTTTTTTAAAGTAAAGTCAACATGTCACATTTAAGGCAATGTAACTACTCACAATTTGTTTAGTAAAGTAACTAATCACTTTTTACTGTGTACAACTTTGTCATTTGTTTACCATTTAATTTTTTTTATTTGACAGCTCAGGCATCGTCCTTTACGCAGAACAATGTGGCGAGGAATGTAAAACTGTGCTTTTCTCCTTGTGTCAGCTGTACTGTATGTGGTATGTGAGGATTAAGAAGGGACAGGTGTAGCGTGAGGGGAAACAGGTGTGATTGCCGCTAGTGTTTCTGTGCCAGCTGTGTTAACACACTCGCCTTACATTACAGCGCTTGTAAACGCTCGATATGTGCATGTCGCTTTACACACAGTTGGAGAGACTCACCTTTAGATATTGCAGACGGGCTTCCAGTTCTGCTTTTCTTATAGAGTCGCTGTAGACGGTTTCGAGCCTAAACACAGGAACAAAACAACACAGTGTTGCATGTCAAAAGTCATTTCCTTTATTGTGAGAGTGAAAGATTAGATGTCTGATTAGGATATGACTGCATCAAGATAAAGTTAAATAAGTGAGTTTATATAGATTGAAAGCTTATGAAATGCAAGAAATGTGTCTAGTGTTTTAAATAAAAATAAAATGAATAAATATGGGTAAAATATTTATGTAAAAATTCTTGTTGTTTTATTTAAGGTTGTACGGGCTTAAAAAATAAATAGAAATTAAATAAATAAATAATTTGAAAAAAAAAAAAAAGTAGTAAATAAACCTATAAACCTATTAACCTAAAAAGTTAAATCTATCTTACTCTCTGCTAGCAGTGTGCTCAAGCAGGCTATGGTCCCAAAAATGTTTCCTTTTGCTCCCAGAAGACAGGTCAAATCCACACCCATCTTAAATTTCATTGGTCACCAACTTATTAAACCTTTTTTGTGATCTATATATATATTTTTTAATTAATTAATTGTGTGGATGATGGGGCAAATTTTTGGTTGTGGGCCAAAAAACTGCCATAGAGAGTTTAATGAATAATTTCAATTATCAAATAATTTATTTTGTGCCGAATATGCCTCTCACTAATGTTACTAATTAGGTTATTATTTGTTAAATTGATGATATTTTACTTGGTGTCTTCTGTAAATCATGGTAAAAAGGCTTCATGTATATATTATGCTCATCATTATACTGTATATTATGTTCAGAAAAGCATAATATACTTTCAGATTTTTTTAATAGCTTTGAAAACTTTATTATTAAGCAATTTTACACTTAAACCTACTAAACACAGCAATTAAAGGCCCTTCAAAGCACAACAAATCTGAATAGGAGCTCAGCGGTAACCCAAAACTCCCCTTCCCCCAAATGTATATGATTTCATTGGTGTCGTGAATATGAAGCGGGAGCCTCTTTTTAACGGGCTCCTGTAAACGTTCTCATTTACAGCAGGACCCCCGTGTTTAAAAGTGGAAATAATTGGGTTAAAAGCCATGTAGGGCCTTCATGTGGTTCACATCTTCACTCTCCACACTTTATAAACGGAGGTTCATTTTCACAGGACTTTCATCTTTTATTGAACAGGAAATAAAAAGGGGGAAGGGAAGTGTGCTTCCAATCAAGTAATAGCAGATCTAATTCTTCAAGCTAATCAGAAAAGAAACCACTGGTACACTGGAACTATTTAGATTTCATTTAACTTCTTTATTGGGGAAAGTGTGCTGGTGTTTGGCTTCTTTAGAAAATCAGAGATGATAGAATGTCGGATATTTACAAACCTAATGTTGTTTCCTGATGATTTAATGAGCTGGACGATTTCTTTATGGCGAAATCCATCAACTGAAGTGTCATTCACACTGGCAATCGTGTCGCCTAAAAAATAAATAAATTAAATTACAGAGAAAAGTGTTAAACTGAGAACACGTTTGGCTGGGAAATAAATAAAATAAAACCTAAAAAAAAAAAGTTGTTAGTTCTCTGGATTTGCTTTTAATAGCCACGTGTCTGTCATAAAATGTTAAATCTATGTTTAATTTGATAACTAAGTGTTATACATAACTACTGAATAATACATATTTTAAAACACTTTAGACAAAAATATTATCATTTTAGACCATTTATTTGCTGAAAATGACAATAGGTCATTATAAAATATTCCATATTTGTAAACCTTTTTATGAAAATATTTTAAAAGAAATACAGATTTTATTAATTTTTTACACGCAAAAATTTTATTTACTCAATGTTTCAAATATGAAAAATATTTTTTTATTCATTTTATTTATTTATTTACACACATTTAATTTACTCAATATTTAAAATAAGAAAAATCAAATCAAATAAAAAAGATTTTTCACATTTTAAATATTGAGTTAATAAAATGTGTGTAAATAAATAAATAAATAAATAAAAATAGTTATTTATTTACGCGGACATTTTATTTACTAAATATTTGAAGTATGAAAACTATTTTTATTATTTCATTAATTTATTTACACACGCATTTTATTCACTTAATATTTAAAATATGAAAACAATTTTTTTAATTTATTTTATTTATTTACACACATTTTATTTACTTGATATTTAATATATATATATATATATATATATATATATATATATATATATATATATATATATATATATATATATATATATATATATATATATATATATATATATAATTTTTTTATTTATTTACACATACATTTTATTTACTTAATATTGAAAATATAACACTATTTTTAATATATTTTTTATTTACACATACATGTTATTTACTCAATATTTAAAATATGAAAACATTTTTTCAATTAATTTTTTTTATTTACACATACATTTACTCAATATTTAAAATATGAACGATAAAATAAAATAAAACCTTTTACTTTAAACATACCTATTAAACAGACAATTCAGAAAGGTGTAAAAACTTTTAGTGGCCTTTTAATTTTTTCAGCACTCAGTCACGTATTTAAAAACCTGCATTGCCATATTTTCCAGAATACAGCCACATCTTTTAGCATGCAAAACATGCAATAACACGTCAGTGTGTTTTTTTCCCCTTCTTGGCGTGACTTAAAACTGAAAACACTGCAAAATTTTCTTCATCACATCAAATGATTGTTTCCCTTAAGGGTTTTTGGGACGCATCTGTTGAGAGCCTGAATGGCACACATCAGTCTGTAATAAAACAATTCCTTTTCTCCTCTGAGAGTTTTGGGTTGTCTGGTGATGAGGTCATGCACTTTTGAGCGACAGGCCAGGCAAGACAATGGCGCAAAGCATGCAGGGAATGCAGGAAGCGAAACCAACATACGCACGGCAATGCCGGGTAGGAGTTCCTCTTGACTGCTGATCTGACATCAGTTTATCTGACATGCAGAATTGTCAAATCGTGGACATGGAAAAGTTCAACTGATCCCAAGACAGAGTAAGCAAGTTTTCAGATGAAGAACTCTGTTCTCTTTTAGATAATAGAAAGGAATGCAGAATCTGCATTTTAAATTTCTTTCGTGAATATGGTTTTCCAGGATAATGACACGGATGTATTTTAGAGACATTTCTTGATCTTCTTCTCAACTGCTTCTGCATAAAGTTGCCATCAAACTTCCATAAAGATTAATACACAAGTTCCTGGTCAACATCTGGCAACCGTTGTAGCAGTTTTCTGTACATAGTAGTGAATAATAATAGATATTCCTAGGAGTTAAAAATAAAAATAGCAAAATTGTATGATATATGATTAATTTCATAGAACAAAACAGGCTTTAAGTAATTTTAAAAACAGGCCTCAGTTTACTTGTACATTTGCACAACTTTTTCAAAACAATTGTGGTGAACAAGTTTTGATTTAGAAAGAAATCATTAAATAAATTGATCAAAATTGAATAAAACTATTAAAATGTTACAAGTAATCTGTATTTTTTTTTTAAACTTTCTTTTTGAACTTTCCATTCATATCAGATCAGAAAATATTCTACAAAACTATTAAACAGCAGTGCTTTTAATTCTGATATAAACAAATTCTTTCTAAATAATCCTTTATCACTGGAAACAGACTTATCAGGACAGCCCTTTTTAATTTATGACATGTAAATATTAATGCCAAAACAGAAAGAGCAAAAACAAAAAGGAAATGATGCTCAGAATAAAAACCTCAGATCAAAAAATGGATTGTGAAGAAGCAAGCATCCCACACACGCACACAAATAAAATAGTCTGACTTGACTATGGTTGTACTAAACGGTTGTACTTCTACTCACCCCAATTCTTTTCTGTACATAGCAGTAAATGATAATAGATATTATTAGGAGTTCAATAAAAATAGCAAAATTGTCATTCAGAACAAACAAAAATAAGTCGCATTATTTAATTAAAGACTCATGTCAAGAAAAGGACGTTTTAAAACAGAAATAAATGTTTAGAAATAAACCATGTGGCTGTGTCCTGTCTACTACAGTCTACTACTCAGTACGTACTACATTTGAATGTACTACTCGACTGTTAGAAAAGCACGTTCTATACAGTATGAATGGAACTCGGATGTACTACATCCGCCATTTTGTCATGATCACGTGACCTACGCCGCTTCACTCCCATTCATGAATTCTCTCGAGGACCATCATGGGATAGCGCATCAGATGCGCACTTCAGAATCTCGCCGAAGGTAGTAGGTCACTTGGGATCTCCTCGCATACTGTTTTTCGAATACTATGAATTCAGACATACTACTCGGCTCGCATACTGCTTTTAGTGTACTATATAGTATGGAAGTATGTAATTTTGGATGCAGTGTCAGTTTAAAATAAGGTTTGCGAATTGATGTGCAACCCACAAAAACAACTTCTATAAAAACAAAACATAGACTGACTTGATGATAACCGATTGTATAGTTTGAAACAGCTAAACTCCACATACAAGCGATTTGTGCTGGGACAACATAAAGGAATTGAGTTAACTTGTTAGTGTTTACAAATTTAACTGGATTGAACATAAAACAAATCAATTGTCCCACCAAAAAACTTGTGTTGTTTCAGCTAATTTTAAATAAGTAGTTTAAACAAACGTCATTTAAGTCTACATGAGGGCTGCACAGTTGTATTTGCTCTTGCTTAAACAGTAGATCCGCCACTCAACCGTCCTATTGTTGACAGACTGACGAGCTCTCACAGTGAGAAAACACAACACTTACAATCTCTCTGACAAAAAAAATGACTCCAATTCAACACGCTCTCATTTTACTACATAACAGGATGTTGGAGAACTGGATGAGGGAAAGCGATCCTTGTTATTGCCTTGAATTGCACTCCCTGTGACCTTAAGGAGCTCCCTGAATATTCAAGCCCATGTGTCAAATGGCAGTTAAAAGCCGATCTCAATGAGCAAACAAAAAGGGCGCCGTTAGTGTGAGCACACTTACCAACTTTAAGGCCTGCGAGTAAAGCGGGACTGTCTTCGTGGACTTTGCAAACAAAGGTGCACATCTCCACCGAGTTCTCACTTTGGTGATGAAGCCCGTATGTCTGTTGACACACAATAAAAAAAGAAAGAAAGTTGATGATAAAGTCGTCTCATGATGGAGAGTAATGTCATGTACATATACGCATTCAGAAAGTAAACAGCAAGTACACTGAAAAAAATGATTCAAAGATGATTCCTTGGATTTACTTTTTTTAATTAAGTCATTGTAAACAAACAAATTAAAGTTAAACATTTCTAAATATAATTTGTTTGATTAAATTCAACCCATATAAATTGGAAAAAAAGATTTCTGCAAAATTGTTGCGAACAGTGTAGGGCTGCACAATCAATCAATCAAATGAAATCACAATTGCCATGTTACAAAATGTCATGCACATCTTGTAAAGAAGCGCGGTTGTGTGATCAGCAGTAAATCTCCTCCAAAAAGCCAGAGGGCGCTCTTGTGCAGAAACTCCAAACACCCATGAAGAATCACAGGGAAATCCCCATAACAGTTAGCGATGGGAAGTTTGGATCATTTTACTGACTCTAATCTTTAAGTCTCAATCATCCTGTCATTTTGTTCAATTTCCCAAAACTTTAAAATGTTACGAGATGCTTCCAAACACATCTACAACTAGCCCAAACGTTGATCACACTACAAACAAGTCATAACTAGAATGCTACTATACACCGCAATGCTTTAAGAAAGAGAAAATAATCCTTCATTGTTTACCTGGCGTTTTATCTATGATTAGCTCTGCTCACCTCTTCTGGCATGTCTTCAAATTTGAGTCGTTCTGTCACCTGACACCCATCAAAATATTTCTCCGGCTCTAAATGCACATGATTGGCTTCTGTCTGTCACGTGATGAACGAACGACTCAAACAGAGGACTCGAGAGATGAATGGATCAAATCTTTTTCCGGCTCTAAATGCATATGATTGGCTTCTGTCTTTCACGTGATAAACGAACGACTCAAACCTGATAGAGGACTTGAAAAATGAACTAATCTTCTCCTCCACCAGCACAAACGCGGGCATGCGCGAATGAACGAATCACTCCCTGAGGACTCAACATTCTCGAGTCACAAAAGATTTGTTCAAAATGAACAAACCGTTTAAGAACGACCCATCACTAATATCAGTTGTTTGATGAAGTAAAGATTTAAAGCTGCTGTAAGTTTTTGACTCTTCTAAAGCATAAAAATCAAGCACAATGTGTTTGAGGTTATTTAAAAAATATGCGAAAGTTCAAATACTAGTTTAACCATTGAACAATGCGCATTTCATTTTAGTTTTGATGGCTGCCTCAAATGTGGGCGCGACTGAAAACGTGAGCTCTGGAAGACCCTCGAAGCCTCCAAAATGAGCCGTAGATTCATGAGGTGTTCTTTAATTAGCAAACAATACAAATATTACAAACATAAACATTAGCCGATCAGCTCACAGCAATCTGACAACCTGCGTATGCGTCGAGTCATCGGATTCAAACGCTAGGACAATCTTGTACTGGACTTTTAATTGCTTTCATTGATTTAATGTGTATGATAAATCACACTCCTTCACAATCATCACATAGAAGAATTTGACTGAAGGTACGAAGCGAGTTAGGAGTAAAAACATTAAATTTGTTATTTTGACATGCTTTTAGATGTACAACTGTGAGTATGAATGCAATATGATTATGAATGCAATTTTGTGTAGCTCTTTGACAAAACGGCCGCAGAAATATGCAAAAGTTCAAACACTAGTTTAACTGAAAAACAATGCACAAGTCATTTATTCTCCTTTGAGGATATTGGAAAGTTTCTATTTGTTTTGGTCTGGGCAAGTCTACCACTTTTTTTTCAGCAATTAGGGTTGCCTTAGAAGAAAATACAGCGCATTTCAATTCAGTGAAAATACAGCGCATTTCAATTCAGTGAAAATACAGCACATTTCAATTCAGTGAAAATACAGCGCATTTCAATTCAGTGAAAATACAGCGCATTTCAATTCAGTGAAAATACAGCGCATTTCAATTCAGTTTTGATGGTTGCCTCAATGTATGTGGGGGCGCGACTGAAAATGGAAGACAGAAGCCACCAAAATGGGCCATAGATTCATGAGGTGTTTTTTATTAGCAAACAATAGAAATATTACAAACGTAAACATTGGCTGATCAGCTCACAGTTTAAAGCTTGATCGCCAGACATACTTGTTCCTGTTGATGTTGTCAATCATTCATCAGAGGAAGGGTTGAGTGAGAAAAACCCGTCTAATATTTTGAATTTGGACTGCAATACCTGGTTCAACCACGAGGTAAATCTTGAACTGAAGTTACGAAGCGAGTTAGGAGTAAAATATGCACAGCTGTCATTATCACAGAACGATTATCTTCAATTTCATAATCACCTGATTAAATATCTATGATTATAAACGCGTTTTTGTGTAGAATTGACAAAATGTGCACAGAATTGACTTCGATTACCAGCAAGTCAACATATTAAAATGATTTTTGATCATGTGACACTAAAGACGAGTAATGATTCAGCTTTAAATCATAGGATTATATCACGTTTACAATATTTTAAATCTCCACTGAGTTCTGACTTTGGTAATAATGCCTGTATGTCTAAAAACAAACAAAGAAAAGTTGTATGGTAAACAAAGGTGTCTTGTGAAGAGAGTAATGCTATTTTTAGATATGCATTCATAAAATAACACGCAAATCAACATACTAAAATGATTTCAAAAAGACCATGCGAGACTGAAAACTGGAGTAATGATTTGGCTTTGAGTTATAGGAGAGAGTGCATCCCTCCCATCCCTCCTAAATAAAAAAAATTAATAAAAGAAGAAGATACTAAAAGTTAAGCCAAACTAAGAAGTCTTGTACATAGAGTAAGGTTTTTTTGCATTCAGAATGTAAACAAAATGACTCATTGACTTGCTAGCAAAGGTGTGGCTTTTCTTTTTTCTTATTGTTCGACGCAGCGTTGCTAAACCAGGTCTGAAAGCGTTTATACAGAGGCTTAACACCATAATACGCTCAATGTGTAGAATGTTGACCTGCAGGGCTTCACAAAGACTGACTGACTCAATGACAGACTCAATGGCTGAAAGGAAGCTGAACGTGAGCGGCGGCTCCAGGTGGTTTACGCACATGCAAACATCTATGATAAACAAGCCACACCGAAACTGGGCCACCTGAAAGGCATGGCTTTTTGTTGTCGTTTCAATGTTTGAACTGTATTTGTAGTTCATCAACCTTGAACAACTTAAAGCCACGTGGCTGAAGCTGACAAAAAAAATTGTGCTAATCAGCAGTTCACATTTTAGCATCCCTTCAAAATGTTAAAGAAGGATATAGACCGTTTACTTGGTGTGAAACCAATTTTCTTTCGCAATGTGCACATTTCTGAGAGAAAACTGATGATATTCGGTTAAAAGTGGATTTTTTATTTTTGCAAAGCGGTTATTTTGATTGAATGTGAATATAATTTTTTTTTTAATAAAAATAAAAACTACATGACTAGGGAATCATCGCACAGAATTGATTTCAAACACTTGACTGAAGTCAGGAGTAAAATTATTCTAGAACAGTTATCTTTAATTTCATAATAACTTGATTAAATAGTCTACGATTATGAATGTTGTTGTAGAACATGTTTGTTGTTGTATGTTCTTGCGTAGAATTGACAAAATGTGCGCAGAATTGTCAAAGAATCATGTGACACTAAAGACTGGAGTAATAATTCAGCTTCAAATCATATATTTTTTTATTACGTTACATTATCCACTGATTTTGCTATATATGTGGCATACCATATGCAGAGTCAGTGATATAATACACGTGTAATATTTAAAATAAATGTAAAAAGCCTTATCAATTTTGTACACTGAATATCATTAAATATATTTATTTTCTTCAAAATGCTTCTCGTAGGCATCATCTAAAAAAGAATAATTCAACAAACATATATATATATTTTTATCATAGAATTAAATTTAATATACCAAGTAACATTACGTACATGACAAGCAGTTCGCAAAGGGGATATTATGTCTTTACATTATGTTATTATTATAGAATATATATTTTAATGTGTATTTCTGCGTACAATATAGTTTATTACATTGTTATATTACAATATAATATAATAAAATATAATATAATATCTTTACAAATATATCTTTACAAATAATAAACATCTTCATTTAACATTCATTTTGTCCAATCAAAATATCCTATTTTTTCAGTGTTTCTTTGTTTTTTTCCAGAGGATTGTGAACATTTTCTTTCATGGATATAGTTATTATTGCGGTTAATAAAATTTATTCTATGCAAAAAATAAATAAATAAATAAAATGCACGGGCACAATTACAGCCTCCAAAAGTTTTTGCATTAACTTTTTATTTCACGTGATCAATTCCTGATGCTTTTCATTATAATTGTATTCATTAATCACCCAGTATGAATGATTTTGATGCAAAATATTTATTAAACTGATTTAAATGAAGACAACGGTAAAAGCAGTATCATTTCTGTATTAGGAAATAGGAACTCATTGAAAAAAAAATTACAAATAAATAAATAAAATATAATGTAATGTAATATAATATAATATAATATAATATAATATAATATAATATAATATAATATAATATAATATAATATAATATAATATAATGGGCGACGCAGTAGGTAGTGCTGTCGCCTCACAGCAAGAGGGTCACTGGTTCGAGCCTCAGCTGTGTCAGTTGGTGTTTCTGTGTGGAGTTTGCATGTTCTCCTCATGTTCGCGTGGGTTTCCTCTGGGTGCTCCGGTTTCCCCCACAGTCCAAAGACATGCGGTATAGGTGAATTGGGTGAGCTAAATTGTTAGCTGGAAGGGCATCCGCTGCGTAAAACATGTGCTGGATAAGTTGGCGGTTCATTCCATTGTGGCGACCCCGGATTAATAAAGGGACTAAGCCGAAAAGATAATGAATAAATGAATATAATATAATATAATAGCAGATATAAAAAGTAATTTGCGCCACTAAAGTCCCATGCAGTTTGCAATAAACAACTTAAGCAAGCTGCAACTCTGTGTAAACTAAGGGATGTTAAATGGTTAAAACCTCTCATGTCGGTGTGAGATATTTCAACTGCAAACTGGAGCAAAATAAATACACATCTCTTCTACACAGCAAGAGAAAGAGGAAGGAACTTTGTTTGACGCCAGTATGCAAAACAGCTTCAGTTTCCACCATAACTGTAATCAGTAATTCACAAGCTGATATGCAGAATCCATTTGGGAGTCGTTTGCATGTTGGTGCCCTCGATATCGCATGGGACTTTGGTTCATTGATGTGTGCAGATTCAAATGAGTGTGTATGTGTGTGTGTCACTTCACTGTTAGTTTACTGACATGCACAGCTCAAAATGTTTGCTGTGGTCCACAAGTGCTTTCACCACAGAGACCGGCTGCGGCTGCAAGACACTCTCACGATCTGCAGTTTCACAATGAATGACAATTTCTTAAGCACCTTCAATGCGTAGGACTGACAGATGACTGATGTTGCTTCTTATTTCCTATAATAAAACCTAAAGCTGTTGTTGAGGTTAACAGCTTCGTTAGTAAAAGACACTGTTAAACCTCGTTCTGTCAAAAAGAAAAGAGAAACTGACTAAACTCTACGTGACTCTTGACGTAGACTCTTAAATGGACAAACCTCCCCCTCCTAAAATTTTCCAATACCGTCATGCCTTGTAGTAGCATTATAGACCAATATGACTTACTTTTACCATTAAAGGGCACCTCTTTTACCCCTTTTTCAATATTTAAGTCTTTTGTGTCTCCAGAATGTGTCTGTAAAATTTGAGCTGAAAACACCCATCAGATCATTTATTATAGCTTTCAGAATATTGGATATTCTGCTCTGAACACAGTGTACATGTTTTTGTGGCCTGTACCTTTACTGCTAGTTCTCCCCACCCATCATTCCCACATGCCTGTCAGAATGTACCTGCATCAGATAAACAGCACAGTGACAGACATGAAGGAAGCAGATCTCATCTAACGTTTGTGAGAAATACTCCTGTAAGAACTTTTCAAATGTGAAAGGATATGGGTTAATATCTACTGCTGTATGGATATCCGTTATGTTATTGTACAAAATAAACCTGATCTAACGTTTACAAACCAGGATTGACATGCAGCTGCGGTGATAAAGTAAATCGCTGTAATTCATTAACATGCACTCTTTTAAAAACATTTTAACTTGTAAAACTCATTCTTGATCACATTTGATGATGATTGATGATCACAGAGAAATGAACAGATCTTTTAATTCCAGTTGGTCTGCGCACATCCTGTGTTGTTGATATGATTATACGCGTTTCTACGGAGACGTGTTAATACACAACTGTCAGTCAAATTGGCGGGCGGGGAACCGAACTCCTATGTCACGTTGTGGTGCGCCTCAAAATGGGAGGGATTTGGATCCTATTTTAACGTCAAGGAGAAAAAAAAAACACACTAAACCTACACACAGTTCTGTCCAAACAGCTTACATCATAGGTGCCCTTTAAGCTCTATTAAATTAAGTGTTAAGTGGAGATGAACAATAAAAGTATTTTAGCATTTTAAACAAATGTACACTCCATTTTTTGGAAATAGGCTGTATTATTGCAAATAAAAACCTGTGTTACAAAAAAAAAAATGAAGTGTGTTTTTATTACGTTATTACAGAGCGGCTGACTGTAGTATTAACTAGTTTATTCAGTAAACGCATTTCCACCAACTATTATTCGCATTAAGCCTTTTTTACACAAGTCCGAACCACCTCAAGCAACCGTAAAACTTTTGTAAATTAAATATTTTTTTTGAAGATTAAGGGATTTTTGCTTAAAATTTTAGCATTTCCGTCACTCGCTGCTGCGATACTTCAAAACGCATATTAAACCGCCTAAATGTGTTCAGGTGCCAATTTTTCAGAAAGCAATTTAAAGGCACTGTTTATTCACCCTCAAGGTATTCTAAACCTGTTTGAGTTTCTTTATTACGTTGATTAAAATAACTGACATCCATACAGTGGGAAAATTAACTAAGGAACTCAATGGCTGCCGGATTCCAACATTGTTCTAAATATCTTCTTTTTGTATTTAACATGATAAAGAAACTCAAACAGGTTTAGAATCACTTGATGGAGATTAAATGGTGACCCCGTTTTATTTTTGGGTGAACTATCCCTTTAAAAAAAAAACTATCCCAATTGTTTTCCCATACATACAGTTGAACTCAGAATTATTAAATATAAATTTATTATTTTATATATATTTTTTGCCAATTTCCGTTTTCAATAACTCATTTCTAATAACTGATTTCTTTTATCTTTGCCATGATGACAGTACATAATATTAGGCCAGCTAGCAAAGTGCTATGCAGGTAAAACTTACTCCTCTGACCTCAAAAGGTGCTCTAGCAACAGATGCTAGAGATCATGGTCTTAGCCTCCTTGTTAGAGCAACCGAATTCAATGCAAAGAATTGCTAGATTGATTCCAGCTCAGACCGGGTTGGGTACAGTAGGACTGGTGGGTTACACTAGTTATTTAAAGGCCTAACTAGGTTAATTAGGTTAACAACTGTATAACATTGTATAACAATGGTTTATTCTGTCAAAAAATATTGCTTAAGGGCGCTAATAATAAATGACCTTAAAACGGTTTTCAAAAAATTTAAACAAATCAGACTTTCTCCAGAAGAAAAAAAATATTATAGGAAATACTGTGAAAAATGGTTTCCATTAAATATAATTTGGGAAATATAAAAAAAAAAAAAAAATTATTGCACAGGAGGGTGAATAATTTTGCCCTCATGTGTTTATGTAATACAAATGTTAATTTTATTTTAAGTAACAGTATTAAACTGTATTATTTGAATTGTTGACACAATTCAACTTCAGACATTTAATTTAAAGACTGCTGGCTCTGATTTCCCTTCATATGTAAAACAGCTCCAGTAAACCGATATATAAAGACTGAAGTGCTCTTGTGGCTTTCACAATAAAAGCAAAATGGAGAATATGGCCATTTACTTCCATAAAGGACAAAAGAGAACACACACACACACACTAAAGTTTAAACCAATGTGTTATATATTAAAGCCTTCCAAAGCCATGCCACAGACATGTGTGAAGAACATGCTGAAATGTATACTGAAACAGCAAGTCACCATTAATTTCATCGTTTATAAAGAGAGCAACATTTCCATTCTCATTCTGCAACAAATTACTTATTTCCTGCATCATGGAAGAAAGTAAGTGCTTCATTTGCAAACAACTCTGCAATGTGAATCATTCGCAAAGTGTTTTCAAATATTTGGAATGGTGTGCTTCCTTCCTCTTCCCACACACTCCAAACTCTCACACGAATGTCGGAGACACATGGAGCGCCTCAGGAGATGCAAAGTGCAGACGTATTTACATAGCAGATATGGCCAACCGTGTCCCTGCTGCTAACACACTCTCAAAACAATGTTGTCTAAAGCACAGCATCCAAGAAAACAATTCATTTCTTGATATTTTGCCTCTCATGTGACAGAAAGATGATGTCATATCCTGTACTAGAGGACAAAGCCGGAAAGGAGTGGTCACCCCCATCTGCAACTATTATTCCTTACTAATTATAAACTAGCTATCTGGTGCATATGTCATGAGGAATGACAAACTGTTTTGAAACAGGATGAATGATTGTTATTAAAGTTATAATCGTTTCACAATGAGGAACCAAGAATAAATAGCGGAGAAATCAAGACAGAGAAGTTCTCAAGCAGTTAAAAAATAAATTTATATTGATATGCTGTGTGCGAGGGTCTGCTTTATTTCAGTAGTTCATATAATACCGACGAAAACCTCCCTGAACCAGATTTACCTAATTTAATTACTTCTCATTTATGAGTTACACTTATTTTCTGTGTTTTTGTGGAGCTACACTAACTCACAAAAGTCTTGTCGCCTATCCAAACTTTAGGAACAACAAATAATAACTTGACTCTTAGTTGATCATTTGGTATCAGTAATGGCTTATATGAAAGGCAAAGCCCTTAGTTTATGCTTATTTTACCAATAATGATCATGTCTTGATTTTTAATTATTTATTTAGGACAGTAAGGTCTGACTTTGCTTAGACAAAAAAAGTCTTGTCACTTAACAGAAATAATGTACAGTATAGAATATAAAGTCATGCTGCAGTGGAAAAAGAGTTCACATTGTGTTTGACTCCCATGAGCTTGGAGGACTGCATCCATACATCTCAGCAATGACTCAAATAACTTATTAATAAAGTCATCTGGAATGGCAAAGCAAGCGTTCTTGCAGGACTCCCAGAGTTCATCAAGATTATTTGGATTCATTTTCAATGCCTTCTCCATCTTACCCCAGACATGCTCAAAAAATTTTCATGTCTGGTGACTGGGCTGGCCAATCCTGGAGCACCTTGATCTTCTTTGCTTTCAGGAACTTTGATGTGGAGGCTGAAGTATGGGAAGGAGCGCTATTCTGCTGAAAAATTTGCTCTCTCCTGTGGTTTGTAATGTAATGGGCAGCACAAATGTCTTGATATCTCTTGCTGTTGATCTTCCCATCCACTCTGCAGATCTCTCGCACGCCCCCATACTGAATGTAACCCCAAACCATGATTTTTCCTTCACCAAACTTCACTGATTTCTATGAGAATCTTGGGTCCATGCAGGTTCCAATTGTGTTCTGCAGTAATTGTGATGATTGGGATGCAGTTCATTGCAACAGATGATTTATCAGAAAAATCGACCTCCTGACACTTTTCCAAATGATCAACTAGAAGTCAAGTTATTAATTGCTGCTCTAACAACTGGGATTAAGACGTTTGTCAGGTAGTGTACAGTAAATTAAACAAAAACATTTAAAAGATGCCCTATTTTTGATATAAAAGTCTAGTTTGACTTTACTTTTAGGCTATATATAGATTTGTAGATACAAACAACCAATTTACAGGGAAAAAAAGTGTCTCTTGAACACTTACAGTGCCTATCTGTGGGCTGGATCTGCCCTTTTCAGACCACACTGGAAAGTCTGCATCACTACCTGCCACGATCATGCATTGGCATCATAATTGTGGCAAGGTCTTTTTGTATTTTTTTGTAAATTGGTTGCTTGGTAGCCTAAAAGTAAAGTCAAGCTATACTATATCTGTGTGTTTTTAATAGAGACCTATGCTCACACTAAGGTATACAGTAAACAGTAAGTCCATCTTTTAAGCTTATCCTGTTTTAGGGGGTGCAAACGTAAAACTGTTCTGAAGCAAGGTCAGATTTATACTTATAATAACTTACTATTATTATTATTACAGATCAGGGCAAACTATTTACCAGTTTGACAACCTTTGGGAATCATTTGTTAATTAGTGGGGTCAAACCCCACTGATTCTTGTTTTTTGTTTAAAAAGAGGTCAAGTAAACATGTCATCCATTGTATAGTGAGACCTTAAACATAACAGCTAACAATAGCTCTATTATCATTCATAATGAGCACGTGTAGAACATTTAGAAGCTAAGCCACGCTAGTAATATAATTCTCCTTTTAGAGACTCAAAGGGATAGTTCAACCAGAAAAGAAAATCTATGCATTATTTACTCTATTTAATCTAGGCATTATTTATTTTAAGTGGTTCCAAACCTTTATGAGTTTCTGTCTTCTGTTAAACACAAAAAAATATATTCTGAACAAGGCTAAACACCTGTAACTATTGACTTTCATAGTAGAATAAACTAATACTACTGGCAGTTTCATACACATTTTTACTACTAAAATTCCAGGATTTCCCCATGACTTTTACAAAACTTTTAGGTAAATATTGATGATCTAATGTTTCTTAAAATGTGTACGTACATGTGGTAAATAATAAAAAAATGTATATTGAAAAATTACATATATATTTAAAAATTTCTAATTTATAACAGCATATCAAAAATGGGACGATCTTTGTAGTTTGCATTTATTGTTCTATCTGTAAAATAGTATCTTGTTGTGTGCCTTAATAGAATCTTCCCTCTGTAGTTAGAGATTGTTTCTGGACATTACACTCAAAATGTAGCTTGAACTACAATGAATGCGAGTGAAGGAGAAGCGAAGCTGAAACTGCAGGTTGCTTCTTACCCAACACATAGAACGTCACGTGGAGAGACGAACTGCACTATTGTATTTAAAATTTATTCTCAAATATCCTCTTAAATATATTCAATACACATATATATGTTAAACAAATTTCCATGACTTTTCCAAAACATTTAAGGATTATCTGTTTTTCCAAAACTTTTCCAGGCCTGGAAAAAGCCTCATCAAAATTCCATGACTTTTCCAGGTTTTTCAGGACCGTATGAACCCTGTATTAAAGTTATTGGTTACAGGTTTCCAAAATTTTTTCAACAATCATATTTTGTGTTCAAGAGAAGAACCAAACTTCTAAAGGTTTAAAAAAAAAAAAAAGAGTGAGAAAATGGTAGAAACTTTTATTTTTGGGTGAACTATCCCATTAAGGAATTCCTATAATAAGTTCCCTATATTTAATAGTCTCTAAATCTCTCTTACCTGGATCTCGAAGCCAAAGGACTCCTCTTCTTTCTTCTCCAGGATCACAGTTTTTCTGGAAGGAAATTCAGAAAGGAAACAGAAGATATATTCTGTTAGTATGAGCGGAAAAAGGGACCGTTGTACAGTGACGTTCTGAGTGGTTGATCTATGAACTTGACTGTTGGTCAGTGCTTACAGGAACGAAGATGATGAAAGATCAGAGAGGAAATGCATAATCAAACCCATGATACTGCTGTTTTAGAGAATACGTCTTTATGGTGTAACAGGAAATGTGAGAAAAACTCAAATGTTTTAAAAAAGCATCAAATTGGAGGGTGTAACGTGAACAGCTCATTCTCAAACTATGTTTTCACAGTGCTTTCGGTTTCATACTAACACCCTTTGTTACACACAGTTTTGTTTTTACAGTTCACAATAACAACAGCCAGAAGGCATGAATGAACTTCTGTTGGGTAGAAGTAGATGTCTAGACAAATTGAGCAATCTGGGGATTCAAAAATCCCGACATAAGCGTATATATACATACACTTCATTAGCATCTCATGAATTATGCATTTACTAAACAATAAGCTGACACATACAGTGAGATGCAACCATCTGGCTGATCAGATTCCCTCCAGCCTCATTTTATTCATTCTGTCCTCTGAAAAGGGCATTAATACTTCCATACTTGGAATTGTTCAACACAGAGGATTATTTTTATTCCATGACACCTTGTAAAAGACGTGATTGACTACAGACTGACGTCTTTATAACTGGAGTGAATAGAGAGTATTTTAGGGAAACAACGATGACGCATGCAATCAAACCTGTGTAGGTGGAAGAAAAGCAGTGGCAGTTTTACCTTTGCGGTTCTGGAGACTGCGTGAGGGGCTTCCATTTCTGCAGCCCACCGTTCTGTTCAGCACGACAGAGAGATGAAGGGAAAAACAGAAAGACAAAGAGAGATGAGAATGAGTGTCTTTTGTGACATTTGGAAAATGTGTCCTTGTACACGTGGAATCCCCCTGATCAACAGGTCTTTTCCCTGAGTCTGAGCTGTAGCTTGTGTAGTCTGTTCATTTCACATACACTATGGCTTATGGCTTGTATTTTGTAGTTCTTTTTCCAAATATTTCCCAAATGACAAAATTTTTTATAGTATTTTCTATAATATTTTTTCTTCTGGAGAAAGTCTTATTTTATTTTTTTAACGTGTGAAAATTACGGACAAAAATTTCAGATTCAGTGTGCAATAACCTTAACTCTTTCCCTTCCATTAACGAGAGAAAACACCTCCATGCATTGACGAATTTTACAGCAATCTGTGTTCTAGGTATTTTACGGCAACAGAAGCCCTATTGCATGATGTACGTGACGTCAGATGCTCCGGGGAGTGAAATATGAGAGAAAGTGAGATTGTGGATAAAAATAAGAGTTACACAACCTTTCTTTGGCGTAATCACTACAGTTTTAGATATGTTTTAGAGAGAAGTACCAAAATAAAGAAACTTTATTTTTATGATTTCTGTCATTTTCATTGTGTCAGATTGCACACCTAACATAGTAGGCTACCTAATATGGTAAATAATATATATATATATATATATATATATATATATATATATATATATATATATATATATATATATATATATATATATATATATATATATATATATATATATATATATATATATATATATATATATATATATATAAATTTTATCTAAAAAAAAACACAAAAAAGAACGTGACAAACTAGGGGGTGTGATTAAAACTGTTATGTGTAGAAAAAAAAAACTTCTTTCAGTTAAACAGAAATTGGAAATATATATATATATATATATATATATATATATATATATATATATATATATATATATATATATATATATATATATATATATATATATATATATATATATATATATATATATATATATATATATATATATATATATATATATATATATATATATACACACACATACAATGGGGCTAATAATTCTGACTTCAACTATATATATATATATATATGCTGTTAGACAGCTCGCATGACTCTGCAGAAATAACCTGAAATGCATGTTTTTCTGCTGTTTTCACTTAACCGTTTCAGTCTCAGTTTTTTTTTTTCATCTCCAGTCTGGTTATCGCTGAAAGTCTTAGAAATTATCACAAGGAGAATCTAAGATGTAGCCAGGTTGCCGAATACAAGTTTTGTCATGTGCTAACAACAACAACTGCCCTGGTGTTCTGGCCGATAGTAGAGAGCCCAAACCATACAACGGACATAAGAATTCATTCATAATACACCCGCTCTTACAGAAGGCCATTCAAGCGGGCTCTACCTCAACAACTTCAACTTCCCACAAAGTGCACTTTGTAGTTGTACCAAAGCCCTCCTAATCTAGTAAAACGTTGCCTTTCTTTATTAACTTACACTTTGAGAATTGTCGTAGGGTCCCCTCAATGACTTCATTTATTTCAAATGTAACTAAGAGGATCCCTTGGGGGCAGTTGGTCAGGGAGGCGAAGCGCTCCTCTGCACAATGCCCTGTTGTGGCCCGGCGTCCACGCAAAGTGTAGGAGTCCAGATACAGAGAGCTGTTCATAAACCTGCCCTGCCCTTACAATTCAAGAGCTTGTAGTCTAGTACTCAGCTGTGAGTAAGCTTTGTTTAAGGCTAATTTCTTCAAATTAAAATGCAATTGACATTAAAATGGCAATCGCTAAAAAATTGCTGTCATTCCACCCTTATTCGAATAATTAAACATTTTTGTGTAAATAGCAGCAACATTGTCGTTAAGGGATAGTTCGGCTGTCTTTTACTTGTCCTCACGTCTTTGCAAACTAATGCTATAATGTTGAATCTTGTAATTAAATAAATTAATATATAATAAAAATAAATAAAACTAAACCACAAGAAAAACCCCAATCAAAATACTAAGCCAAAACTTAACTAAAACAAAACAGAACTAAACCAACATAAATACAACCAAAACACCAAATCAAAACAAACAGAAAAACCCTTTCCTCTCCGTATGCACCAGACACTTTCTTATCAACACTAGCTGATTCTCAAAATGCATTCTTCAGCGATCTTGTGTCCTCGTGTTCTCGAAATCAACTGCCAAAGTTCAGTTCCAAAACCCAAGATTGCAAAACTGAGGAGGCGTGAATGTTCCCGGATGTGTTCTTGGTATCGAGGATGTGCCGATGCAGACTTGAGCACCGAACTCATTCTAGTATCCCAGAATTCATTTCGACTGATTAGAGGTGGGAAGCGCAGAATTTTATATAGATTTATTATTAAAATTCAGAGATATCACTTATTTATCACAGGAGTTTCCCTAAATGAGACTGTGAAAGTAGACATTAACATGAAAATCTTCATAAAGGCATAAACACAACAAGGTTGTTTATTCGAAATTCGTATTAAAATGAGTTTTATTTGTATTGTGCAAAGTATATTTGTAGGATTTTTGTGCATGTTATATATATATGCAAAAGACAATATACAATAAAATGTTGTATGAATATGAATGCTGTAATGTTGAAATAATTTTCCGTTAAAAATGCGTGAAATTCATGTGACAAATCAGGAAGAGCGTAGCATCTCATTTCTCACAGTACACGTTCTGTTTTCGTGGTCTCTCGAGTTCATCCGAGGTGACCTGGCAAGAAAGGTCTTCACAATAATGCAAATCCGTTCTCTAAGTTCTTGGAATTGCGAAACATGTTTCTGACAAACGTGCAATTCTTAATTATTAGGTCGCACTGCATTTCGCCCCATAGACATCCATTCATACGCAAGCTCCTGCAACAAGTTTCACACATCACTGCATTCGAAAGTTTGGTGAACTCTGACCTGCGAAATCATGTCATGTGATTATGTGAGACCAATAGAAGATCAAAACATGACCTCGCTGTACAGAAATTTCTAATATGGAACAATCACTAGCTTTTTAAATGTCTAATCATCTTGTTCAATCCCGTCCCTTTTCATAGTACTGTACAACAAAATTTCACCAGCTCAAACTCTAGTGTGACTGCGGCTTTAGTACGCTTCACGCAGGTGAGTGGGGTTGACAAACCACCTGTAGGTGACACTATTTTCCTCTCCATATGCACCAGACACCTTTTTACAGGCAATAAACTAAATCACCTTTAAATATACCGGTCATAACATTTATGTACTGCGACTCTCTGATGCTTTGAAGATCTTTTTTTATCCTCACGTGTATACATCTTTGGATAAAAGTGTATGCTAAATGTAAAACAAAACACAAAATACAGACATTTCAAAATACCACACAGGTCTAGAACAAGTTGACTAAATAATAGCAGGCTTGTCAAATCGGAGTGAACTTTCCCTTTAAGAATATCAGCGCCATAACATGCTAGATGTTATTTTGATTGCCAGCAGACAGCTTCCCGGAGATACAGCGATCCTATCAGACCTATTTGAATTTCAACAGCCATTTCATTACACGGCAAAACAACACAATCATGCTGAACACCGGTGGCTCGAGCTCGTTCAATTCAGCAATAAATTCGCTCCCACACCTCAAAGGTCACAGACAATTCAGAGGGGTCTTCACTGCACTGGACACTTGGTCAGGCTCAATAAAAATGGCTCGACTGGCCACACAGGAGGTGGACTGTAAAAGAGCTGGCCCAGAATGCATCAGGGACACATACGAGCTGTTTACAGTCAGTGGAGTCAGACCTGAATGTGGGTGGTCCAAAGGCACCGGGAAACACTTTACACCATGAGTGACCATGAAACACACTCCAGTGTTTAAACCCAAGGGCCAGAACCAAGCAGACTTGCATCTGTACGGTCAAAACCCAGGAGAGTAAAAGATTTCGCCAAAGCAGAGTACAGTGTAGAGGTGATCAGCAGATTAGTGTCTCTCTCTGGATTTGGATGGAAGTGTGGGAGACAGTGAGCTATTTAATCATTCTGTAAATGGCCAAAAAAAGAAAAGTTGAACCAATTTCCATTTATTAGTTCACTTTAGATATTACATTTAAAAACAAATGTAATTTTTATTTAGAAAATGTTAAATATATCTCTCTTCCACTATATTTGTGATGTTCTTCAATGGAGATTTAAAAAAATAATAATAATATTTTTTTTTTACATGGCCATTTTAAAAAAATTAAGTTGATCCAATTTCCATTTATCTATTTACTTTAGATTTACATTTAGTACAACAATTAAGTTACATTTTAGACAAACAAATTTGATTTTCATTAACAAAATAGAAAAAAAATTCCACTAGAACTGCACGATATTGGAAAAAAACGGACATTGTGATATTTTGCTTTACTGCGATATCCATTGCATTTCATTTAGCTTTGTTATTCTATAATAAATATAATATCACTGAAAGATAACACTTACAGTGGAATGTACAGCATGAATTGTAATCTCTCTACGGCACGATATGAGTGATCATCAGTAATGCATGAACATGAAATGATTCAGAGTCACACAGAAATGAAAAAGTTTGGTCACTCATAAGTTGCCACATGACTGCTCACACGCAAACACGCAAATGAGGCTCAACGATGGAACAGTCACAGATGCGCACTGATAGACAGGTGTGAATGAGCGCAGGTCAAGAATTTCTTTACATGCCATGCAAACTATGACAACTGCCTGCTTGAGCCATTCCATTTGACTACCTAAATTGAGTCTAACGGCCTTAACTATTGCCTTAACAGTGGTTGTTAATCCTCGAGTACTCCTGCAATGAATATTTGGGAAACAATGAGATAATAATAAGCTTCAGGTGTGTTAATAAGGGTAGCATAAAATGTGCAATGCTTCAAACTAATCAAACTTGAGTGTTGCATCTACACTGCTGCTTCTAATCATAGCAAACTCGTCACAGGACTGTTGTTTCTGTGCTTAATTAAGTCCAGGCAACACCACACAATGCATTCAAGATGTACTTGCATATGAGAGCAGATATAAAGGAGGCAAACAAGTGTAGTGTTACTTGTCAAGTTTTGAATCTAGTAGCTGATGTTAAAATTAGTTAAGAATTGTGAGGTCAGAGTTAATTAAGTAAAACTTTGTGGAATTTAATATGATGGACTCTTAAGATGAACTTTTGTTTGACTAGACTGAGATTTTAGTTTAATCATCTCTGTTAGTAATACACATCTTTCACATAATGGCTGTAAATGTCAGACCAGTCTTCAAATGGTTGATTAGTTATAAGATGGTCTTATTTTGTCATCTGACAAGCCAAACCAAAAAATAAAGTTTCCAAAAATTCTCTAAATCCTGGTTTTAAAATCCTCTAAAACCTGGTACTATTTGAAGAACCAGGTTGACCATAGCAAATCTAGCAATGAATTTTAGGCTGAACCCAAATGCAATCAATCAATCAATCAATATATATATATATATATATATATATATATATATATATATATATATATATATATATATATATATATATATATATATATATATATATATATATATATACTTTAATTAACATACCATAAAAGAAATAGTTTAAAAGCATTCGTCAAAATTATTTGTTTGGGGTTAGTTGGTCTGCTTAAACTGTTAAGTGCCAGGAATTCCTTTAAAATGGTCCAAAATACTAGTCTGGCCATGGTTTGTAAGTTGAACACGGACTAGCAAACAATCCTAGGCTGGATTTATTTAACAAGGAATTTTAAAATAGCCAGTCAAAAATTAACTGTTGATCTTATCTGGTTTATGATGGTCCTAGCTGGTTTGACTTGCTGAAAAAAAATGTGTCTAGAAATTATAGAAACCAAACAAATTATGAGCTGTAAGGTTAACTATATGACTAGCAAATAACCTCAGGCTGGACTGAAGCATTTCAACTGAACATTGATGAACTGAAAAGTGCACAAATCCCACATAAAACCATACAAAATACAGTACAAGTCTGCCCAGACTGAGATACCAGTTAAATCATCCATGTTAGTAATACACATCTTTCATATAATAGTTGTAAAAGATAAAACCAGTCTTAAAATGGTTGACTGGTTTTAAAATAGTCTTATCTTGTCATCTGTCCAGAAATCCTCTTAAACAATTCAAAGTAGGATGACCATAGCAAAACTAGCAATCAATCATAGGCTGAGCTAAAAAGCAACAAGGAATTATAAGGTTTACTAATAAGATATCACTAAAGAGATGGCTTCAACAGTCAAAATTATGTTCTTCTTTGCTGGTCTGCTTAAAAACATCTTTAAAACTGTCTAAAATACTACTCTGGCCATGGTTTGTAAGATTAAAACAGACTAGCAAATCCAAGGCTGGATTTATTCAACAGGAAATTTTAAAATATCTAACTGTTAAAACAGCTTAAACCAGTCAAAAATGAACTGTTGATCTTATCTGGTTTATGATGGTCCAAACTGGTTTGACAAAGTGTCCAGAAATGGAAAAAAAAACAAACAAACAAATGATCATGAGCTGCAAGGCTAACTATGACTAGCAAACAACCTCAGGCTGAACTGAAACATTTCAACTGAGAATTGATGAACTGAAAGGTGCACAAATCCCACCTAAAACCAGGCACAATACAGTACTAGTTTTACCAGACTCTTATGAGTTTTATCATCTCTATGAGTAATACACATATTTTATATAATGGTGGTACAATGTCAGACCAGTCTTAAAATGGTCTTGTCTTGTCATCTGACAAGCTAAAACAAATAGTCCAGAAATCCTCTAAAACAATTCAAAGTAGGATGACCATAGCAAAACTAGCAATCAATCATAGGCTGAGCTAAAAAAATGTAACAAGGAATTATAAGGTTTATTAATAAGATACCACTAAAGAGATACATTTAAATAAAACATATTTAAAACCGTCTAAAATACTACTCTGGCCATGGTTTGTAATATTAACACAGACTAGCAAACAATCAAATGCTGGATTTATTCAACAAGGAGTTTTAAAGTATACAACAATTTAGCAGCTTAAACCAGTCAAAAATGAACTGTTGATCTTATCTGGTTTATGATGGTCCTAACTGGTTAGAAAAAGTGTCCAGAAATGATAGAAAACAAACAAATGATCATGAGCTGCAAGGCTAATTATTACTAGCAAATAACCTCAGGCTGGACTGAAACATTTCAACTGAACATTGATGAACTGAAAGGTGCACAAATCCCACATAAAAACACAAAATTCAGGTTTGACCATGGCTTTTGGGGCTAATGAAGTCAAGCAAACACATTTAGTCTGGATTAGACTAATTCAACAAAGCAGTTTAAGGAAGGTAAACGTATCACAGCATTAAAATAGCTCAAACCAGAAATGTTTGGTTGTCCTATTTGACTTTTATGGTCTTAGCTGGTCTGACGGGCTGAAAAGTGCCCAGAAACAGTTTATAACAATCAGAAATACCAGAATTATTAAAAAACCAGTACATAACACCAGGACTGCAAGCCTAATCACAAATTTAAGTTAAATATCCTAACACAGATTAACGTTAAACTAGTGTAAAATGGTTTGTTGCTCTAATCTAGTTTTAAAAGAGGTCTTAGCTGGTCTGACTAGATTGTAAGTGAAATGATCCAAAACAATCCAAATTACAGGTTTCACTATGGGCTGCCAGGCTAAATGCATTTAGGCAGATAAATATCATAACAGAAACCTATCGTTTGACAATGTAAACAGTAAGGAGTCAAACACAAAACTAAATCTCAACATAAATGAAATACTAACCTTTTTAAAGTTCCTCGGTAGGGTTCCCCCGGAGTAAGCAAGGGTTTTATAATTGTAAACCTCGGTGGAGTTTGAGAGTCCACGATTCACAGTCCCATAGCTGTCCGATTTAGAGGACGTGAAGTAAATATCTCCACTGTCGTGACACAACGACCCGCTGTCCGGATCGCTTGAATTCAGCTTCTTTACTCGTCGGAAAGTCATATTTTTCATAGTCCGCGTGTCACTCAGTAAGAAAGAAAGGAAGAATGAAGTACAAGAGATGAATGGTACTGAGTGTGGGTGAAGAGACACCCACTTGCAAGCAGCCTACACTTTTTGACTTGTGCAACAATCTCCAGCCTCTGCTCAGTCTCAGCAGCAGCATCTGCAAACACACTCGCTGGGTTCAGAAAAAAGCACATGTGAAGGAAATACTTGAACGGGGGAGGGAACGAGCGAATGGGGAGTCACACAACGTTAGGAGGGCGGGGCCACACAATTGGCGCAATGTGATTGGTCGTCATGTACAGACGCTATGTTTTGGTTTTCAAAACTTTAGGAACAAGGGTAAATTCGCGTTTTTTATATTATATTGATGAGACAGTTATTCAAATGTAATGGACAACTTTTTAAATATTGGGAATTTCATAATTATTACAAGATCACTATAACTGCTAAAGAATTTGCAATAGTATTTGATGCAATTCCTAGTGGACTTCTTCAGCTCTTATCTGGTAATATGTCTTCTGAATGCAATCTTTACATACAAATCTGTTGAGTATCAACAATGTAAAAGTTATAGACAATAAATTTAATAACTTTTACATTAAAAAAAGTTATGCAGAACCACATTGTTGCCTAAATACAAACCTTTTTGGAATTCCTTATTTGAGCAGATTGAGCGGAAAAAAGTTTGGAGCTTACCTACACTGTACAACCCAAAAAGTTAAGGTAACTCAAACCATTTGAGGTAATCGATTGCAACAAACCATTTAGGTTCAAAAACGAGTCCTGTGAACTTAATCCATTTGAGTACGCAAAGCAATTTGTGCACAGTAAAACCCAATAAATGAAGAGAACTCAAACCAACTGAGAACTGTAAAACCCAATAAGTTAAGGCAACTCAAACCGTTTGAGGAAACCAATTGGAACAAACTATTTGAGTTTTAAAAAACTATCTGTATGAGTACTTACTCCATTTAAGCTGAATTAATGAAATTTTTAATTAACTCATTACCTTCAACACTGAGTTCAAAAGTCTTTTCAAATGAGTAACTTTCAGTAAATTTTGAGTTAACTACACTCATTTGATTTGATAAAGTTGACTGTTGGGTTTTACAGTGTAGTAAATACTGCCTCACCAATAAAGTTAAAAGAGGGACACATCAACTAATTAATTTAATCTATCCAGTGAAACAGGTTGTTAAAACATTTTTAGACACATGGAATCTGCCTGCACTTTTTTGTTAATTAGAGGAGGAATCGATTAAACACCTGTTTTTTTGAATGGACATATACCCTAATATTTTGGTTTGATGTTGAATATCTTATATTCAAACTTACAAAATTAAAAATTCTGTTTTTTTGACATACAATAATAATAATAAAACTTTGGAGCAAATTTTGTTTATTAATTTAATGATTATATGGGAAGTACCATATACACCAACAAAAATGGTCCAATGATAACCAATGATGTTTAAAATTGAACTTAAGCATTATATTGAAACCCTAAAAGACATTAAAAATAAAAAAACTATAAGGATGTCTGCAATTTTGGCATCATTTTCTTATGCACATTTCTTGTAATTTATATATGCCCTGTAATTTTATTTACTTTTTGTTTTTTATTCTTTATTAATTTGTTGTGAAAAAGTGTAAGCACTTTTTTATGCTATTGTTCTTGTTATAATTAAAATAAATCATGTTTTTTATGTTTGAGTAGTATTACTGACATTTAAGGCATTTAGTAGACACTAATTACAAGGTTTACTTGGGTAAAAAACTAATGTAATGTAGTTTTAAGGGTTTTAACCAGCGGGCTTTTATCAGGTTTAATGCCATACTGACTCAATTCAGAGACTCGGTTCTTTAGAGCAATTCGTTAATATCAGTTTCTTAACTTGGAAAATAAAGCTATAGCTAGTTATAGAGTACCTAAATATAGTTTCTATTAAAATTAGTTAATTCTTCATTTAGTATTTATTTGTAAGTTTTGCATGTGTAATGCTAATTATAATATTATTATTTATTTATTACGTATCCCGGGTTTAGCATTAGAGTTGAAAACTGCTTCACAGTGAAGTTAGCCAAATTTCACAAACAAGCTTTTATGGCGTGGATATTGGTATTTAAGCACAATTTTCCACCAAACAAGTTCATTATTTGGAATAATAGATGTATTTAATATAAAAATAAATTTCTCTTCTTCCAAAATTGGTATCAAAATGAAATTATATTAGTTAGACGACTTCTAAATTTAAATAGTAACTTATCTTACAATGAATTTTTGGATCAATTTGGTTTTCTGATTACTCCAAAGGAATATGCTATTGTATTTGATGCCATACCTCAACAACTATGGAAATAAGACTATTAAGAGACCTTAATATCATTAAACAAAGTTATACTAATAAATACATTAGAAATGTTCTAACAGGTGATATATTTAAAAACTTAAAATGGAACAATGTATTTATGAATTGGGAAAAAAGCTTAGCGTTCTTGTGAAATATATTGGTTAAATAATAAAGTAAAAGAAGTTACATTTAAAACTTTACATTGAATATATCCAGTTAAAGAGGTTTTTAGAGAGATTGAATTTGGATAGTGATTATTCCCGTGATTTTTCCTCAATGGAAAAATAATCTATGATCAAGTTGTTTTGTGATTGTATATACACAAGAATTTTTTGGGGTGGATATGGAAAATTTTCTTAGAGGAAAGACCAATATTATATTTAGATTACACAATTTTGATAGTTGAATTTATTATGTCAATATATGTAATGAATTCACCTTCCTTGTTAAGCATTTTATTCTTTGGGAAAGTTTTATATACATAAAAATTGGACTGGATCAAAGCCAAAGTTTATTCTCTTTCTAAAAGAGACTAAGGACAACTCGTTTGGAGAACTTTGTTAATGAAAAAGTAAGGACACCTTATAATATTCTTCAGGAATATAAGATTTTTAATTATTGAATGTTTTGTATGTTCACTCTGGCATGTGTTTTTTGGAATAGACCATTTTCGGGGATGTAAACAAAAACAATAGTCCCAACGTATTTCCTGTTTTACATTTTTAATTTCTATAGCTTCCGAGATTCCAAAAAGAGCCACATATTGATAAATAATGTTACGATCGCTGTTTTAAAGTTATGATTGAATTGCCTTTTGTTACAGTTATGAAATAGTTTGATAACAAGAAGGAAGTGTTCATGGGTCAATGACATCACCACATTGATATGGTCTATATTACTGTATAATTCTGTATTTTTCACAATAAACTGATTCTCAGTATTTTCTATTTGTAATATTTCTGCTGTTTTTGAATATTATAATAAAGTGCTTTTAGCCACATCATTTATCTATCGCCTAGTTCACCCCAAATGCTCAATAAGGAACCATATGTTCACAAGATAGTTTAATAAAAATTATGGCATTATTAGTAATTACTGGATGAATTATTAGCCTAATCAATTTTTAAACTGAAATGCATTATTAATTATTGACGTGAGCTACAGAATATCATTTCATAATTACAGAATGCCACTGAATAAATTACGTAACACTTTTCTTTTTTTCAGTTAATTATTTTATGACATAATCTGTATGATATGAAACAATAAAACAGCAGGATAGACGGCAGACTGCTGTATATCATTCAAACTAATGGCGCCATCTAGTGCTTGTATGTGGTAAACACCTTACGAGCGACATTATCAAACTTGCACCAAAACATAGATATACACTGTAAATCATCAAACACTGAAATGTTTATTCAGACAAATTCACAAAATTAACTGATCCTCTACATTCTTAGGTGCATCATAAACTCAAAAGTCTACCAGAGTGCCATAAATGAGCGATCTAATTTAAACCCTATAGGATTTCATCTACACAACAGAATGACTAAAGGACGATCACTGTGTAAATGTATGAAATGCTGCAAAAATCACATTTACACAACTGACTCAATACATTCTTTATACATTAAAAATAACCTATTAATAGAGCTAATTTTGTTTTAATTTACTGTCTAAATTGTACACCTACTATTTTAGGTGTTTAAGTTTTAGTGGGCAGTATATTAGATGCCTCCTTAAGCTTAATTATCTAAAGCTAATCACTGTTCTGGCAAGAAGCACACGTGCACTTTGTTTAGCGTGGATTAATCCTAACATTCATGATTATTTATGGCAGCAGCAGCAGAAAATTTAGGCTGAAAACTAAAGAAAAAACTAAAAGCCTTATGCAGAATTATCACAGATCTGCTTCTTGTTTTGAAATCCACTTTACAGCAAAATAACTGCATCAAACCTCGATTCGTACACTTGAAGCTTATTTTATGTACACCTACATAACCTTAAAACAAGCTATTTATTTGGAATGACCTGTGCACATGATATGTGTATCACAGCAAAAAAAAAAATGCAGGCAAAAATGCATGACCTACAGTTTGAGCACTATATTTCTTTAAAGAGAGCATATTGGATATCAGTGAAAAGTTTGTACCTCATGTAAGGATCATCTTCTAAAAACACACAAGGATTTCAGTATAAGCTAAAACCTTATTAAGCATCTTCTTTTGCAAAATGTACACAAACTGTCATTGCCTTCAGTCCTTTTAATGCACACAGAGTTTTGAAGCAAACGGGATCATCCTCATGCGTAGATGAATCTATTTGAAAAAGCCGGATTTGGCTTGAGGGCCCATCAGCATACTGGCTTGGTTCTTATGTGTGATGTGAATCTGAAAGATATAAATACAAAAAACAACACAGTAAGTTAATTGGTCTAAATTGAAATTAAAAATCTGTTTTTGTCAGGATAAGTGCTGGGAGGATGAATTGACACTTTAATTACAGTCGCACAAAATGAAGTATTCATACAAGTATAAATATGATCAGTCTGTCACTCGATCTTGTTGCAAATCAAAAGGTGATCAAGATTTCTGTGTTGCGGCCCCAAGGCTCTGGAACAGTCTACTTCTGAACATCTGGATTTCTCCGTCATTGGATGCTTTTAAATCTAATTTAAAGACTTATTTTTACTCCCTAGCCTTTGAGTGAAGAATTATTATTTTTTTCTTTTTTAAATATTTCCCAAATGATGTTTAATAGAGCAAGGAAATTTTTACAGTATGTCTGATAAAATTTTTTCTTCTGGAGAAAGTCTTATTTGTTTTATTTCGGCTAGAATAAAAGCAGTTTAGAATTTTTTAAAAACATTTTAAGGTCAATATTATTAGCCCCTTTAAGCTATATATTTTTTCGATAGTCAACAAACCAAACCATCATTATACTATAACTTGCCTATTTACCCTAACCTGCCTAGTTATCCTAATTAAGCCTTTAAATGTAATGTTAAGCTGTATTGAAGTGTCTTGAAAATATATAGTCAAATATTATTTACTGTCATCATGGCAAAGATAAAATAAATCAGTTATTAGAAATGAGTTATTAAAACTATTATGTTTATAAATGTGCTGAAAAAATCTTCTCTCTGTTAAACAGAAATTGGGGAAAAAAATAAACAGGGGGGCTAATACGTCAGGGGGGGCTAATAATTCGGACTTCAATTGTATATATTTTTTCTTTTTCTTAAATTTTTAATAAAAGTTTAATTTATTATTATTTTTTTTTTTATTCATTAAATACTTTATTTTATTGGAAAGCACTTTGGATCAACTACAGTTATGTAAAATTGGTCTTCTATAAATAAAGTTTGCCTTGCCTTGCCTTTTCATATAGTAACAGTCTTCTAAAGCAGTAATTTTATGTAAAGTATTCTTTAAAGACTCCTTTAGGATTACTGTTGGTTTCTTTAGACCAGAGGTGCCCAAAGATGGCCAATGGTAACCTTTGATTTGGCCCACCATCCCATCTGAAAAGTGAGGGAAAATGATGGGGAGTTGGTTAAGGCGAATGCCTTTGACAGAGACGCAATTTTAAATAAAATATAACCTTTTGATTCTTTGTTTAATTGAGGAGCTACAAAAAAGCAAACTGAAATAAAACGGTTCATTTAAAAGTTGTAAATGAATCAGACTGAATCAGACATCACTTGACAGATGCACAAGACATTGGTGAACAAATCAAGGCAAAGGCAGACGCAGCTCGACTCAGCATTGAACTCCATTGTGTTATAAATGGGATTGTTTATGTTTTTACTATAATAAATTCATTATAAAATGATAAAAATGTTAGTGCATCGTTGTTTAATGTTTTAAGGCAACATTTTCAAGTTATTTTTAAATAATATGCAAATAAATTTGAAATGACCCATGGCAAATTTAATGTAATACAGTTTGGTATATTTAGTATATGGTATTTGGTATATTAAGTTAGGTTTTTGACCCTTTATAAGAAAAGGTTTGGCACCCCTAACTTGCTAAGTATACTACAAATTTAGTATTGATCACAAATATTTTAAGAAGGGACTTAAGAAGAATTAGTGGCACTCAATAAATTATGGATAATTTGTTGATGAATGTGTAACTATATAATATAAGTGTTAGCATTTTAAAACAATGTACTTTAAGAACTATAATGTACTCTAATAACTATATTTTTGGAATCTGATTACATAATCCACACTACATGTAATCAGTTACTACACACTTTTAGTTAATATTACATTTGAACAAACATTTATCACTCACTAAAGCCTTTAGTTTACACTAATAACTATAGCTGTATTTAAAAAAATAAAAAAAAAAATATATATATAAACAACACGTATGATGCTTACACACCATTTATATAGCATCTAACAGTATATTATATTCCAAAATGTACCCTTGAAAACAATAAATGTAACATTTTCCATAGCATAAAACAAAATGTAAAGACTTTTAAATTAGTAAAAACAACAACAATAATCTATTTAGTAATATTTTTTTAAGGTAATATGTCTTTGGCTGTTTTTTTGACCATGTCATATGCAAATCTGGAGAGAATAAGGAATAAATGTAAATGTACTATGAATTTATTATACTATATGAAGTTGTCCAATGCTCATGTGTAATATATGATATGATATGATATGATATGATATGATATGATATGATATGATATGATATGATATGATATGATATGCTATGACATGATATGATATGATGACACAGTGGCTCAGTGGTTAGCACTGTCGCCTCACAGCAAGAAGGTCGCTGGTTCGAGTTCCGGCTGGGCCAGTGCTCCGGTTTCCCCCATAGTCCAAAGACATGCGCTATAGGTGCATTGGGTAAACTAAATTGGCCGTAGTGTATGTGTGAATGAGTGTGTATGGTTGTTTCCCAGTACTGGGTTGCAGCTGGAAGGGCATCTGTGTAAAACATGTTGGATAAGTTGTTGGTTCATTCCGCTGTGGCGACACCTGATAAATAAAGCCGAAATAAATAAGCCGAAAAAAAATGAAAGAATGAAAGATATATGATATGATATATGATATGACATATGATATAATATGACATATGATATAATATGATATATGATATATGATATGACATATGATATAATATGATATATGATATGACATATGATATAATATAATATGATATGACATATGATATAATATGATATATGATATGACATATGATATAATATAATATGATATGACATATGATATAATATAATATGATATGACATATGATATAATATGATATATGATATATGATATGACATATGATATAATATAATATGATATGACATATGATATAATATAATATGATATGACATATGATATAATATAATATGATATGACATGATATAATATGATATATGATATGACATATGATATAATATAATATGATATGACATATGATATAATGTAATATGATATGACATATGATATAATATGATATATGATATGACATATGATATAATATAATATGATATGACATATGATATAATATAATATGATATGACATATGATATAATATGATATGACATATGATATAATATGATATAACATATGATATAATATGATATGACATATGATATGATATTATGATATAATATGATATGGGGCGACGCAGTGGCGCAGTAGGTAGTGCTGTCGCCTCACAGCAAGAAGGTCGCTGGTTCGAGCCTCGGCTGGGTGAGTTGGCCTTTCTGTGTGGAGTTTGCATGTTCTCCCTGCGTTCGCGTGGGTTTCCTCCGGTTGCTCCGGTTTCACCCACTGTCCAAAGACATGCGCTTTAGGTGAATTGGGTAGGCTAAATTGTCCGTAGTGTATGACTGTGAATGTGTGTGTATGGATGATTCCCAGAGAGGGGTTGCAGCTGGAAGGGCATCCGCTGCGTAAAAAATATGCTGGATAAGTTGGCGGTTGATTCCGCTGTAGCGACCACGGATTAATAAAGAGACTAAGCCGAAAAGAAAATGAATGATATGATATATGATATGATATGATATGATACGATAAATGATATACTCATATTGCACACAATACATTTGCTTATTATCACTTATTTCAAACCTATAGAAAGGGCCAACAAACAAAACTTAATTTATGAATCTGAACAAAAAAACAGATAAATCTTCACCCTATGGTTTAAAAATGCAGTATTGTGTAAATGATGAACGCTTACAGTACAAGGCGGCTGCATCCACGGCTCTCCATCAATCTGCATGGGCAAAGGCTTCTTTGTCCTATACATAAACATTTTTTACAATTTAACATTTATACAGTTATAATGTATCAACATTGAATTACATAGAATTCTTACAAAACAAACAGGCCATCACCCTTTTTTTAATGACAAAAGAATTAATGGGATGCAAACGGAACATTCTAACCTTCTGAATAAAACGCAAACGGGTATGCAAATGCACACAAGCATGTCCGAGCATGTCTTTACTCATTTTCACCCATTTCAGGACATTTTCACAGCGTTTGTTTGCAAGCGGTTGTTTCACCTGATGGTAATCTGAGATGTTTTGGCAAGTCTGACTGCGCTCTTTAAGCCGGTGTAAATCTGTCCCATCTCCATGGCTCCTTCCAGTCCCACCACTTCCAAACGTTTATCACTCATATCTGTTCAGAGACAGTTGGTTAAGTGTTTTTGGATAACTTTCATATTAAAACTTTCTCTCCGCATGGAAAGAAACGTACCTTGTGGGCTCACTTTTAAGATTTCAGGGTCTACTATGACTTCTGGCAACTTTTGGTCCATTCGGTCACTTTTTTTTGCCTCACCCCAGAGGTTGGAGCCTCCGTGCATGCTGGGAATGTTGAGGATGGCGATACCCTCCAGTGAAAGACTACTCAGATCCAGCTGGGTCCCACAACACTGCATTAGGCCAGAGAGAGTTGCAGAGGTCAGTCCTTTTGTGCTTTTCAATTATTTCAGGATAATTAAAGCGCCCATTTTTAAGTAATGAACTGCATTTGCTTCATTTTGTGAATTAATGCCCCGATCTGATAGATTGAAATGGGCCCGGTTTGAGCTCTAATACCAGAAGCAGGTTAATAATAACAGGTGTTATCACTCTAATGCCCTCACTGCGCTCTTGCTTTTTAGTTGATGCTATTTGATGGGCTTTCAGCACAAGGGAAGAGGGAGTTAAAGGTGGCTGCGGTGATCAATAACCTCTTTGAACTCGCATAGAAGCGTGATCCTTTTTTCTTACCTCAATGGTGAGACACTCTTTGAGTTTTTTGCAAGATGCTGAGATCGTCTCAGACGTGGCAAATTCAAAATACCACAGTTTGTTCTTCATCCTGAAAGACATATATGCATTTGTGAATAGGAAGCCGCTCACATGGCTGCATTTCTTTGATGAAATAAAATGTATTAAATATTTTAATCGTTTTTAAGCAAAAAAAAAATGTAAAGCGATACATATTGATAAGCAGATCAATCTGTCTGTAATCTAAAACAGTGTTTCTCAACCATGTTCCTGGAAGACCACCAGCACTGCATGTTTTAGATGTCTCCTTTGTCTGTCACACCCATTACAGGTTTTTCAGGCTCTGCTAATAAGCTGATGATTCGAATCAGGTGTTTGATTGAGGAGACATAGAAAATGCACAGAGCTTGTGGTCCTTCAGGAACGTGGTTGAGAAACACTGATCTAAAACATTTCCTACCTGCTGTTAAACTTTTGTGGATGTTTCTCCCTCATGGTGTGGAATCGATGAGCAATGGAGGCATCCTGTTCAAGACACATTCAATACAGTGGCAATCATAAACCCACTCCAACATACAGCTTTAATAAATACCTCATCATATTAAAACAGAACATGAAGATTTGAGTACTCTATGAGTCTCACCACTCCAATGGAGAAATAGTTGTTGATGATTTCATAGGGCACAGGGTCTCCTCTCTCCTGACTATCCTCTAGAGTCACCTGTATACTCCAGCGGTCCATCGGTCCCTCCTCACTGACCTCGATGTCCTTCAGGATCCGGCCCAGATCCATTCCATCATAACCTATAACATCAGAACCATCAGATATACTACATACAAACTACATTAAGGCTGCACAGTATATCATTTCAGCATTGACATTGTAATGTGCGCATCCGTAAAAATCACATCACAGGAATGTCAAGTCATAATTGACCAGAGTCACTGTTCAGAACACAATGTGCTTTGTGGATGCACTGTAGTGCAAAGTGTAATCACTACAGTGAAAATGTATAACTTTCATGTGTTTTAAGGCCTAAGACTAAAAAGTATTTGGACACAATAAATCACAGTTATTAAAGTTTCTAGCTTTAACAAAGATTAATTGTTGAATGTTCAAAGTGCTTCCTCACTAAATAAAGCAGGGAAAATAAGTATTGAACAGGTTGTCCTGGGAATAATATTTCTAAAGGAGCTGTTGACATGAAATTGAACCACATTTTGGTAAAAACCCAAACAATACACACATAAAAATAAAACAAACTAATGAAATGACATTAGAAACATATTTAATACTTTATATAAAAGGCTTTTTTGGTGTTAAAAAAGCTTAAAGACGCCTATTTTTTGGAGAATAAAGTCACATGCATTGCTCAAGTGTCAATTTTTTCACAGACTTTAAAAGGTGTAAAAATCTTGATGGTTCTGTTGGTCTTGTCTATCAAATCTGATCTTTAAATTGTATTTTCTAATGGATTCAAGTCAGGTGGTTGGATGGGCCATTTTACAGCTTGATTTTCTTTTTCTGAAAGCATTTGAGAGTTTCCTTGGCTGTGTTTTGGATCGGTTTCATCTTCATCATCCTGCTAATGTAGATGTTGAACTGAAGCAGCGAATATTAATTTATAAATGACGAAGGGCAGAGGGCTGCTGAAGAACTACTGAAAGTGTTCAGCTGCTGTTTAGGCCTCCACTGCTTTTCTACACTTCCCTTCCTTCATGTGTTCAATACTTTTTCCCTGCGTCATTTCATTTTAATATGCATAACTTCATTTGTACACATGTTAGATTTGTTTTTTTGCATAGATGGATTTCTCTGGTTGTTACAGCACTTTTAGAAATATGTTTTCTGAGAAAAATGGTGACAAGTTTAATACTTATTTTCCCCTCTGTAATTTCAAGAAACTGTTAAAAGCTCACCATTTCAAACTTTCTTATCATGAATATGTTACCGACTGAGGGTTTTGACTTGATCCAAGTTGTTTATAATGTAATATAATATATATTTTTTATTGTCTTACACTACCTTTTTTGTAGTGTGGCTGTGAGAAAAGCTCCTCTTAAATAAAATGTATTATTATCATTAATAAGTGTATTTGTTTGTACGATGAAGATTATACAGTGTTGTTTCTTATTTGATTATACAATTTCTGTACCTGAACACTGTTAGACTCCAGGGAAAACTATAAAGTACTGTTTGTTTCATTTGGATCTTAACTCCACAGTATTTATCAATGCTTATGAATGGTTTATTATATTTTATCCAGATGCACTTCCCTACAAAAACATCTCAGTTGATCTAAAATGAGGAATAGATTCCTAATATAGAGCCATTACAATCATCTGGTGCAATTGAATTTAAATAGCAATATGCCAATAAGTTATGACTTTATTTTGATGGTGACTTTAACACATTTTGTGTATTATAAGTAAAATAGCAACTACATGCCAACTAATTCTTATTAGAGTATTAGTAGACTGTAAGGTTGGATTTAAGGTTAGGGTTAGTGTAAATTAACAAGTACTTGCAAAGTCAGGAGAATGTGTTCAATGTCTGTGGATCAATGTCTGTAGATATTAAGCAGTTTGTCAATAATAGTCTAATAAGAATTGGTTGAAATGTAACTATAGCCGACTAAAGCTGCAAAAGGGACCATTAAAAAACAGTGAAACTAAATATAAATCAAAATTTCCAATATTGTGCAGCCCTTAACTACATACACATATATGTTCAATCTTTAGGTACAGGTAGAAGCATTTGTCCTTACCTCCTCCCCATCGAAGACAGCGTGCGAGATCATTTCCTGTACCCAGAGGAAGCACAGCCACTGGGGGGCGCACTGGCAGATTGGCTTTATCTTTGAGGAATTGAAAAGAGCAGTTGGTTGAAAGTGAAATCAAGAGAAAAGCTTGTTCACATGGATTTGCTGTGAATGAGTGTTTGTTCCCAACCTATAGCATCAAGAATCCAGCCAACTGTGCCGTCGCCTCCGCAAACTAATATTCTGTAATTTGGCACGTCTCTGAAGAAACTCAACCTGGTTTGAAAACAGAGTATTAAATCGATTATGACCACCTTCAAGCATCTTTTAACCCTCATAATGCACTGATATCCATAAATATCCATAAAGTTGTCTGCATAATGTTTAGTAAGGGAATGAAACTTTCATGCTTTACCCTCAAAATACACAGGATTTATTTAGATTTACTGCAATTCTGTTTTTTTAACAATGTATCCACTAAAACAATACACTTTTCATGTTCAGGTCATTTTAGATCTGAGTATGTATGGTGCACCAATTTATTTAGCTTATCTGACACTCGTTTGGGATTGAATTTTGTTTATAAACATGTATGTATGTATGTATGTATGTATGTATGTATGCATGTATGTATGTATGTATGTATGTATGCATGTATGCATGTCTGTATATGTATGTATATGTAAATGTACCATTTAGAGGGATGTAAGCAATAACTATAGTCCTAACGCATTTCTTGTTTTACATTTTTCATTTCCATAGCTCCCGAGAATCCTAAAAGGTCCCCATATTGATAAATAACGTTACGACAGCTGTTTTAACGTTGATATATGATTGAATTGCCTCTTGTTACAGTTATTAAAATAGTTTGACAACAAGCAGAAAACGTTCAAGGGGCAATCGCATCACCACATTGAAATGGTCAATATATATAGTGATAAGCCATTGTAGCATAAAACATTGACCAATGTTTTCAACTCAAAATATTCATGCAAGTAAACTGAAGAACGTTTTACATCTTAAATCACATTTTCCATCATTTAAACATTAAGGCGTATACAGTTGAAACTATTATTAGCTTTTAATTAAATTATTATTCAATTGTAATTAATTTTTACAAATATTTTTGAAGGGATGTTCAATGGAGAGAACATTTTAATGACTAATAACTAGGGCCAGGCAGAATCTGCGGACATTTTTTGCTATTTCTGCGCAGAATTTTGTAAAACATCTGCAGCTTTATGTGGAATAATTTTGGGAGTATCATAACTAAAGACTTAATATTTGAAATAAAAATAATACCTTTTTATTTTTTCTTTAATGTTTACAGTGCACATCCAATTAGAACTACTTAACTTGTGAACAAAGCAAGTTTCTTATATAATATGTCTAATAAAACACAAAAAATATTACTTTACAAACTGTTTTGTAAATAAATCATATGAACATTTACATGTTTGTCAATAATACTACTAAAAGTCATTTTAAAACTGAATAAATATAAATTTACACACATTTACACAAGCAAATAGACAAACTGATGGGCTAAAAATCTGTGAATTTCTGTGCACACAGATTCCATGTGGGCCTACTAATAACTTATTTCTGATAACTAATTTCTTTTATCTTCGCCATGATGACAGGACATAATATTGTTATAGATGTTTTAAAAGAAATGCAATTTGAAAGCTTAACTAGATCAATTAGTTTAACTAGGCAAGTTAGGTTGATTAGGAAAGCTGTTGGACAACATTGCTTTGTTCTGAAGCAAACTGAAAAAATACTATTAAAAAAAATTAAAAACTGCTTTTATTCCAGTCAAACTAAAAGACTTCTTTTAAAAGAAGGAAAATAAAAAACAAAACATTATTTGCTGTGTTAAAGGGGTGGTCCACTACGATATCATATTTGAAACTTTAGTTGATGTGTAATGTAGCTGTGTGAACATAAACAACATCTCTGAATGTAATATGCTCAAAGTTCAATGCAAAGGGAGATATGGCTTTTACAAAGTTAGCTTAGCAAAGCCTACAGCTAACGAAGTTTGGGGACTACAAAATAATACATCCGGGCAAGTGAGATCACAGGGGCTTCCGGTTACGTGCATTCACCACGCGCACACACCCTGCTCAGCGAAAAGGCGTGGCCAGAGGTGCTGTAATGTTATGGGAGAGAAAGCAAAAATGCCGTCTAAACGCTGCTATTTCCACAGAGCTTCTTCTGTTTCTGTATTTGGGCTTCCAAAGGACACGACACAGTTACAGTTTAATTTTAATGCTTACAGTTCAATTTTAATTATGTTCCAGAGAATTAAAAAAATATATATAACTAGCATTTTGCAAAGGAGAACTTTCAGAATCTCTCCTAGTTCAGTGCTGGATTCGGTTAAACCTCCTCCAATCGACGAAGCTGTGGATTGTGAGCCATAGCCTGCAAGTGTTTTTATTTGTGAAAATTTAATTAATTACATGCACAGTTTCTAGCGTTAATGGTATGTTGTAGCGAGGATGTAAACAAGGAAAAAAAACATCAGGAAATGCTGTTTGGCACCGCTAACAATTTAGCTACAAATTCATTTTTATTAGTTAAACCGATGTATACATCCACAATCTTCAGCAGCGCATTCAGTCTCCCTCTATGCGTCCGCTTTCCGTGCGTTCTACATCTCAAATAACGACCTCGCAAAAGATAATATAGTTTCATATTACTTACACATGCTTATTCTGAATATATGTGAAAGACACTTGTCAGATTTTATTTTAGAGAGCAGGCATGAGGTTTAGCTGTGTGCTCTTCATTTTTCTGTCTGATTCAGGCAGCTAACTCTGCTAACAGCTGCTCTGACTGGACTGTTTACACAGCGCACAAGCTTGTGCTTGTAGGGACGTGGTGACGTGGAGCCAATCCACGAATCACAGCACATTACGTTAGCTGACCAATCAGAGCCTCTTGAGGGCAGGCCTTTCAGAGGAGCTAGGAAATATGACAGTCGGTTACATGTTGGCAGAATAGCTGAATATAATCAAAGTAAGACATATGAAAAAGTTATGTGATTTTCTACAAATGAAGCATGAGGACACATTGCTTTGCATCTTACAAACACAACCAAGCCTTAAAAATACACTGTGGACCACCCAAACATCTTGCACTTGAAAAAATAAAATTACATAAAAATAAATATCACAGGAAGGCTAATCATTTTGTATATGCTGGAACTGTAGTAAAAATCCTTACCCTGGTCCTGGTCCACCATTGGAAAGGTTATAAACCTGCCGAGGATTCAATAAGTATTGAAATTTCCGAAGGACCCTATAAAAACACATTTTTAGTGAGTAAAAACTGACAGTAGTTTAGTTTACTTATGTAGTTTAGTAGTTATGTGGTTCTTATGCATGTGTGTTTTAAGCGCATGTACGAACATATTATGTCAAATATACATATAAAATAAATTATATATATATATTAAAATTATATATTAAAAATATATATATTCTTTAAAATTTATTTTAGTAATTTTAGCACAATTTTTTATGGTCAAGATGATTTTTTAAATATTGTTGTACTTGTGACAATGATAATGTATTAGTTGGGTGGATGGCAGTGTTCTCACCTTTCTCCCTGTTTACCTCCACTTTTAGGATTGACAAACACCAAAAGAGGACGAGTGTCTGGAATGGGGCTGATCTGTTTGGAGAAGAGAAGACTGTGCTTTAGTTTCACTCTCATCATTCAGTCTGTGGATGCAGGAGTAGAGATATATCAGAGTCTTACCCGCAGCACCTGCCCATCAGGTGTGGTGTTTAGCTCACTGTCATCATCTGGAAATGAGCCGCCGTTCTTTATGCAGTTCGGCCTTTCCTAGATGAGGAAACACAGACCAAGAGTTACAATAAAGGATTATTAGCCCTCCTGAAGTATAAGCCCCCCCTGTTTATTTTTTTCCCCAATTTCTGTTTAACGGAGAGAAGATTTTTTAACACATTTCTAAACATAATAGTTTTAATAACTCATTTCTAATAACTGATTTACTTTATCTTTGCCATGATGACAGTAAATAATATTTGACTAGATATTTTTTAAGACACTTCTATACAGCTTAAAGTGTCATTTAAAGGTTTAACTAGGTTAATTAGGTTAACTAGGCAGGTTAGGGTAATTAGGCAAGTTATTGTGTAAATTTCAGAGGGGGGCTAATAATTCTGACTTCAACTATATATATATGTATATATATATTATTATTATTTTTTTTTTTTTTTTACAATCTAGCTCATTTTAAGCAGATTTTCTAAACTAACTAGTCAAGATGATGTTTGTATTAAGCTTTTGTACAGTCATGGAGTTTTCGCAGGCTAGCATAGTGTTGTTCAGTTTTTCTTTATACTAAAGGTTGGCCAAAGATTTTGGTAACATGTTATAAATTATAAATATATATGTTAAAATCATTCCTAATTAATGTTTAACAGAAAAAGGGCATTTGCCACAGTATTTACTATTATATTTGTCTTTTGAAAAGGGTTTGAAAATGTTTTAAAAACATTTTAAAATGTAAAATAAAAAAAAAAATTAATAAATTAATAAAAAAAAAAAAAAAGATATATATATATATATATATATTATATATATATATATATATATATATATATATATATATATATATATATTTAAATTATCAATATTATAGTTTCTTTATAATAGTTTTCTTTATAACAGTACAGAGAGTTTAGAGAGTTGTTTCCATTACCTTGATAACAGGATAAATGGCCCAAGGTGGTAAGATATGAACCTTGAAAGGGCCACAATCACATGTAAATGGCTCCTGGGTTGCACATGCATCATGTCTCTAAAATATCAGAGTAAAAAATCAAGTTATTAGAAAAACAGGAACCAGTATAAAGATTAAAAAAAGGTTTGATTACATTTGATATTGAGAGTGATATTTTATCAAAATTGATTTAAAAGCTCATTTCCTTTTTAACCAACTGTTGCTGAGTACACTTTAATCTGTTATTTTATAACGGTTTTCAGTAAGTGTAGACTGCGCAGTAGTCCCAATCTCACCATGGTGTGACACCACACACAGCGCTTCCCGGTAAGACCGTGCAAACTCTTGATCTTCTTCTGACACCCGTCACACTTCCCAGAATCACAGTTTCCACTCACCCAGTCATGGACCGCGATCTGTTTGCAAAAACAAATGAGATGCGCATATGCTGTTTACATTTCCAGTGTCCATTTGATGGCAGTCCCAAAAATGAAAGCTTAAATAATAAGATATACAACAGAAGACCTGCGAAAACCTGCGACAATGTTCATGGTCTAACAATAAAATAAAGATTTTTGCACATTTTTGTAGCGCTCAGCATAATTGAGCACACCCCATTTTGATGGATAATGAATATTTCTATCCATTTCTCAGTGAATATAGCAATGTATTTTGGTGCAAAACAGATTTATTAAACAGATATTTTTATTAAAACAATATTTTAGTCACCATACATATTTAGAAATTGAAAGATAATACAGCTAAATTCAAGCATAACATTAAACAAAAAATTACAAACTACAAAATTTCAACTACATTTTTCAATCTTTTTGCTTCTCTTGATTTTTTCCTTTTTTAAATTTGTATTTAATATTTTTCTATGTAATAAATTTGGCTGTACAAGTTTTTAGACCATTATCGTAAGTTATTTTGTTAGTACTGACTAATCTAATGCAAATTCTCAAATATAATATTGTATAGCTTCCTAATTAGGCAAGTTATGGTGTAACGATGGTTTGTTCTGTAGACAGTCGAGAAAAAAAATTGCTTAAAGGGGCTAATATTTTTTTTTCTTAAAATGTTTTTTAAAAAAATTAAAAACTGCTTTCATTTTAGCCGAAATAAAACAAATAAGACTTCTCCAGAAGAAAAATGATTATAGGAAATACTGTGAAAATGTCCTTGCTCTATTAAACATAATTTGGGATATATTTAAAAAAGAAAAAAAAATTCAAAGGGGGCGAATAATTCTGACTTCAACTATATATATTTATTTTTACAATCTAGCTCATTTTAAGCAGATTTTCTAAACTAACTAGTCAAGATGATGTTCGTATTAAGCTTTTGTACAGTCATGGAGTTTTTGCAGGCTAGCATAGTGTTGTTCAGTTTTTCTTTATACTAAAGGTTGGCCAAAGATTTTGGTAATATGTTATAAATTATAAATATATATGTTAAAATATTTCCCAAGTGATGTTTAGTCTAATGTAAATTTAAAATATAGATTTGTGAGGGGTGTACTTATATATGCTGAGCACTGCACATGTAGTTAGATTTTGCAATATTTATATGTGTAATTTTCATTTATTTGATTTCCTTTTTTATTCTGATTCCATAATTGTTCGTTTTACTCATATAAAGATATTTACATTACATGCAAAGTTATAAATAACACGTGACATACAGTTAGCATGGAGTTTGTGTTTTATTTGACTTTTTATTTTTATAGTACTGCTTTTAAAATGTAATTTAAGATTTTATGTGAAATGAGGTGCTTACCCCCGTCTCTTTCTTTGACATCACATATGTGCGGGTGCATGGAGCTGGGTTTTTATTGGCACATCGCCCATGGACTGTGTATCTGCAGCCTGCGTATGATAGCAAACAGTTATGATACCAAAATGAGCAGAAGTTCACAAAATAGACTGACAAAGGTGGTGTATAAACTAGATGGATCTCTTGAAAAGTTTTGCGTTTTAATCACTAAAATGAACTTTTTTTAATTGACAGATTGCAGAAATTACATTTGGCCAAACAATCTGTTAACCTTTGCTGTGAATTACCCAGAATTCCACTCACAGGTGCAGCAGAGACCCTGTTTGCGCAGCCCGAGCAGCATATTCTGACAGACGTTGCAGTACACGGGCTTGTTGAAATGCTTCATCCTCCACAGGTGCTGGCCGTCTTTCTGGGTCATCTTGAGAAAGTAGAGAATGATTGTGTCAGAGGACTGATTATGTACTTGATAAACTAAATGTGCAAAATGTAACACTGCATCATCGTGTTTCTGTGAGCTAATGATTCATGTTCTTTTACTCTGTAGCCTCATGATGAAAACTTTAATAATTATTCACTTCCCGGCACAGTACAGTTGACCCCAAAAACAAATATTCTGTCATAAATAGTTGTCATGTACGGGAACACTCTCAATGTTTTTTGATTATTTATTCATTATATATTTATTATATAGTAAAATCAATATCGGCAGTACATAGTAATACAGCACTCTTGATTGTATAGAAGTATATATACACTACCTGACAAAAGTCTTGTCGTCTATCCAAGTTTTAGGAACAACAAATAATAACTTAACTTCTAGTTGATCATTTGGTATCAGAAGTGGCTTATATGAAAGGCAAAGGCCTTTAGTTCACGCTTATTTTACCAAAATAAAATATGATCATGCCTTGATTTTTAACAATTAAATTAGGACAGTAAGGTCTGACATTGCTGAGCCAAAAGTCTTGTCACTTAACAGAAATAATGTGCAGTATAGAATATAAAGTCATAGTGAAGTGGAAAAAGAGTTAATATTGTGTGTGACTCTCATGAGCTTGGACGACTGAATCCATACATCTCAGCAATGACTCTAATTACTCATTAATAAAGTCATCTGGAATGACATAGAAAGCATTCTTGCAGGACTCCCAGAGTTCATCAAGATTCTTTGAATTCATCTTCAATGCCTCCTCCATAATCTTACCCCAGACATGCTCCTTAATGTTCATAACTGGTGACAGGACTGGCCAATCCTGCAGCACCTTGACCTTCTTTGCTTTCAGGAACTTTGATGTGGAGGCTGAAGTATGAAGCCTGGTTTATACTCGACGTGTCCGCTAGTTCGCTTGAGTGCATGCGGCGAATGTGATGTCATCGCTGTGTTTGTGGAGGTTCGCTTTGGGTGCGCGTGACATGATTTCGGAGGGTGGAGCACATGATTTTTTTTAAACTCAAGCTAACAGTTCGCGCTGCACCACATTTGATCTGAGTTGAATATTAAACACTTTGAAGAGATTTTGTCTGAAACAGAACGACTGTACAGATATCTTGATGATCCGTGATCATAGAGATAAGATGATCAATAATTCTTGGCTAGAAATTGCAACAGCTGAGAGAAAGGAGGAAAGTTTTTGTTAAAAAGTTTGGAAAAACCTGAAGGATAAGTTTATTAAAACCAAAAGGGGCCATGGCAAAAATGGAGACTAGGGTACACAATTACAGAAATATGTTTTTTCACCATTTATAGGTTTTACACTGATGTATATGTCACAATTTTGAATTTAAAACAATTTAATAGTTACAAAACTAACATGAAGTAACAAATTAGCCAGACAGTAATGTGTGAATTGTGTAGCTAGCTAAATCTAAAAAAAGTCTGTATTTGTTTTTGGTAAGTGTACTTTTTTGCTTTATTCTTGCCATAATAAAAATATATATTTTTAGAGCAACCCATGTTCTGTTGTCATTAATATTTTAATAAACTAACAAAAGCAAGTGATGCATCAAAGTTTGATTAAAAAAAAATCTTGAATGGTTATACAAATCCTTTGTAATCATTAAAAAAATTGTTAAAATAATAGAAATAATTAGTTTTAAAATCTTAAATGATAATAATGATATGATGTAGTTGCGGAAACTTTCTACTTGTTTACTTGTTTATCTGTCTGACTTTATGGTCAGTTTCTTTTGACCGCCCCCTGTCGTTTTAAAGAACATCACAACGGCGAACATGGCAAGTATAAAAGCCTTGTCCGTTTTGAGAGGTGCGCGTGCAGTCAGCAGAGGTGCGCGATGCGGCGCCAAACGAAAGTATAAATTCAGCTTGAGAAGGAGCACTATCCTGCTAAAGAATTTGCCCTCTCCTGTGCTTTATAATGTAATAGGCAGCACAAATGTCTTAATACCTCAGGCTGTTGATGTTGCCATCCACTCTGCAGATCTCTCACACGCCCCCATACTGAATGTAACCCCAAACCATGACTTTTCCTTCACCAAACTTGACTGATTTCTGTAAGAATTTTGGGTCCATGCGGGTTTCAATAGATCCTCTGCAGTATTTGTGACGATTGGGATGCAGTTCAACAGATGATTCATCAGAAAAATCGACCTTCTGACACTTTTCCAAATGATCGACTAGAACTAGAACTGGGATCGACGACAAGACTTTTGCCAGGTACTGTACATGTATTTATTTGTGGGGGGCCTTTTTCATGTTTTGCAGATAGAACAGTAAAGATATGAAAGCAAAGCTGAGAAATGTCGATATATTAAAAAATATTTACTCAGTAAGATCCTCTGAGTACATATTATTTCAGACTGTATGACCAAAAGTAATGGAGTATTTCATGTTTTTTCCTCGTTTATCTACATCTGCTGTTCTGCATCTGCATTTATCTGCATCTGCTGTTATCATCCATCTGCTGTTATTCTTAATCCAATTTTGTTCAGTTTTACCCTGTACTTTTCAGACTGTAACTTAAATCTTTATTTTGCTTACTTCAATTCACTTCTACATGCTGAATATATCATTTAGATGCATTGCAGATAATCAGTCTGCATTGGTCTGACATAAACATATTTTTTTTTCCAGAAATTATAAATTATTTCCCCAGAGAGAGGTCAAATAGACAGTGTGAGTGATGTGGCTGGTAGGACAAAAACAACAAATCAATTAGTTCAATAAAAAGGAATCGACTCACTCATTGACAGATTCAATTCACTTTCTGGAAAGTTAATTGTAAATCACAATGTCGACAATATAATATGACTTAAGAAGACTTTAGAGTGCACAAGTCACAATTATAATGTTTTGTTCGATTTTCTTTTACTTTCACTTATCAAATGCATCACTTATCAGCTGTCACATGGAAGACGTGTTTCATAAGAAAATAAACCAACAAAATACAGGCTTGAAAAAAACATGAGGGTGGATAAATAATGACATAAGTTTCATTTCTGGCAAAAAAACACCTTCAATAAATGAGATGAAATATATTGAGAAAAGGACATGACCATACTGCTAATCAGGGGAAAGTCACTCTCGGTGACTCACGTAACGGTTGTCTTGTTTAATTTGCATCGCATCCCTTATTTTACACCTACTTGCTATTCTTCATGAATTCAGTGGCCGGCTGGGGGTGGTTAGGGTGGGCTGAGCACATTGACTCATGCAGTCACATCAGAGAAGTATTAATAATTCATAATATCATTGCTTTGGATGACTCAGGCGGGAACTTCAGGCGGCCGAACAACAGGTCAGAAACTGCAGCCCACGCAGCCATACTAAAAACTGGGCCTGATGGCTCTGCAAAGCCCTCGTGGGTCGCTTTGGGCAGGTGGAAATAGCACACGGGGAAGTCCCTGGCTTTGATACATGCTTCATCATGACCATGATACAAGACGGTTGGGAATATGATTCAACACTAGAACTGTCAGAATTATAACACTACTAAAAATGGCCATAGCAGTCAGTCACTGTAACCGTTCATGCAAGATACCGAAAGCTATTTCTGTCAGGTCATATTTACATTTAATGCTTCTTTTGAAGTTTCACAAGTAAGCTTGGAATGTCTGTTGTTATATTAAGTGTCTAAGACTAAATGCCAACTAATATACAGCACACTAAGTTGACTACTTTTGTATACAAAACATGTTGTGAATTTTAACTACCTACATATCTATCTTCTATGGTAACACTTTACAATAAGGTTATATTAGTTAATGTTAATTCATGTATTTACTAAGATGAACAGTAAATTTATAGCAGTATTTTTAGCAGATTTTTGTTCTGTATTTTGTCGTTTTAAAATATTAATGTTTATTAAAGGAGTTAAATGGGGTTTATTTCAACAAGATTGCATTATAAAATAAAAAATTTATTAAAACTACTGCCTTGGAAGCTCTATAGTGTTAAAATAATACATGCGACGGCACAAACAGCATCTAACTGACTTTACAAGAATGTCTTGTAATGGTAAATAGCATGTTGACCTTGCCAATGTGGTTGAACTGTGAAGCAGGCTTATTAGTGCTAAATGCTTATTTCAAGGTGTGAACTAGAGACTCTAGCTTTGCATTTAAGGGTTGAATTTTGCTTTTCATTATATTTAGATGTAATTAGTCATGGAAAAAGCTGCTGTTAACATTGTGGCTTGCCTCCAGGTCATGAACTGGCACAGTAAGGACAGACCGAAGAGTTTTAGGAGTTACACAGCTTATGTTCCCTCTCTTAAGGAGTGTGAAGCCAGAAACTGCTCTAGCATTACTTGTTGGATGCTTGCATTTCAAAGCTGCCAGGTGGCTGGTGTGGAAAGATGCATGTCAGGGATATTCTGAATCCATGTATGCCTTCTTAAGATGGTATTTTAATAAAATGTTATTTAAAGTAGATCTTATATAGACTTTATATATTTAAAGTCCTATATACACACACATGAACATAGAATTATTAGCCCCCCTGTTTATTTTTCCCCCCAATTTCTGTTTAACTGAGAGAAGATTTTGTCAACACATTTCTAAACATAATAGTTTTAATAACTTATTTCTAATAACTGATTTATTTTATCTTTGCCATGATTACAATAAAATGATATTTTAGTAGATATTTTTCAAGACACTTCTATACAGCTTAAAATGACATTTAAAGGCTTAACTAGGTTAATTAGTATAACTAGGCAGGTAAGGGTAATTAGGCAAGTTATTGGATAATGATGGTTTGTTCTGGAGACTATATATATATAGATACCCATCCATACATACACATATACTACCGGTCAAAGGTTTGAGGTCAATTTTTTTTCCATGTTTTTCTTTTTTTTTTTTTTTTAGAAAATTATTCTGTTCATCAAGGCGGCATTTATTAAATGTACAAAAAAATTGTTGCATTATTAAATAATTATAAAAAAAATTAAATAACTGTTTTCTTACTTTATGTAGTTTCAGATGAAATTATTACTCCAGTCATTGTTGCTTTAATTACTATTACATTAATAATAATAATAATAATAATAATAATAATAATAATAATAATAATAATAATAATAATAATAATAATTATATTTATAATTATAATTATAATAATTAATATTAGAGGGATTTCTGAAGGATCATATGACTCATCTTTATTTCTATAGCGCTTTTACAATGTCAAAGCAGCTTTACATAGAAGATTAAAGTCATTCGAAACAGTGTCAGTCCAGTTTCAGATTTGAAGTTCAGTTTAGTTCAGTTCAGTGTGGTTTAATTTTCACTGCTGAAAGTCCAAACACGTAAGCTGGAGTAAGCTGAAAAGTGGAAGCTGAAATTTCATCTTTACAATCACTGGAATAAATGATTAAATGATATTATAACTACTTTTGAACAGTTATTTTATAACTGTTATAAGATCCATTAAAAAATGTCTTTAATTTGATGATAAAATCAAAATTTCAAAAATACATAGAAAAACATTTATAATTTAAATCTTTAATACACATAATTTAAATAAAACTGAAAATAAAAACAATAAAATACTGTTAATTATGCTAATGAGTATTTGGTTGTGCATATGAGTGAGTGTGTGTGTGTGTGTGCGTGCGTGCGTGCGTGCGTGCGTGCGTGCGTGCGTGCGTGCGTGCGTGCGTGCGTGCGTGCGTGCGTGCGTGCGTGCGTGCGTGCGTGCGTGCGTGCGTGTGTGTGTGTGTGTATATGTGTTAGAAGTGTCACCGTTGCTTGCACCACTGCAAAGTCAGCAGGCTTTTGAAATGCTATAGTGAGACTGAGTGACACAACAGAACCTCACATAGTACATCTACTGAAATGCACATTGTTTTTTCCTCTTTGTTTCTTTTTACCACTCTTTCTGAGCAATGAAATCTGAGTTATAGTCCTAAAATAGCACCACGGCTCGCTGACTGAAGCTCATCTGAATTTGCGTTTTCCTACCTTCAGCCCTAGTAAAACCAGTAGCGGGACGTTCTTCAGTCCCCCATCCACCCATTCCTCTGATGACACTGTTCCACTGCTGTCTGCGTCAATGGCTGTCATCATATCCTTCAATACCTGAGAACAAACACAATGTGCAATGAGAATGCATTCATATTTGTCTGTCTGCATTTCTGTTGTAACCTTTACATGATGTAACCTCAGGGAACCTCATGTGAATAGCAAGATTACACAATCATCTTGTCATTTTCTCCTTTCCTTATTTTGTTCCATGACATGTTGATTCATGCCACATAATAGAGGAATGTCTCAGGGTGTGGTTACGTTTTGTAAAGTTTTTTCACGTCACTTCTTTAAGAGAAATTGTTACACACGCATAAAAAAAAAATGCAACTCACAGGCCTCAGTTCAGACACATCCCAGCCGAGGTAATCCGCTGCATGCATCATCTGGGCAATAATACGATCCACTTCCTGTTTTGCAGAAAAATAACTGGTTATAGATATTACACAAATTATGTCATTTGAGCAGGGGGATTCATTAAATAATGAGGAATAGGAAGTAGATTATGTGTCAGGGTATAGGAAAGACCACCCACCGAACTGTCCAGGAAACCATTGCCATCTCTGTCGTAGAGTTTAAAGGCAACTGTAAAAGACAAAAATATGGGCATATATGGCTGACATGTTGATGGTAATCATTATAAAAAAAGAAGAGGAAAACATTGAGACTTACAATCAAGTTTGTCCCTGGGCTGCCCCTCTTCCAGGAGAGAGAAATAACAGGACACATCCTTCAGAAAGACTTCCCCTAAGAGAAAAACAAGTAAAGCTGGTTACTGTAATTTAATAATAATAATAATAATGATAATAATAATAACAAAAATAATAATAATAATTTTATTAACAAAACAACATCATTATTATTGTTGTTATTATTATTATTTACTTTTATTTTTATATCCTCTGAATGTAACTGAGATTAGATTGTTGTTGTTGTTGTTGTTGTTGTTGTTACATTTTTTAATTACGGAGACATTAGTCAAGCATTTTGGTAACACCTTAGTGTGGGAAGAAATTCTCATTCTTAACTAGTTACAAGTTTGTAGAGTGGCTGTTTATTAGTACTTATCAGGCACAAATGAATGCTATATTTTGCATGTCCATGTTCTAAATCCCTTATCATATAAATAAAATTGCTATGACTACCTTAATAACTAATAATAAGCAGTAAATTAGAAGCTACAGTAAATGAGGTAAAACTCATAGAAAGTCATAATGTGTTCCCTAATAGGGTTGGGTTAATAGACAATGCCATTGCCGATGGCCGATAGACATCACGATGCTGAGCCGGCATCGCGATCCTCCACCCCGCCCCGCCCCCGTCGCAACAGCAACCCGCTCGTGAAAAATACACACTTAGGCCCCATTTACACTAATACATCTTAGTTGTAAATGGCATTTTAGAACGAAAACGATGCACATCCTCACTGGCGTTTCATCTAGCATTTCTGAAAAGCCCTCTGTCCACACTATACTGCTGAAAACACACATCACGTGACTACACACACACTCTGTCATGCGCTGCAGCATATGCGCATGTCTGAGCTCCAGCAGTCAGCGGGTGTTTTGAGCACAAAACCCCAGAGAGCAGTGCACGTTGGACAGTTTATCAAGGATGTACCGCTGGATCATGTCTCACTATAGTTGTTAAACATGATATTTAATTAATCTGGTCTCTATATAACGACTCTTCAATCTTTTGAATCCATCAGGTAACGTGTCACAGCATCAGTACACTGCTTCAATCTTTCGCTTTCACGCTTGTACTCAGTATTTTTAGCGAAGACCTCAGATACTGTTGGTTGGTTGCTGTTGGTTGTGCACCTTTTTACCAACCAAGTTTGATGACGCCATTATAATGACACAGATCACTCTGCCTATTCATGCTAGAGTCCTGCGGAAAAAGTGATGGACAGGTGGTAATTTGTGTGTATCTTATCTTTATTTATGATTTGGTTATGGGTAAAACAAAGACCATGTGGGTCAGGTAGTTGAAACGGTAGGCTACAAATAATTAATTCGTTATGAATTAATTAATTATTCATAAATAATAAATTCACCACCGCCTATGACGACGATCGTTCATCGCAATGTTTCACATAAGACATCGTACGTTGCCAAATTAGTCGACATCACCCAACCCTATCCCCTGTTCTACAGTGTTACCAAATTAGCTGATAGCATGTGTCAGAGATCAACCAGAAGCCACGCCCTCACCTGAGCACCAGCACCCAAAATCCCCAGCACCTGTTTCACCCCATGATTCCACACAGTTTAAGAAACACTCTCAGTCAGTTCCCAGCTTCCGGTTTATTGTCCACATACATGAACTTACCAGACTTTCTCCTGGCTACTCCTTGTTTCTGTTTCCTGTTTCCCATCGTTGTTTCCTTGTCTGGTGTTCCCAGTGTGTGCAGTGTACTAAAATCCTCATCTTCATCCTCAATCCAACCTCAAGATAAGCAAAGACTCACAATACCTGAACTCATTCTGCACATCATTGTCAATAAAATTTGCTTGGATCCTTCACGCCTGAACCCCTTCGTAAAACTGGTTAATGCTCTTAAAGCATCCCTTATCTAAGTTCCAGTTACCACCATTGCTACATTTGTCTTCCTAAGTCCCATGGTACTTCCTTCTTCCTTTTCTAGAGCCGCTGAGTATAGAAGTTTTCTATTACAAGTGACATTGTTTATTGAGATGCAACCAACGAATTACCCATTCAGCACTCTTTGTCTAAGTGACAAAGCTCTGCTATGGGCTAAATCAATATGAAACAGCAATAATGCCATAATCCTCAACTATACTTGGTTTGCTAACTATTTCTCTGAGGTCTTCAGCACAGCCACCAAAGCACTCTCCACCACCAATCAGCTGTTCCACCTCTGCCAAACTTTCTCTACAATCACAGACTACAAGTCGGAACACACACCCACACTGCCTGGCAAAATAAGACTGTCTTTACTGCAAAAACACTGGTCATTTCATCCAACAGTGTCCCGTAAAATCCCATAAACTCAGTTTATGTCCATCTACAATGAGCCATGAAAAGAACAATTAGGTTTGCTGATCCCAGGTAATTGTACACTGCCTAGTAACAACCTGAAGACAAGGTCTGGTTATTCAACCAGGAACTGTGCCTTCATCTGCCCTGTAAGAAACTGAGTCTCCACTTCATAGGTTCATTCATCATACAGAGGCAGATCAACAAAGTCACCTATCACCTACAACTCCCCTCTTTAGGTACAGAATTCATCCCACTTTTCATGTGTACCCTTTAAGCCCTTCTCTCCCTTTGCCACAGAAGACCCCGGAGATGAGACAAATCCCCCTCCTCCAGATATGCTGGACCACCCTCCATGTAGTCTTTGAAGGGATTCCTGGATTTGCCATGCCGTGGCTCTAGTTTGGAAAAAATATTGACTGGCATGTTTTTGGCCCAGAGGAGACCCCAAGGACTCTCTGTGACAATATTCTTGACCTGGCACTCCTAGAAGAATTCCCCCATAATTATCAAAGTTTTCCAGGCTCTAGAGGTCGTGGTCATCACCAGCATCGCAAAAGGGTGTCAGGAGCAACCACTGGAGGTGGGGTAATGTCAGAGATCCACCTCCACATTCACATTCACATTCAGTTCTAATCTCTAGCACCTGTTCACCCCATGACTGCACACATTATAAGAAACACACAGTCCGTTCCCAGTGTCTTCATCAATTGGTGAAGTTTGTTCCTCGCCACAGGCTTGCTTGGTTTGGGACTTGTGGAGCTGTGAATCGATGGATTTGCTCTTCAGTGTTTGGACTTTCAGCAGTGAAAATTAAACTACACTGAACTGAACTAAACTGAACTTCAACTCTGAAAACTGGGCTGACACAGTTTTAATTTACTAGAACTCCTATGTTAAGCTGCTTTGACACAATCTACATTGTAAAAGCGCTATAGAAATAAAGATGAATGAATGAAAAAAATACATGTTTATATTTATATGCATGTGCATATTCATATATAAAAGTGCATATATGACTTACTGTTTTCATCTGATTTCGCTGACTCTGAATTCTGGAAGGATCTGAACAAACGTTGACATAAATCTGATGGGAAGTCCTCCACTTCCAAATATGTCTTCAGGAAGAGGCGGAAACCTTCTTCATCAATGCACTATGTGAATTTGAAGAAGACAAATAATTTGATTAGTTTAAGATGAGTGTGCTTTTAAAACCTTTTAAGCATTCAAAGAACACACATTAACAAACAAGTGAGGCTGTGTGTCCTCCAAAGTATTTTTAGGCCCATTTACACTAATATGTTTTCGTTTTAAACCAAAAAATTTTGCTACGGTTAAGCCATCCAATCCACACTACCCCGGAGTATTCGAATGCCAAAAACTGAGCATTTTGGAAACACTGAAGAGGCTGTTTTCATTTTAAATTGCTGCTGCTCCGTGTCAGTGTGGATGGGGGAAAACAAAGGCATTTGAAAACGGAGGTGTGGCTGCAGACATTCCCCTATTTGATTGGGATGTATTCCTCAATATTTCTTCCTTTCTTTGTAAGTTCCGACTTCGCAAGTTTCATATGGAAAACAAACTCCAGAGGACACGTCGGGTAAATCTTCAAAGGGAAGAGTGTACTTTATAACCTCATTCACATCCCCCTGGCTATGTTGTTTTACTATCTTAACAATAAAATGAAAACATGATATAAGGAAGTGCTATTTTTCATTTTGTTATTAACCACTTAACGGACACCAAAAATGTTGAGGCATCGTACTTATTTGATCGTCATCTTCACTATATGCATATTTATAACAAAATGGAGCCCATAACATAACTGCTTCCATTCATTTTCATTGAAAAAAACAAAACATACCCTCTCTTTTGCTGAATATCAATTTTAATAATCAACAATGGCCAAGTAAAATGTACAATAAGTTTATACATTATAGGAAATAAAGGCAAGCAATCAGTCAAATGTGCAAAATCAGTGTACATTACATAAATTAATATATTAATTTATCTTGTTCTCAGGTAACGTGTTTTGGCTGAGCACAAAGTAATAGATTCAAAAGTCAAAAAGTTGGGGAATATGTCATTAGATATAGACAACAAGATGAATTAAATATCACGTTTAACACATATAGTGAGATGAGATCCAGCGGTATATCCTTGATGAACTGTCCGATGTGCGCTGCTCTCACCTGGGGTTCTGTGCTCAAAGCACACACTGACCGCCTGGAGCTCAGACGCACACACACGCTGCAGTGCATGCCAGTGTGTGTGTGTGGTCACGTGATGTGTGTTTTCAGCGGTATAGTGTGGACGGAGAGCTGTTCAGAAATGCAAGGTGAAACGCCAGTGTGGACGTGAATCATTTTTATTGTGAAACGCCATTTTAAAACCAAAACATATTGGTGTAAATGGGGCCAGCTGAAAAATGCATCGCTGTGAATGCTTAAATGTTATTGTTTTTGTCGATGTTGATATGGAAAATCTGTATTAATGTTACTAATCACTGTATAGAATAGATACAGGATCAAAGCGCTCCTTGTCCAGACTGACATTTTTACTGTATTTCAGAAATACAATATGGGTCCACATTATACAGCATAAAAAGCCTGATAAGTGACCATTCACACTCACTGGGCATGTGCATATTTTCGCTGCATTCATACTTTTAGTCTACTGGTTGTGTAATTGTCAAAGAGGCTATATGTTAAGCTCAACCCACTGATTAGGCAGAGTCTAATTGGTCGTTGTGGCATTTACCCAGCCTAGCCAATATTGTTATTGGTTGGCTGGGCAAGAAGTGACAGTGATAAGAACTTTATTTATCTTAATGTTGAAGATTCTGTAATTCCCAGCAACCATAAATAAAAAGTGGACATGCAATGCTCAGAGGGAAATAAAATCACAGTCACGATGCTGCTGTTTTTAAAAGATGCGGTGCTCCCATTGTAAACATTTGGGAAAAACAAGCCTTTGATGGACACACAGCCTTAGTAAATGAATATATCATTAAGCTTTTTAATAAGATCTATTTCGGTGATGATTCAGAAAGTACACATTATTGAAAACTAATAAAGTCATAAAAACGGTCTGGAACCTTCTCAAGGGGATGTAATTAAGATCCAATTAGATTCTGCACTACAAACCTAATCCTCGTTCTACTAACTGTGCCTGCTGTTCCTGGCCTAGTTCATAAATAGTTAAAAAGAAAGAGAGAGAGGGAGAGAGAAACATCAAGTTGTATTCAAACTTCAAGGCCTCAGGATACTGCTCTTCTATCTAGGGTAAATCATAGATATATATACTAGATATCGCATACAGACCTCGAGCATACGTCAATAGCGCTGCCACATTTGTACAGTGCTCCCAGCACAAATGTCATTCAACCGCACTAGTCAAGACAGTGTGACAACGTGAAGATGCTGGACTTTTAGCACTGTGTATGGGTGTAGTAACGTGCAAACAAAGAAAACAAAGCACAAAGGCATAACACTTCATAGGTAAGAAATTTTACGGTTTTGAATGTTATAACCTTTTGTGCTAAACAAGTAACGTTATTGATGATAATACAGTCACTTACTGCGTTCACCATAAGGCAAAGCACCAACTCGCACTCAATACCAGGCTTGTGCTAGTTTTGTTGAATAAAATAAGCAAACAATGTAAATGAAATATGACAACAGGATGCTGCGCTGCCAGAAACTTGTTTTATTGTCGGCTAAGTGAGCGAGTCGTTCATAACGTAGATTCATTTACAAAGGAATCGCTCCCTCCATCGGAATGAGAAAAGAAAGCAGAAGAGGGGGAGTGTTTCTGTACACGGATTACATCAAATTTAACAGGGAGGGAGGATAGTACATTTCCATACACACAAACACATGCTTTTTGTCAGGAATGCACATGCGATCATGTATCCATCAATTTAGAAAAGTGATGTAAAATTATAATTTTTGTAATTAAAAAAAATTTGCATGATGACCACTGGGAAAACTCCCGATCGTAGATATATGTATATATCTCTGGCTCTGGATGGCCACAGTCCTCCACTGCAACTTGGTCCCGCATTCATTTCAAAGGAGCGCTACCCTGTACTAAAATGGCGGCTCTATTGACGCATTCCTTTCAATAGACAGCAACAGGGTAGACAACATCTAATGTAAATATTTATGGGGTAAAATGAGGAAAACTGAAATATAGCCTGTGTTCCACTCCTCCCTTCCTGACATACATAAGAGATCCAAGTCATTGTTTATTGTTAGTCACCAAACATTGGCCAGTTATAAAGCTCAGAATGAGATAAACACAATAGTCTATGAAATAAAACATTGCTTATTTACAGTGTTTGCAAGTCAGCACACTGTCAGCTGGAAAACTAGTGCACATATCAGCTAGACTGAACCAGTATTTGCAGTATGAGTCTGTTTGAATGGAAGAGCTGCAGATCCACAATTTCAGACAAACCTGTTCCCATTTTACACCTCATATCCTGTTGTTACACTATTGTCATTGTGATCTGAAGAATTAAATGCAGGGTCAGGGCATGCTATTTATTCTGTGTTTACCACAGACACGAATGATAACTTCAAGGGATAGTTCATCCAAAAATGAGAACTAGTTTTTACTCATTATTTACTCGCTATATAAACACATTTTATTGATGTTATTAAATTCTGTCATAATTTGCTTACCCTCCACTTGTTCAAAACCTGTTTGGGTTTCTTCTGTTGAACACAAATGCAGATATTTTGAAAAATGTTGGAAATCAGCACCCACTGACTTTAACAATGGATGTTTTAAGAATTATACTAAAACCAAATCTTAATAAAAAAGTAAAAACTATTTTTGGATGACAGAAAACATGTTGACTATGGGTGTGCAATACTAACAGTTTTGGGAGGACTTTTTCCTTTAACAGTTTTGAGCTATACATTGGCTGGTTCAGGTCTTTCATGAATAAAAAAACATGACTTAAGCTACAATGACACTCAAAAAACAAAACAATTTACTAAATCATTAATTTCGATTCATTTCAACCTAAAGCAAGATTCTGTGTTCATGAACAGATTATTGAATCACTGACTCAAATGATTCATTCAAAAGCAGATTCATTCATGTATCGAATCAACTCAGCACCAGCACGCACATGTTTTTCTCTGGACTTGTTTGTGACTATCTTGGATATTGAAAGAGCAACAATAATAGACAATATTATGTTTAAACTTATGTAACTTACTCAATATTAGCTTGTGTATTGGACTGTTGTAAAAAATCTATATCATATTTGTTGTTGCGTTCTCATGCTGATATTCAGAAAAAAATGGCATTTTTTGCTTCTGTGGAACTATTTATATAACTTTGTCATTAAAAATTCTGAGACGAAATGCCCTTGACCGAAAAGAAAAACTGAAAAATGCTTGGTAAAATTATTTATCAAATTAAATAATATCATTTTGTAACACTTTTTTAATTGAACACAATAACTTAAAGGGCACCTATGATGAAAATCCACTTTTGTAAGCTGTTTGGACAGAACTGTGTGTAGGTATTGTGTGTCCACTGTCATATTAGAATGATATAAACCCAACAAGTCTCTTTTTAAAATGTTCCTGACGTTAAAATAGGACCCAAAATCCAGTGATTTTGAGGCCCACCGCAACGTGACATGGAAAGAGTGCGGTTTTCCTTGCCCACCGAATTGATTGACAGACATCGTGTTTCTATAATAACATGTACAATATACACACGTCTACAGAAAAGAAACTGGGATTAAAATATCTGTTCCAACTCTCTGTGATTTTTTTTTATAGGTTTAAAACGTTTTTAAAACAGTGATTAAGACCGTACAATCAATATCTAATTCCTAACTGCTATAATCACCATGGCTTACAATTAACTTACATGGTATTTTTGACTAATGAGCTGTATTTCAGCTTCATCCATGTCTGTCTCCATCACTGACTGCTGTTTATCTGATGTAGCGCATGAGATGCATACACACACATTGGAACGGTAGGCGGGGAGAAGCAGCTCATTTGCATTTAAAGCCACAGGCTAATAAAACAGCTACAAAGTACTCAGACAAGAAAATGGGAAGATTCTGGAGGATATAACAAATTTCTGATTAGTGTTTTGAGCTGAAACTTCACAGGCACATTCCGGAGACACTAAAGGCTTATCTTACATCTTGTAAAAGGGGTAAAATGGGTGCACTTTAAATTATATTGACAAAAAAACACAAGCCTATAAAATAACTACATTTTATTGACAGTGAAATTTTATTGACTGAACAAGTCAAGAGGTGTCATTTTAGCAGCGTTGCGATGACAGCAAACTATTGGAATTTTCAGGCAATAATTATTGGCAGCTGAAAATTCGGAGCATTCGGTGCAAAATAAATCACTCTTTAACACACAGTCAAAGCTTTCAGCCTTTCAAAACTTTTTTGCTAGGTGAGTTACAGATGACATAATTAAAACAACTATTTCATAATATACATGATCAATTTCGCACACTCCTAATGTACCGTTGAAATCAAAATCATTCACTCTCCTGTGAATTTTTTTCATTTTTCAAATATTTCCCAAATGATGTTTACCAGAGCAAAGAAAATTTTACAGTATGTCTGATAATATGTTTTCTTCTGGAGAAAGATTTATTTGTTTTTTTTTTCGGCTAGAATAAAAGCAGTTTTTATTAAAAAAATATTTTAAAGGTCAATATTATTAGCAATATTTTTTCAGACTATGTACAGAACAAACCACTGTCATACAATAATATTTTACCTAATTACCCTAACTTACCTAATTAACCTAGTTAACCTGCACTTTAAGCTGAATACTATAGTATCTTGAAAAATATCTAGTAAAATATTATTTACTGTCATCATGGCAAAGATAAAATAAATCAGTTATTAGAAATGAGTTATTAAAACTATTATGTTTAAAAATGTGTTAAAGAAATCTTCACTCTGTTAAACAGAAATTGGGGAAAAATATACAGGGGGGCTAATAATTCACACTAACTGTAGATGACAGTGCTCAAGTTTTGATTAGATTGCCAATTTAACGGTCTTAATCTTATATAATAAAAAGTGGGTATTTATATGGTTCAATGTGCTCCTAGTTGCAGGGGAGGATTTAGTGATTTTGGGGCCCTAAGTAATTCCAGCCATAGGGCCCAAGCCCTGAAATGCACCCTTTCTACTTCTATTTAATTTTTATTTATATTGCTGTTTTTTTATATCACTCAATCTTCTTTTCAACATTTTAAATAAATGCACTCTCTATGTTTTAAATGATTAGTTTTCTTAAAATTAATTTACAACTAAAAATAATAAATATTTGTTTTATAAATTTGACTGCTGGACTGCTCCATGGTGGATATTTTATTTTGTATTATTATTATTATTATTATTATTATTATTATTATTATTACTACACTATAACCTTACATTATTATAATAATATTATATTTGACTGTTTATTAAATAATATTTAATTATATTAAAATTGTATTTGTTTAACTCTCACCATACAAAATATGGTAGAAAACAATGTTATATGCAGTTGAAGTCAGATTTATTAGCCCCCCTGAATTATTAGCCCGGTTTATTTTTTTCCCCAATTTCTGTTTAATGGAGAGAAGATTTATTCAACACATTTCTAAACATAATAGTTTTGATAACTCATTTCTAATAACTGATTTATTTCATCTTTGCCATGATGACAGTAAATAATACTTGACTAGATATTTATCAAGACACTTCTAAACGGCTTAAAGTGACATTAAAGGCTTAACTAGGTTATTTAGGTTAACTAGGCAGGATAGGGTAATTAGGCAAGATATTATATAACGATTGTTTGTTCTGTAGACTACTGAGAAAAAAATATGGCTTAAAAGGGCTATAAAATATTGACCTTAAAATGTTTTTAAAAAATTATAAACTGCTTTTATTCTAGCCAAAATAAAAGCAAATAAGACTTTCTCCAGAAGAAAAAATATTATTAGACATACTGTGAAAATTTCCTTGCTCTACATATAAGATTACTACAACAGTACTATAATAATCCTGACATCAACTGTATAGTTTATAGGTATAATTTATACTTCTAGATATTTATTGGGCACGCCTAAATTTCCTTACCTCGCTTATTGGTTAAATCCGCCCCTGCCTAGTTGATAAAAAGTACACTTGGGAAGACTTGTTCCAACAAAATAGCCTACATGTATAGCATTATCACTGAAAACACTGACCAGAAAAAAGCAATTGTGACCACCCACGACACCTTTAAATCACAGCTGCATTTATTGCGTGGGAAACGCCACTAAAATCAGCATTGAAGTGCACACAGCACTCACTGACTAAGCAGGTACGCGTTTCAGGAATATTCCGGGGGATGAGCTCTGATATGCTTAACCAGACGTGAAGTGATTCACATTACAGAGATGGATGGGTCTGTTCATGGGTAATTGGACTAAGATGCTGTAAAAGCAGAGTGCTGAATGTCTGCCCTCGGTTCACTCACCTCTCCGTGTCTGTACTTGGCTAACCTGCCATCTGCATTGAATTCCTTTAACACGTCTTTTACTTTTAGACTGCAGTCTGTAAAGAGACAGACAGGAAGAGTGGGAGGCGCAGAGAAAGACAGAAAGAGAGAGAGAGAGAAAAAAAAGACAACATGACATTTTGGCACAAAAAAACCCACAGACATGACACGTTTTAGTGAACTGTATCTGCATCGACTCTGCATGAACAGTAAACTTTGAAGAAGCTCAGAATAAAAGTACCTATAGCACTTTACAGTAGGAACACCATTTAATGGTGCACAATTGAAGGAACCAAGGGGTCAAGGTTTGCATAACCCTGTTAAATCCTGCTGGACAGATGCTGAAACGACACTGTAAGAAAGTTGACTCAATGTAAAATTGTAAGGCAACTTGCTGCAAAGCTTTTTTGAGTTGACTTAACTTGAATGGAGTCAACCCAGTACTTGGTTAAAAGTTGAGTCAACTCAAAGCTCTGAAGCAAATTTCCTTACACTTTTACAATGAGACAGCTTTTTTTTTTACAGTGTACAGGACAAAATTGCACTCCATTGATGGGCCTTCAAATTAAGCTATGGAGATGATATATAATTTGATGAAAATATTTTAATGAAATTCAAGCATATTATAGATGTAACATTACACAACCATTATCGTAACAACATTGTAATATTATATCATTAACATGAATTCATGGTTTGTTATGTTTTTGTTTGGTACAACGGTGGGATAAAACTAAACAAAAAACTTATTTTTCTTCTTCTTCATCATCTTCTTCTTTTAAGATCAAACAATTGAGCAATTTCAAAGTTATGGATGTGACATTTGCAGGAAAAACTCAAAACTCAAAATTCACATAGAAAACATATGTTAAGGTTATATTGAAACATCGGTTTATTTTTTCCAAAACTATCCAGTCGAGATTGAGTTATGGGATCAGAAAAATATCAATCTATAAACATTTTTATATTTAAATTGAGGAAAATAACACGCGTTATGGATGTGACCAAAGAAGTTAGTAAGTTTACTGTATACAACATAGAACGCAGCATACAACGTAAAAATTCTGTGACTAAAACTGCTCAACCCAAGAGAAATAATGCTAATCAAAAAGAATAAGAATTGTCTCTCTATAGAACAAAAATGATTGATTTTATTTGATATTTTAGCATTTAAGAGGGAAAAGCTTGGTTATGGATGTGACATCTCTCCGTAATGGACTGTGACTTTGGTAAATCAAATATAATAGTTTTAAAACGTCTACAAAGATATTTTGGAGTAATTTTACAGTCCTTTAAAATACAAGCCTACACAAAAAAAACTTATAAATGGCTTCGCTATTTTGGTAAAAATATTATTTTTTATGGCAAGATTGACATTTGCATGAAATTCCTTAACTGGCCGGCAGCTAGCTTTCTACAACTCTCACATGGTCGTCCACTGAAGCTAAGGACGGTTGCGCCCGGTCAGTACCTGGATGGGAGACCACATGGAAAAGCCAGGTTGCTGCTGGAAGTGGTGTTAGTGAGACACGCAGGGGGCGTTCATCCTGCAGTCTGTGTGTGTTCTAACACCCTAGTATATTGATGGGGACTCTATACTGCTCAGTGAGACATTAAACCGAAGTCCTGACTCTCTGTGGCCGTTAAAAATCCCAAGGGTCCAAATTTGCCTACTGGGCTCTGTCCATCATGGCCTCCTAACCATATCATATTTGTCTTCATGCCTCTGTCTCCTCTCCACCAATCAGCTGGTGTATGGTCTGGCGCAATATGGCTGCTGTCACGTCATCCAGGTACATGCTGCACACTGGTGGTGGATGAGGAGATTCCCCACAAAAACGTGTAAAGCGCTTTGAGTGTCGAGAAAAGTGCTATATAAATATAAAGAATTATTATAATTATTAATTGTCTTTAATTTATTTAAATACATTCTAATTACATTTACAATTTTATTAGAGATAAAAAAATTCTCGACTAATGCGACAAAGAACCCTAAACCTAAGATTAACCCATGAGGTTAAACTATTTTATTTACCCAGTTCGTTCTTGGAAAAGTACACTGCAACTCCCTGCTGTAAATGATATGCAACCACTAAAGGTTTCAAATTAAGTTCACATTTAATTTAGTTCTGCAAGTGCACTCATTAGTTTAAAAATTGCTTCCTCGTAGAGTAGAAAAACAGGTGTATCAAATACAAAAATCTTCATTGTTGCGGTCATGACATAATCATGCAACATTAAAGGCACAATGGTGCAATTACCATGTTGCTTTTACTGGTTTGTTTGTTGTGCTTGATTTGTGCTGTTAATCATTTTAATTAGGGCACATTGATTTTAAACATCAGGATAATGTTTGATTAACTCTTAAATGGATTAGATGTGTCTTGATGAACAAACTGCATGCAACAACATTTAACACTTAGGTCCAAGTGAGCAAGAATATTATAATTGATTCACAAACCATTTCTTTTGTCTATTACTTAATGCTTATATTCTTCTGTTAGTGGCAGGAAATAAAACAGATTGATTAAATGAGACACCCCGATGATGACCATGACATGTATTATACTTAACTAAACTAAACTAAAAAGATCCCAAACTTTTTTGTTGTTGGTTATTTGAAATGAATCTAATAAACTGCAATAACAGAACAATCACACTAGACTGCTTTAATCCAGCCCATCGTGAGCACATTAAACCTGTAAGTGGTTTTCACATTGTAAAGGCTGAAGTACCGTTGATAATGCTATATCAGTTATATTTGAATTGTTACTGTTTCTTTACAGTAGACTGCAACATTGTTTAAGCAACAGTAATATAGACTCAAGATTGCATTATATGTCGAATAATCCAGGATTATTATTATTTGTGAAAATGTCAACATTAACTAGGGGTTGCCAAATCAAAGAAAAATTTCATGCAAAATGACTACTCAAAACCCACCCAGAAAATAAAGTGTTTATTCTCTTTGTCCAATTAGAGTCAATTGTTGGTTTACCACAAATATAATTTATATCAAGTTTACTATATCTGACATTTTTTAATAAATATATAGTTGAAATCAGAATTATTAGCCCCCCTTTGAATATTTTTTTTCTTTTTAAAATATTTCCCAATTGATGTTTAACAGAGCAAGGAAATTTTCACAGATGGAATTTATTTATTTATTGGATGGAAATCCTGCCCTCAATTAAATTGAGTTCATCCAATGAGTTTTTTTGTGTGTGGAATGTAACTTTAAAACTATGCATTTGGGCATTTATTCTTCATAAATACCAAAAAAAGATACATAACTGCTAAATACAGTGAATGGCATGATATTGTAAAAGAGATGTTTAATATGGAATTACTGACCCTTTCCTTAAGACAACAATCCTATAAAATATCTTCATACTGGGGAAAGTAGTTGAGAAGAAATGTAATGTAGAGAAATGTAAATGCCATATTTTAATTTAATCGTGGAGCTTTTATTAATATGTATCTGGGATCTCCCTACAAGAGCTTTTGATATGTAACCCTTAATTGAACTTTACATGGCAGTATCTAATCAAACATAAATACTGTATGAATGTAAATAAGATTGTATCCAGTGACCTTAGTAAAAAAAATACTAAAAATAAAATAAAACAGTAAATTTGTCATTTTCATTTATAATCAGTGAATTTTGGCACATTTTCTTTCCCCATCACATCATTTTTGTAAGGATATCACTTTCTGCATAATGCAAATCAGTCACTAGTCGTGCTACCATAAATGACTTAAGCAAATGTGCATGCATGTGAGGCTATAAGTAAACTGGATGCACACGACTGGCATGTTTTTCGACCCTGAGAATAAAGTGTCATTTGGCACTTAAGGACTGAGAGTGAGTCATGGTTTGTAATAAGGCTGAGCGTTTAGTGCGAGTGGGAGGGATGTGTGGGCATCACAGACTCACAGTCAATGTACTGCTGGAGCTGGATGAAGTCCACCGGCCTCAGCTCTCTGTCATCTGAGTCGCCTGGGTCTGACATCACACCAGAGCCTCCGAATATCACTGAAAGAGTCGAGGAGAAAGAGAAACACACAGATGAATTCCAAATGCATCTTCATGTCCGATGCATTTAAGACAGGTTTGATTTAGTGTGTGTGTGTGTGTGTGTGTGTGTGTGTGTGTGTGTGTGTGTGTGTGTGTGTGTGTGTGTGTTCAGTTACAGCAAGCGGAAAACCCATGATACACAATTTCCTTTAAGAGACTGAGGATGAAATAAAAAAATTAGAGTTATACACAATTGCGTATATACAATGTAGGCACATTGCTCTCATACTTGTAACATATACCACAGCTCATACCAAAGCCATGACGTAATCTAAACATGAGGACAAAATAAAAGTTTAGTGCTTTTTTTCTTCATTATTGATTTTCTTTTTTTCTGTTCAACACTGAAGAAGATATTTAGAAAAAGCTGAAAAGCTGTAACCATTTATTTTTTTTATTTTGAATATTTATTTCTTGAGTTTTTGCAGTTGCAATTTAATAATAATAATAATAATAATAATAATAATAATAATAATATAATAATAACAACAACAATAATAATAAAATAATAATAATATTATAATAATAATAACAACAACAACAATAAAAATATAATAATAACAATAATAATAAAAATAATAAAAATAACAACAACAACAACAACAACAACAACAATAATAATAATAATAATAATAATAATAACAACAATAATAATACTACTACTACTACTACTAATATAATAATAATAATAATAATAATAATAATAATAATAATAATAATAATAATAATAATAATAATAATCATCATCATCATCATAATAATAAAATAATAAGAATAATAACAATTCCTTACATTTATATAGCACTTTTCTGGACACGCAAAGCGCTTTACACATTGGGGGAATCTCCTCATCCACCCCCAGTATGCAGCATCCACCTGGATGATGTGACGGCAGCCATATTGTGCCAGACCGCACACCAAACACCAATGGGCAAATTTGGCCAGGATGCTATTACTTTTCAAAGGATTTTTAACGACCACAGAGAGACTTTCGGTCTCATTCGAAAGACAGCGCTCATAGAGTTCACTTCACTATACTGAGGTGTTAGGACCGACACAGACCGCAGGTTGAGTGCCCGATACTGGCCTCACTAACACCACTTCCGGCAGCAACCTAGGTTTCCCATGTGGTCTCCCATCCAGGTACTGACCGAGCACAGCCCTGCTTAGCTTCAGTGGGCGACCATGTGAGAGTTGCAGAAAGCTATTTAAAGCAGTACATTACCCCTCCCCTACCACAACCACGGCATTGAAAGAGAATATACACCTACACATTTACACACACATAAAAAAAGTAATACAAGAAAAAAGTAAACGAATAATAATAATAATAATAATAATAATAATAATAATAATAATAATAATAATAATAATAATAATAATAATAAAATATATATCTTTCCAGACTTTCTGAGTTGACAATGAAACAAAGTGTCCCATATTTGTTCAGTCTATATGTTATCATTTAACATGAGAGGCTTGGCAACATCCAAAGAAAAAGGTAATATACAAAAGTGGAACATCTAAATAAATAAATAAATAAATAAATAAATAAATAAATAAATAAATAAATAAATAATAAATAAATAGGTCATATAATCCTAAATCACAAAACCTTCCAGATATATCAAAGTTATCAGGGAGGGAATACACCATTTACTTTAATAGTAGTAAAACAATACTATGGAAGTCAACGGTTACAGGTTTCCAGCTTTCTTCAAAATATCTTCTTTTGTGTTCAACAGAAGATAGAAACTCAAAAGACTGAAACAAGTGAAAGTGAAGTTAATGATGACAGAATGTTTATTTTTGGGTGAACTGTCTCTTTAAATGAGATCATGAATCTGGGGAAGCAATTTATTAAAAACAGTAACAGTTTTTGATGTTTTTAAGTCCAATATTGTTTATACTTTCTGGTTAAGAAAAGACTGAAATGCATGTCCACAACATATACAAATTAAAATTCTGAATATGATGAAAAAGGCTGAATGCAAGAGTTTAAAATTACATATTTACATACACTGAAAAAAAGATTAATTGGAATTACTACATTTAAGGTAAGCTGGGCTGATAAATGATTTTATATCAAATCACGATAATATTTATGTCAATAACAATGATAAACACTGTCCTTTTTTACTCTATAATGATCTAAGAGCCAATCACACAGCAGAAATGTGCAACAATGGAAATCTAAAATTGTGTTTATATTAGTGATGCACTGAGTTTTCAGCCACAGAAAATTTATCGGCAGAAAATATGTTATGCCATTTAATGGACCCTCTACTTTTTGAGGCTTCGGTCATTATTAGGATACTCTTTTAAATCTGGAAGCATTAACAACTGATATTGAAATCGTCATCAATCATCATTCAAAATAATTATCAAGTTTGCATTTTTACCATATCGCCCAGCCCTATTGCAAACTATTGATATGGGCTGATTTTAAAGAAACAAATTAAGTTGAACATTACTAAATTTAATTTGTTTGTTTAAATTCAGCCCATACAAATTGTTTGCAACCACTTACCTTAAAAAAAAGTAACTCCAATTAATCATTTTTTTCACTGTACTACTGTTGTATACTTATAACAATTGCAGTCATTATGTTTATTTTTTTGTGTGTTTTAGTTTCTCTGGTAATTGAATCCAACATATTTCCTAATGCCATGCTCTACCATTTGAACTACATGAAATGTTTTACATTTAAAGAGTATAAAACACCAGTTGAAAACAAATAAAGTAACAAAAGATAAATACAGTTGATGTCAGAATTATTTGCCCCCCTTTGAATTTATTTTTCTTTTTAAAATATTTCCAAATAATGTTTAACAGAGCAAGGACATTTTCACAGTATATCTGATAATATTTTTTCTTCTAGAGAAAGTCTTATTTGTTTTATTTCGGCTAGAATAAAAGCAATTTTTAAATTTTAAAAAACCATTTTAAGGTCAAAATTACTAGCCCCTTTGAGGTATATATTTTTTTGATAGTCTACAGAACAAACCATCATTATACAATAACTTGTCTAATTACCCTAACCCACCTAGTTAACCTAAATTAACCTAGTTAAGCCTTTAAATGTCACTTTAAGCTGAATAGAAGTGTCTAGAAAAATATCTAGTCAAACATTATTTACTGTCATCATGGCAAAGATAAAAGAAATCAGTTGTTAGAAATGAGTTATTAAAACTATTATGTTTAGAAATGTGTTGACAAAATCTTCTCTCCGTTAAAAAGAAATTGAGGAAAAAATAAACAGGGGGGCTAATAATTCTGGCTGTTTAATAATTCTGACTTTAACTGTATTTCTACTTTAGATCAATTCTGTTCTTTTAACTTTCTATTCATCAAAGACTCCTGAAAAAAATGCATTAAGCAGCAACTGCTTTAAACATTGATGACAATAATACATGTTTCTTAATCAGAATATGAATCAGAAGGATCATGTGAGTCTGAAAGCTGGCATAATGAAGATGAAAATTCAGCTTTGACAATACAGGAATAAGTTACATTTATATAAACTCAAACTTCTGACTATCAAACTATCTGTTCAGATCAGGGGTGTCCAAACCCGGTCCTGGAGGGCCAGTGTCCTGCAAAGTTTAGTTCCAACCACAATTAAACACACCTGAACCAGCTAATCAAGCTCTTTCTAGGTATACTAGAAACTTCCAGGCAGGTGTGTTGAAGGAAGTTGAAACTAAACTATGCAGGACGCCATCCCTCCAAGACCGAATTTGGACACCCCTGGTTAAGATAAACAAACTATTTCTTTTCTTCTTGTTTTACTTTAGAGAAACCAAAACAAACTACTGTAAAAACTACTGTTCTTACTGTATTTTGATCAAATAAATGCAGACAGGTTAAGTGAATGAATGAGTTTGTGTAAATTGTTAATATCCGTTTTATCCTATATAAGTTATGACATTCCTTTCAAATTTGAATATGTCGTCAGTAGATGGAGCATATATACAAGCAAATATGTAACATTGGCAATTACATAAATGCATTAATCATATAAAGCTTGTTTTTAGATATTGTCATGCATTCCAGCCTGGCTATGCAAATCAGCGCATGTCAAATCAATCGCTCATTTGCATACTGAAGTCACTGCTTCATGCTCAAGAAACCAAAACTATGTGAACACAAAACAAAACACACTGCTCAAAGGCCACATGTTTAGCGAAAAGACTGTGTTTCAGATTAAAAGGTTCAGTGAAACGCTGACAGAAAAAAAAGAGAATCATACACCACTGAACCACAAAATATGTTCAATATCAGATGATTCGATTTAAAAAAACGTGTATATAATCAAATAAATGTGTGTGTGTGTGTGTGTGTGTGTGTGTGTGTGTGTGTGTGTGTGTGTGTGCGTGCGTGTGTGTGTGTGTGTGTGTGTGTGTGTGTGTGAGTGTGTGTGTGTGTGTTTCTGGGTCTCATCTGTAATGGAAAATGGATCAGCACTCTCATTAAGGAAAAAAGCCATCCAGGGAGATTAGCATGCTAGTGCCAAGCTAAAGTTTTTCTTGTTTCCTATGCACATTCATTAAGGTGTCTTCAAACTTTCTAACACAAGCCAAACAGCTTTGATGGAGATTAAATGGGTGACCTATTTAAAGTAAGCGTTATGTCCAGAGATCTATTCATTTTTGCAACCAACAATTCTTAATAGTGCATGCAGGGGTGTAAATTTGTATCTGATGTTTTTAATAGTCATTTTATTTTGATTACAGCAAATATGTATTATTTTGAAGAATTTGTAAAATTAAACTGACAACTTGTGTTTTTTCATAAGTGTGTTTGTGAAGAAAAAAATTTACTCCTTTAACTTTTAAGTACAGTTTTACATTATATTGTCTTGCACATAATTTACCTTAAATATACATGGTTGACAATAATGCTCAAAGGAAGTTTGCTCTCAGAAAATAAGCATTTAATTTCAGCTTGTTATAACCAAACATCTGCCTTCAAAAGCTTTTTAATCATTTAATTAATCGGAGGAAACGTTGCAAAAGTCAAATAATTATTTTTTGGTCAATCGATTGATCTGTCACTTTCTATCTATTTATTAAACAGGCAGCTAATCACCAAAAAAATCATATCAATCAATCAATCAATGATGAGATTGGCATTTCTGTGTGGAGTTAGCATGTTCTCCCTGTGTTCGTGTGGGTTTCCTCTGGGTGCTCTGGTTTCCCGCACAAGTCTAAAGACATGCGCTATAGGTGAATTGGGTAAGCTAAATTGACCATAGTATATGTGTGTGAATATGTGTGTATGGATGTTTCAGGGCATGAAACGGCATCCTTTGCATGAAACATATGCTGGATAAGTTGGCGATTCATTCCGCTGTGGTGACTCCTGATTAATAAAGCAACTAAACGGAAAAGAAAATGAATGAATGAATGAATTTTCTCAAAATATATGTGTGCATGTGTGTATTTATATATACATGATAAATATGTCAAAACAAACTTTTATTTTGGATGTAATTAATTGCAATGTTTGCCAAGCACTACTTTTTACTTTTACCTAAGAATACATATAGTTAGGTAATTCTACCTTTAATTTAGTACAGTTTTCACTATTTTATTATTTCACACTATTAACCCTAACCCTAAACATCATTTTATTTGACAAAAATGCCAAATCTACATTTTTCTGGCTGTTTCTGACAGTATTTTATGGAGATTCTCCAAATCCCCTCTGTAAAAACTGACTCGAATATGTAAAAGAACTAAATAAATAAAAACAAACAAACCTGACTTCACTGTGTTCAGATTTCTGTGCTATAGAAACGTATGCAAATTAGTGCATATGTCATGAAATACTTGCATATCGAAGCATCACATTTTAGAAAACCTGTCTGCAATTCTATGAGTCAACATGGTATATGATAATAATATTAGTTTTTTTTCCCCCCTATTCATCTATAGATGCTTGTCAGAGAAGACACACACACAAAACTGGCCACACATTTAAAGCCAATAAACAAACATATGCAAAGCTCGTACCTTGACTTGACGTTTGCTAGCATGAAAACAACAGAACGAGTCTAATTCACTTTAAAGGCATGTTTATGTTCTTCCTATAGTGAAAGAGCTGAGAAACTGATAGGGCAGAAAATGCAGAGAGAATGAAGCCGAACACCCACTCCTCACATGTGATGTGAGCCAACAAAGGGTCACACCGTTCTCACTTAATTCCCTCAAAAGGTTAGTGTCGTTGCCTAGGAACTTTGTTTGTGTGGCCTATATGTGGGTGTATGTGTGTGTGTGTTTGTGCCTGCATGTGTTTGTGTGTGATAGGGGGAGAGAGGGAGAGAGAGAGAGAGAGAGAGAGAGAGAGAGAGAGAGAGAGAGAGAGAGAGAGAGAGAGAGAGAGAGAGAGAGAGAGAGAGAGAGAGAGAGAGAGAGAGAGAGAGAGAGAGAGAGAGAGAGAGAGAGAGAAAGTTGGAAAAAAAGCAATACTTTTTAAAGTGGACAGCGGAAGGTAGCCGGTGCATGACAGACTGTTTTACATACACACTGCAGTCTTATCAATCACTTCTGAAAGATAAAAGGAGACATTTTAAATGTTATATTTATGGTGATAAAAACAAAAAAGATCTTCTAAGATTATGAGCTCTATTTTAACGAGTTTAAGCACAAAGTGTAAAGTGCATGGCACAAAACCATTAAGGAGGATGTATCTGAATCCACTTTTGCTATTTTAAGGAGTGAAAAAATACACTCTGGACAGTAGCGCATGGTCTAACAGTGTTGTGCTTACTCTCCTAATAATTTATGGGTGTGTTTTGAGCATAACGTATATTAATCATTTCCCATTCCCTTTAAGAGTCAGTTAAGTCGCACCATGGTGCACTTGCTATTTACATGGTGGACTTTGTAAGTGGAAAAACTGAACACTTCACTAGCAAGAAAACAGTTAAACAGACCATCTGCAGTGCAAGAATAAAAAACGAGCCTCCTCCATTTGGTCTCTTTACTTTATCTGTACTTTACTTTTTACTTTACTCCTTTACTTTAGTGGATAAGGAAACTCACTCCACTGAAGACATCCATTAGCCTACATATTTAATTTTGTTTGTTAAGTGCAAAGATTCGCTTCAAGACTATTTCTAAATTCAGTTCTGATTTCCAGCAAACGAATAAATGAACAATAATAACAAAGTGTAGTCAAAAAACTGAGTTACTGTTTATCCAAACATATGTTTTTTCACAGATGGTCATGAGATTTTGACCATATGGTGAAAATATCGAATATTTTTGCTTTAACTATACATGTTTTTTAATTGCATTATTTCAATGATTATTACTTACATAAGGCAAAAGGGTGCAAAAATGACTTTTGCCTAAATGGGCTTTTAACTATCTGATTACTGACTGTAATAATCAGGCAGTTTTTGAGTTTAGCTATGGGAAAGAAGTAAAAGAGATCTAAAATATAATCATGCACAATAAGGCTTTTTTTGTATTAATAAACAGTTAAAATGCATGCTAATAATGAGAATTGGTCCCGAAACTAAAGTATTACCAAAAGAAATCTCTTTCTCATAATATAGCTCAAATATTTCCAATAAGAAATAAATTTAATAAAATCTGTATTAATTAAAGTTAAGTCAAATGTAATGCCTAAAAAAGACATTACTGGATTTTAATAGGCTATACAGAGAAAATAGGCAAATTCAGTACAAATATTGCTGTGATGTTTACTAAGAAATATATTTTACAAATTAAAAATAAATGTTTATATTGCATACATACATATATACATACATATATACATACATACATACATACAGTGGGGGAAATACTGTAAGTATTAAACATGTCATCATAAAATAAAATGACGCAGGAAAAAAGTATTGAACACATGAAGAAAGGGAGGTGTAGAAAGGCAATGAAAGCTCAGACACAGCTGAAATCTCTCAGTAGTTATTCAGCAACCCTCTGCCCTTCGTCAGTGTAAATTAATATTAGCTGCTTCAGTCCAACATCTACATTAGCAGGATGATGAAGATGAAACCAGGGTGGACATTTCAGCAAGACAATGATCCAAAACACAGCCAAGGAAACTCTCAAATGCTTTCAGAGAAAGAAAATCAGGCTGTAGAATGGCCCAGCCAATCATCTGACTTGAATCCAATACTACAATCCAATGTGACATACATACACTGTACGTACATACATACATACATACATACATACATACATACATACATACATACATACAGTACATGTCACAAAAATAATGTCACCACAAGAAAATTAAATGATTGTGCCTAAATCTAGGGTTTGTTTTCTTTGTATCTTTAGTTGTAAAACACTAGCATTACATAGCACATAAGCATTACAGTCATGCTGTATATTTCTAGACAGTCACGTCTGACACCAGCTTCAGCAGTTATTTATTTTTGAATCTGCTGATGGCTGCAGGTCTTGAATTCGCTCTTTTTCTCTGTCTGTCCTCCTGAATTTCTAATTGTTTGGGTTGAGCACAGAAGCGTGGTAATTCGATTCTGGGCTTCCTCATCACTTATTTGCATGCATGGCTCTCTTTATAGAGGGAGACAAATCTCTGCTTCACCAAACACTTAATAGTGCAATAAAACACAAGGCAAGCAGCTCTTTGTCAACACAGTTTTGAGACTGTAACATCACTCTACTTGGAATGTAAATGTGTTTCTAGAAACAACTGCCAGTCATTTACTCTCTGAAGATTTACATTTAGTGTCCATTTGGATTGACTGATTTCCCATTATAGAAGAGGTTTTAACTGATAATGGATCTTAAATACTTAATAACATTTTTTTCTGTCAGCAAGATATTTGTCCCAGCTGACCAATATTGATGTAACATTTATATAAGTGCTTTATTGGAGCTGAAATCAATATTTCCATTTATATTTTTATTGACTAATTGATTAGTTGCAGAATATGTTGGATAATGCACAGTCTGCAGCTCACAGTTCATTCATTCATTCATTTTATTTTCAGCTTAGTCTCTTTATTAATCAGAGGTCGCAACAGCGGAATGAACCGCCAACCTCTCCAGCATATGTTTTACGCAGCAGATGCCCTTCTAGCTGCAACCCAGCACTGGGAAACACCCCGACACTCTCATTCACACATACACTACTGACAATTTTAGCTTACCCAATTCACCTATACCACATGTCTTTGGACTGTGGAGGAAACCGGAGCACCCGGAGGAAACCCACGTGAACAAGGGGAGAACATGCAAACTCCACACAGAAATGCCAACTGACCCAACCGAGGCTTGAACCAGTGACCTTCTTGCTGTGAGGGGACAGTGCTACCCACTGCACCACCAGCTCACAAAGTTCATATCTCCGAAGTAGCATTTTTCTGTTCTCTCTACATGTCTAATGTTACACTTGGCAGCCTCTGCTAGTGCATGACAGTCATGTGTCTGCTTAGATCTTTATCCTTTTGTTATTCCAAACAATGCAGGTAAAAATGTCAGAAGAGTTACAGAAATGTCAGCTTTAAGGAAGTAGTGGGTGCTTGTAGTAGCTAGTTTAGTGCTGCTAAGAGATTCCTTTGTATTATGCCTCATGCTTTGAATTTTTTACATGCGTTTCAGAAAAACAAAGTATGTCAATGCATCTAGTGTATATTTTAAATGCTGTAAAATGAGTATTTGATAAACCTTCAGAAAGAAATAATGAAAGAAAAAGTGATAGAATGGTAGAATAAAAGAAAGAAAGAAAGAAGGTAAAGAAAGAAAGAAAAAAGAAATTAAAGGGAGGTAAAGAAAGACAGAAAAGAAAGAAGGTAAAGAAAGAAAAGAAAGAAAGAAAGAAAGAAAGCACACAGACCAGTCACGTCATATTATTTCTACTGAAATGTAAAATAGGCCAAACCAACTTTATAAACATGTTATTTTCCCTCTATTAAGAAAAATATTTGAAACATAATATCAAGCCTAGACTAATTTATTTAAAAAAATAATTGTTGCATGACAACAACTAAAACACAAATCTGCGAAACAATAAAACTCAAATTCTGTATTATGTATGCCACTTCATAAAGAAACACAAAGGGCCCTATATCATACACCCAGCGCAATAATGCGCAAGTCGTGTTTGGCATGATTTGTTGCTCTTTTCAGACCAGCGTAACCAAAAATTGTTACGTTTTACGGCCTGTTGTTTAAATATCAAATCCATTTGTGCTACTTTGTGGACTCATGGGTGTTCCGGTCTATAAAGCAGTTGTGTTAAGGTGCATTGTTGATGTGTTGCTATTTTGAGGAACTGAATTAGACTGCGCCATTGACCAACTAAAAGTTGGTCTAAAGTCCAGAGCAGAGCGCATTAGTTATGTGCCTATACGTGGGTTCAAACGCTTACACCTCACTTAATACACACAGGATGTACAGCAATACACAAGTATCTTTACATATGAAAAAATGTAAGAAAAAAAGTTACAAAAATTATTATTTTCTACACAAATATAAAAAACACTACCTCTATGCCTTCTTCATGCCGGAGGGCTTTTTCAGTTTATTCATGACAGTTTACATTTTTATTATAAATGTTATTATTATTAGCAGTATTGTTTATTATATGCATATTTATATTTGTTTTAATAAAAACAAGTTTAGATTTGTCCACCTGCCGGGTTTTGGAGAATGCTGTGTATTTGGATATAACTCTGTATATCCAATACAATGCTGTTTTTTGGATATATTTGGTTTTTTGATCACACTTCGTTATTATTGTTTATTTATTAATTTGCTGGAAATTAGAACTGAATTTAGAAATAGTTTTGAAACAAATCTTTGCGCTTAAACAAAATTAAATATGTAGGCTAATGGATGTCTTCAGCGGAGTGAGTACAACACTGTTTCATTACTCCAGGAAAGTAAAGGCGTAAAGTAAAGAGTCAAAGTAAAAAGGCAGAATGGAGGAGGCTCGTTGGACTATTGTTGGCTGTGGACTATTTAGCTGCTTTCTCGCTAGTAAAGTGTTCAGTTTTTTCACTTAACAAAGTCCACCAAGTAAATAGCGAATGTGCCATGGCGCGATGCAATTGACTGTTAAAGGGAATCTGAGATGAGACTCTGATTGATTTAAGGGTTTAAAACACACCCATAACTCATTAAGAGAATGAGCACAACCCTGTTAGACCATGCACTGGGGCGCAAAGTTTATTTTTCCATCTTTAAAATAGCTAAAGTGGATTTGTACACACCCTTGATGCTTTTGCACCATGCGCTTTAGACTTTGCACATAGATCGTTAAAATAGAGCCCAAGTGCATCCAGTATCTTTGGTTTCGGTCTAGAATTGTCGTTTCGGTGTGGAAACATTGTGTAAATGTTCCCTTCATTTTTGCCACTCTTTTTTATGACAGTACGACTAAATTTTCTGGCACCAATGTCACTTCAGGTTAATCTGAGGTAAGAAATGCATACAAATAATTTGTATTTGGTGCAAATCAAACCAGTTCACATTTTGTGCAAGTTTTGATTGCTTATAGATTATATAGATCAGTTATTATGTAAAGTACAGCCAGATATTACAAAGTGACATTCCAGAAAACTCTTTTTTTAAAAAGTGAGTACGTTTACATGGACACCCATAATCTGATTTTAATATAATTAAGACAATACTCTAATGAAGACTCTACCATGTAAACAGCAATTTTTTATTAATTTAATCTGATTAAGGTTATAATCGAACTAAACAGAAATGGAATTAAGACATGTGGAGTATTCCTATTTTAGTTGCATTATTGAAGTGCAACACAGACATGTAAACACCGCTATCAAATTATTCCCGTTCTATAGGATTTTCATCGCATTTTGCAACAGGATCACTCAATATACACATGGCTGTTTGACACTTTTCTCTGGACCTACCAAGTCAGAGAAGGACTACACACACCTGCATCGCAAAATCCAGTTTTGGATTTTTTTTTTTTTCCATATTTTCATGAAAACAACACCCTTCCAGCAGTTCATCCTCGCATCCAATATCTTGTTTGTCACAGGGGACACACATGAAATGTTCCTGAATGAAAGTGTAAATAAAAAAACAGAAATGACATAAAACTCCAGAGGAAATGTGGATAGTGGAGGAACATTCAAAAAGCAACTCATGTAAACACCTTAATCATATTATTGTCTTATTCAGATTAAGGCAAATAATTTGATTACTGGTGTCAATGTAAATTTAATACAGTACGATTTACAATTAGGCAGGAATTAGAAGCACATGATTACACAACAAGACAATAAGATGTCAGTTACTTAAATGCACAAAAGGTACACTGTAAAGAGGAAAGTAAAAGAATGTAAATGACTGTTGCATAAGGCTGACAAATGACAACAGTAATCGCCTGTCATCGTTCACTATCTCGCCTATTAAACTGCGTTTCTAACCCACTTTACCAGAAAAGCTGGACTTGGAACACAACACAGACTATATAGTGACGTAGGTGGCATGGGTGGTTCTCACGCGAGATCAAAATACTGCGGTCACAAACCTGTTCTAGTGATCTAATATTAGCCATTCAAGTATTATTTGCCTTTGAACTCTATATTTAGGGACAATACTGCTAAAGCTTTGTGCTGTTTGTTCAAGCTGCCACAAAATCCGCCGCTCTGGATCTACAAGAGCTCATATATTCAAGTGTTTCCTCTCCTTTCCCAGAGGAACAACTGACTGCTCAAAGGTTAATTTTGATAACCTGTGCTGCCTTTTCTAATATCATTTTGTTACAAATAACAAAGCAGAGTAAAGAGCTTTAAATGTAATGTGAATAAAAGTATATAAAAATTAAGATTTATTAAGTATTTAGATCACAGTTGTAATTAATGACCTTCAATATGATATTTACACATTATGACCTGCAGTTATCGATTGTTTTAAGTATTTCTTTTAGCAGCAAATGCACATCTAGATCACATTCCAGTAATTAAAAAATAGATGTAAATTAAAATAGATTATGCTAGGAGTTTGAGAATTATACTTCATGATGTGCTTGAAATATAAAAATTCTTTCTACACCAAATTTGCAAGGAATCAAATCAAATAATTGCTGCTGCTGTTATTAGATTAATTAAACACTTGAATGACCTAAATTTGATTGAATTACCCCAATTAAATTACCTAAATTTAATGAACTAAACAAATAGATAACAAATATTGATGCTGTTGTTATTCTTATTGTTCTTATTATAATATATTTGCTTAAAAATTGTAATGAATATGTAATTTACATTTATATAAAATATCATTTGCAATGCTCTACCTTAATGAATAATAAATACTGCCTATATAATAGAAATAATGTTAACATTTAGAAATAAGATTAACAAATTATTTAGAGTATTTTTTATTCTAAGTTCACAATACCAAATGCATGTATCTATTATATATCAAAAAGGTTTTATAGTAAAGTGTTACTATAACAGAAGGGCAATTCAAATATTGTCTCTGCATATTTATAATGCAGCAGCACTTGAACTAACTAGAATCACTGCCGGTTGTGACATAAAATTATAATTGTCATTTTTCTTGGGTTACCCGTCTGGTTCTGAGGGGAAATGTTTGTTTTGCTGGTCATTATGAGCTGCTCTTTATTAGATTAAATCAAATCAAATCAAGCCATTTCAGCTTTTCCAGGGAAACACATGTGCATCTGGCCAGAGGAGAAAGTTTCCCTGTCACTGACAGAATGAGCAGGGAGGAGGAGGACTCATGGGTTCTCCTGCTGCTCTGCTCCACCTACGCGCACACACTCTGACTGCTCCACACCTGCTGATCTGAGACAGAATCACTGTCCTCCAACAAAAGAAGATTTTTGTATGTAAATGTGCAGCCTGTGGTGCGTTCAGGACATTTTGCAAACACTAACAAATAAAAAAAGGTATAAATAATTGGCAAAACACATCTAACTGTAAATTTGTAATTATTATGATCATTAAGTATTATTACTATTATTATTAATAAAGGTGCTGTATGTAAGTTTATGACTCTTCTAAAGCATAAAAATACCATAACATGTTTGCAGATATTTAAGAAACATGTTAAGTGAACATTCTTGTTCATCTGAAAAACAATGCTGAAGTCAGTTATTCTGCTTTGAAAATGTGTTTTCTGTGACTGAATGGCTGTCTTTGGTTTGGTTCTTTTAACCCGCCCAATGCCAGTTTAGCCAATTATATTTCATCAGCCCGGGTTTCCTTTTGGAAAACAGTGCATTTCATTTATTCATTCGTTTATAAATGCTCTGAAAGCATGTGTCTGTGACCAAAATGCAACCACCGGTGGACAGTATAGCAGACTCAAAAATGAGACGCAGATTCAGAGTTCCACATGAGGTTATCAATTAGCAAAAAATGTAAATATTACGAGCGTAAACATTAGGTGAGCAGGTTACATTGTAACCCCGTGTCCTAACAACACGCTACGTGACAGGATTTGCAGTGATAAGCAATTTAGCTGTTTGCACCAGACGAAACACAACAGAAATTTAATTACAGCCATTCAGAAGCACAGAATATGCACTCACTCATGAAATGTTAAGGTTTATAACATTATTAAATGTAACATTTAACACTTTAACATTATTAAATGTACATGCTGAATCACTCATATGTGTTTGGTTCTAAAGTTTAATTTCAAACGGTTTATTTTTTATTTTCAATGTCTGAGGTGAACTATCTGCTACTTCTTTCTGTATATGGCAATAAATGTCATGTAAAATAGCATTTAAACTCACATTATTAGCATTTAACACTGAATAAAGCACATGAGGTTTACCTGAGGTGATCGTCATAGATTTCTGTTGTTCAGCTGTGAGAAATAGAAGCCGTTTCTAATATATTACTTCGAGGTGTTGGTCAAGACAAAAACTCCTTTTAATATGTAAAATATTCCTTCTATAGGGTGCCGTTGTTTTCATTTAGAACACAGTTTTAATCACTTGCTCCTGTCCTCAATCTGGCAACTTGCCCTTGCGTTTGTTTTGATCCAGGAGTGCAATACCTAGTTCAACCACTGGGTGTCTAACGTACATACTGCAAGTTTAACAATAGTAGAATATTAAAATGTGTATTTAATTACAATTGCTTAAATAAATACATAAAAAAATCTATCAAACAAATATAATATAACTGAACTTGTGAATTTCTTAATTTATGTATTTCATAATAATAATAATAATAATAATAATAATAATAATAATAATAATAATAATAGTAATTTGAATAATGAATAATGATAATAATAATAACAACAGGAAAAAAATACTGATTATATACCATTTGTAATTTTATAACAGTAAATTGTATTATTACGATTACCTAACATTTTATTTAGTTTTACAAATAACATTTAATATGAACAAACTCTTTACAAACCTAAATGATAGAATTATCACTTCTCTTTACAAACTACAGAAGATGTTTGGCACATGATGTATTTTCATGTTATCAGAGACTTAAACTCACAGCACTGAGAGATGAAGTTACTGGGGATCCTTTACTGCAAACCAAACCAAAAAACAAAAAACTAATGTATTTGTTGTGCATTTATTCATTCATTCATTCTTTTCCCTTCGGCTTAGTCCCTTTATTCATCTGGGGTCGCCACAGTAGAATGAATCGCCAATTTTTCCAGCATATGTTTTACACAGAGGATGCCCTTCCAGCTGCAACCCATCACTGGGAAACATCCATACACACCAATTTATTTTCACTCAAAAAAACTGTCACACACGCACACACGCACGCACGCACGCACGCACGCGCACACACACACACACACACACACACACACACACAACGGCCAATTTAGACTGTGGGGGAAACCGGAGCACCCGGAGGAAGCCTACATGAACATGCAAACTCCACACAGGAATGCCAACTGGCCCAGCTGGAACTCAAACCAGCAACCTTCTTGCTGTAAGGTGACAGTGCTGACCACTAATCCATTATGTCTCTCTGTATTTGTTGTTGTTAAAAGTGGCATTATTAGAATTAACTAAAGTTACTAGTCAATAGGTGAGTAAGAGAGTTTCAGACACTCAGTCACAAGTGAATCAGAAGTTTAAAATGCAATCAGTTACTGAATCATTTACTGTTATTACTGTATTCACAAATGACTCCCTGACTGAATCATGGTGTTTTGATCAATTAAGGTGTTGTGTGCAATTGTCCACCTCAGCCTGCAAAACAACAACTGGAAATTTGTAAATTATTGGTCCCTTTGCACATGGGTGGATCAAGATCATTTTTTTTTTGTTTACAAAATGAAGCTTTAATGATGTTTTAAGCACATCAAAAGTGTGCTGAAAAAGTCAAATGGAGAGAAAATATCCAAAATACATATATTTTTGTGTCTGTACATTTTAAACACAAGGCATATTTTCAGTAGCACTTACATACAATGACCTTTATACAGAATATCTGTATTTATTCTGAACTAAGATGTAAATTCTGAAATTGTAGATTCTGTTATAAGTAAATTCTTAAGTATGTATGTATGCATGTATGTATGTATGTATGGAGTTCATACAGAGGGAAATGTATAATTTAAATTATACATATATATATATAGTTGAAGTCAAAATTATTAGCCCCCCTGAATTATTAGCCCCTGTTTATTTTTTCCCCAATTTCTGTTTAATGGAGAGATTTTTTTGTATTCACATTTAAAAACATAACTGTTTTAATAACTCATTTCTAATAACTGATTTATTTTATCTTTGGCATGATGACAGTAAATAATATTTGACTAGATATTTTTCAAGACACTTCTATACAGCTTAAAGTGACATTTAAAGGATATGATAATTAGGCAAATTATTGTATAACGATGGTTTGTTCTATAGACTATCAAAAATATATATAGCTTAAAGGGGCTAATAATTTTGACTTTAAAATGGATTTTAAAAAATAAAAACTGCTTTTATTCTAGCCGAAATAAAACAAATAAGACTTTCTCTTGAAGAAAAAATATTATCAGACCTACTGTGAAAATTTCCTTGCTCTGTTAAACATCATTTGCGAAATATTTAAAAAAGAAAAAAAAACTCAAAGGGGGTTTGATATAATTAATATAAATAATTCTGACTTCAACTATATAATTAAAGACATTGCCAAAATATAATCAAATTTTTAACTTCACATCAAATGAGCACATTGGCTCATTTGCATATTTAAACATCGCAGATAAACTTGTAATTAGGACTGCATGATATTGGGAAAAAGCTGAGAAAGCAATATTTTACTTTATTGTAATATATATTGCGGTAAGAATATAATTTCGCCAGATGACTTGAATCACTCTATTTGTAAAGAATTCATAATTTTAGATTGATTGATATGATTTTTTTTTTAAAGTTCAAAGTTAAATACAACAGAGCAAAGATAAAAATAAGAAAAACAATGACTTATGAGATGAACAGTAATCAGAAACAGAAATTAAATAATCAAATGTAAAATATCGTTTTCATTGCGTAAATAGTTATAAAGTGTACAATTACTCTTTAAGATACAAATGTTTAATTTATTGAGCCCAATTGTCTAACATTTGCATGAAATTGCTACAGTCACATTGGCATGTTATAAAGACAATAGGTCTCTTTTTACCAGACGTTACAATAGGATTCAAATCACTGCGATTTTGAGGCCCACAGCAACGTGTCGTAGGAGTGTGGTTTTCCCTGCCCACCAAATTGACTGACAGGCACGTATTAACATGTCTTAATAGTAACGTGTATGCACATCCAGAACAGGATTTGCAAAGAAACTGGGATTAAAAGATCTGTTCAGCTCTCTGTGATCAACTACATCTCAAGAATAAGTTTTACAAGTTTAAAACGGTTTTAAAAGAGTCCAAACTCCACCATAAATATATCAAAAATTTAATCCATAAAACAAATCCTGAATCTGCTTCCTCTGTGTCTGTCAGTCTCTGTCAATGTGCTGTTTATCTGACGTAACACATGAAAAGCCGACATGCACATGGGAACGGTGGGTGGGGAGAACCAGCTCATTTGCATTAAAGGCACAGGCTACAAAAAACAGCTACACTGTCCTCAGAGTCTAAAATAGGTATATTCAAGAGGCCATAAAAATGATCTGACGGGTATTTTGAGCTGAAACTTTACAAATTGGTAGCATTAAACACACTTTTCACACTGGTGGCACCAAAGACTTATATTACATCTTGTAAAAGGGTTCAAATAGGAGCCCTTTAAAAACAAAAGCAAAATAATAAAGTTTCACTCCAAGACTAAAATTTGAAATGACTCCACTCTGCTTCTGAACTTTAATAATCCACTATATTCCCGACTCATTACTACATTACTGATGTTGCGATGTGACTATTGCAGATTCGCACATTGTGATTTCGATGCTGAAACGATATATTGTGAAGCCCTACTTGTAATTAAAAAAAAAAAGGTTTGCAGTGTGCAAGTACACTGATAACTAGTTAATAGTTTTGCCCTGTTCACCTGCAGTATCTTGCCTTAAACACTCTGCAAAAACAAATAGCAGGCAAAGTTCAAGATGTGCCATAAAGCACAGGCCTGGAACTGTAAAGCAGCACGAGTCACACCTTATGTGAGAACAGCTGCTGCTCTCGCCTCCCTTTCTTCTACACTACAAGTTGCATTTCAATGGAAAAAGTGTCAGTGAGGTTTTCTTAAAAGCAAAGAGGCCTCAGCGGTACGCAGGAAACCCTTTCAGCACTGACTATAACCCGCAGGCACGTCTGAGCTTGCAAAGCGCTGGTGCAGGGCGTCCTCCTCCAGAAATGCCTGCTGCAAATACACACACACACACATGCTCAAGGAGACACATGTTAGAAACAAACTTACACCCACAATAGAGACACTACAGCAGAGCAGACACGCAGGAACTGTTGCGCTCGCTCGACTTCTTCCTACACAGAGCAATATCAAGAGTCAGAGCCATGGGCGAAGTGATTTAGATTTCATTAGCGTGCACAAGAGAGGGCAAGAGAAATCACAGACCGTCGACAGCTGAAACTGACTCCACTGAAACATTACCGGAGGCATAAGTGATGATACACATGTAAATATGTCATCTGTGGAGGCTAAACTGCACCAAAAACACTTCAGAATCAAAAAGCAAGCGCTGGAAAACCATTACCTCCAAAGAGTTTCAAAGTGCAATGAACACACTCAGGGCTGCAGATCTAAATCTATTGCAATAAAATAAGGAATCATTATTAATTAATGTATTTATATCTTAATTAATTTATTATTAATAAAATGATACACTATTATATTATTATACAATATAATAAATATCAATACATATTAACATATTGTTCTCGAATCTGACTGGCTGATAGCCGTGACATATTCTACAATATCAGAACTCGTACAGCCTCTTTACCCTTGTGTATTACTCCGCCGACATAGAGTGACAGCAGATCAATAAACTCACTACAGTTTGACAAATATTGCAGCTGTTGGACAACATAGTGTAATTTTGAGGCTTTTTAATGCGAGAATATAATTGTTTAGATTGCAACCATGCAGTTTGCAGTAGTGCCTATTTTAAATATTTTAAATTTCTGAGATACAGCAAATTGGCATCCATTAGCCTGTCATCCAGCAGAGCAAAGACACTTGACATTGTCCATCCACAAGATGGCGACAGAGACTGCATCTTAAGTCCTTAGAGGAGAAAAACTCAGCGTAATTTCAACAGCCGATCAAATCATTATAAAACTGGTGAGTGACATTCTCGATCTCTCTCTTTTTGTCACAGTGCTGTATTTATAACATTGTAATTGTTGTGTGTTGAGTGTGAGATGGGACTCGCATATCAGGAATGTGTATATTTTGTTTGTTGCCCGCTCTTTGTATAACCTTTACTTTTTGGATGGCCATCTGTTTGTTTCTAATGAGTCTCCTATTTTCATTACTGCAGGCTAGTTCAGTAAAAAGAAGGAAAGAAGAAATGCCCGCATGCGTTTATCGTTTTTTCCTTATCGCAAACACAAAAGTAATCTGGTAGTGATTGCGTTGATTTGGCCTTTTCGGGGTTAATATTGTGATCTCCCGATTGCAACAGAGAAATTCTGGGAAATCTCTGTAGACTGATGGCATTTCATGCCGTTCAGCCTTATAATCTTAAAATGTGACTAAAATCACCTGTTTTGTCATCACTTTAGATATTATACTACACATTACATACATACACACAATTATACACACAATTATGCCGTCAAACTGTTGTTTTAACGCAATATCACACTCGTAGAAGTGCAATGTGGCTGTATATCGTCAATGATGGGACACTAAGGCACTCGGCCTGCAGCCTTGTGCCAACGCACACCTTCCACCAGTGCTGATATACAGCCAAATCGCATTGCTACTTGTGTGATATTGCTTATATACAGATGAAGTCAGAATTATTAGCCCCCTGTTTATTTTTTCCCACAATTTCTGTTTAACAGAGAGATGATTTTTTTCCATCACATTTCTAAACATAATAGTTTTAATAACTCATTTCTAATAACTGATTTATTTTATCTTTGTTATGATGGCAGTAAATACTATTTGACTAGATATTTTTCAAGACACTTCTATACAGCTTAAAGTGACATTTAAAAGCTTAACTAGGTTAATTAGGTTTACTAGGCATGTTAGGGTAATTAGGCAAGTTGTTTGCGATGTAATTAGGCGATGGTTTGTTTTATAGACTATCAAAACAAAAATTAGCTTAAAAGGGCTAATAAATTTGTCCCAAATATATATATATATATATATATATATATATATATATATATATATATATATATATATATATATATATAATTATAATTATGTATTTATTTATTTTTATTATTTCATTTAGTCTAAATAATAAACTGCCAATGTTTATGGTTGTCTTAATAGCTTCATTTTTAAATATTCCAATTGTGTGACAACAGGTTAAAATTTAGTTTGGTAAGCTGTTTTGTAATGTAAACTGTCCATCACTCAGAACCAGAAACCATTGCTGTAATCTTAACCCTCCATAAATACACTAGTGAGAACCGTGATATCTTTTTGGCTCCTAATGTTTCATTTTCTTCTGTCTGCAGGCCTGATACTCTTGGGAATCTGCACCATTTTGGTTTCCAACTATACAAGCCAGAGAACATGGTGCTGTTTTACTGCCCACAGAGTGGAAATGGGAAAACACGAGCACTTTACAGCAGCAATTTCCAGTATCTGTTTACCCACTTTTTAGAGATTAATAAGTACTTAGCACTCACCCTGTTAGAAGTGAGGAAATTTGTCTTTAAATGGATATTGACCCACATTCTATTCACAAAGCTAGACGTTCATCTGTCCCTGTTGTATAAATGCAGTCAGATCATGACTGAGGTTTGGGGAAAAAAGTCCAGTTCCTAAGTCCAGTTTGGCACATGAGTTGTAAAAAACAGGAGATTACTGGGAAAACGAGTAAACCAATCCTGTGATTTTCTAGCCAAGCCCATAGGGCAGGGGATCCCTCAGAGAACGGGTTACCATTATCTCGTATACGCCTAGAGCTCTGGAGAGAATGAGAGACTAAATTAGGACTTTTAATTTCTTTAGGGACGTCCACAGATTTAGTGTAGTTTCAAATGAGTCAGATATACAAAATTGCAAAAAACTAAAATACAAGCAAGCTGCGCTGATAAGGATGCATTCTGGTCACGGTATAACAGGAGCAAGAGTGGAAAAACAAGAATGATTGACTATGTAAGCAATTTGACAATAAGGTGTAAATGCACCGGAGCAGAACGTTTGCTTCAACCGGCGTGACTTACTGCACAAAATATAATGTAGTGGAAGGGTTGAAAACATGTATGATGATGAAATGAGGCATGAGTTACTGGAAACTTTTGATAAAAAGAAAGTTTATTTAGGAAAACTTTGCATTATTAAAGCAGTCTGGGCAATGCTGGAATAATGATATTCATTAATCTATTGATAAATCACAGGACAAATCCAGACAATGCACCATTTATTTAACCAGATTAGACAATCGTGTCAAACAACATCACGACACATTATAAGAAGCACACAAAATACTTTTTAACCATGGTGAGGTAATAAAAAAAGCATTTTACCCCAAGCTCTGGTGGTTTTGATGGTCTGTTTTGAATTGGTTTGTGGGACCTTTCAGTTTGGGAGAACACCTTAACCAATTCAAACACCTTAATTTTCACCTTTTTTTCACACCTTTTTTTGAGCATGGTATGCTTTAAAGCACTCTGGGAAACCATGTAATTGTATGTTTTAACATGCTTATCTAAGCCTTTTGCTTCTGTTTCAGTGGCTTACATTTTTTCAAGCAGTTCACAAAACCGTATGACTCAGGGTCCACAATCAATAAAAATCAGGTAAAGTTGGTTTTATATTTGCACATTTGTTCAGTGACAGCTTTATATATTGTTTAACATGCTTTTGGACTGAAATATTCGGACTGAAATCACATGCAAGTATGACTTCAAAACAACATTAGCACTATTTAATTGACTGTGAACAATGTTGTACTTCGATAGTTGTTGGCTGTTAATATGATTTCACAATTTAGGATTTGCAATGAATACTTTTCTGAAATTATATCCTTATAATGAATGTGCAAATATAAAACCAACTTTAGAACCATTTCAGAAAAAGACACCCATACCAAACTAACAACCAAATGCAATTGACTGGTGCATTTAAAAACACAATTCTGTTCAGTAACAGTGTTTGATGCACCAACACAACAACTGAATACAACATTACAGAATACAGTGCAACGTAGACCGACTCCCGAAAAAATGACTCGTTTGAGCCGCTTGTTTTTTAAGAGAATGAATCTTATGAGACTTCTTTTAGTAACTTAAACACTTAAAAACAGGAGATTACCTGAAGAAATACGAGTCATAAACCACATGTTATTAATTTCGTCATCATTTACACCTCGAAAACTTTTACTGTATTATGTTAGCAACTCGCTGTTTAGATGACATGATACACGTGATGAGCTCACTATAAAATAAAACAATAAAATATATTAGACTATTTATTAAATAAGTGAAATATATCACTTTTAAAACGTTATATTTGTATTTAATACTTAGGACCAAGTGATAACTTCTGTATTTAGACTGTATTTACAAATGTGCGTGAAAAGTCATTTTATTTTATCTTATACATGTTATATATCGATCTATGTTGTATTACAACCTGAAATTGTCACATAATTTGCTAAAAACTCAGCTGATATAACAATATTTCTTCGTCAAACTACTAATAGATTCTAAATGGAACCGTTAAGGAACCGAACTCCTCAAGAAGATTCGAATTTAGAACACATTCCTTACGATTCCATTCGTCAGCTAGTCAACATTCTAGGCATCGATAAAAACGTTCGAACACAAACATGAACGCGCCGTTTGGACAGACGTGAGTTTTGAGTCTTGTAAAATTATGCTTATAACTACATGTAGCACAGTTTATAATCACCGTTACAGCTTTAAATGTTGTCAACTGTCTATAAACTCGCTCGTTTGACCACAATAATAAACAAACATTGCCGTTACCTTGATGTCTAGAGATCTGCAGGACAGTGATTCTGTCTTGTGTGTAAAATAGACTCCAAAAGCAAAACCCGAGTCAGATGCGACCAAAATCTGCTTCGGCGCTTGAAAAAAAATAAGTAATTAAGTGGCGAAGGAGTCAGAAGCAGCTTCGTCTGTGAGAAAGCGTTTAGCTGTGTTTGTCCGGTGGAGAACTGACAGTGAAGTGAACACGCCTAACTGTGAGTGACACTCCCATACAGTCACAGCACCGCCCGCGCTCAACCGAGCACTTTGATGTCAGACAGACAGTTATCAAATCCGAAAATCAGTTTTGCAGTGGTGCTGGAAAGGATGGATAGATAGATAAAATGATGAACAACTGAATGGACAGATAGATAGAAAGATAGACAGACAGGAGGATGGCAGTATTTGTGAAAGATTAATCAACTGGAACTTGTTATATTTGGTCACACACTAACAGTCAACAGGGTGGTGTGACATTTACACTATTAAGTGTCATCATTAAAATGACATCGCTTTTGGTTGTGAGATTTGTCATAGCTACACTTTTAAACTGTCTAGTTGCTCTAACAGTTGGCTTTTGTGATTGCTTATGAGATTTTAATATGAATGAAATCCAAAGACCAGCTTCGCAATTGTGCCAAAATGGATGGATAGATAGAATGATACACAAATATATGATGGACAACTGGACAGACAGACAGATAGATACACTCACCGGCCACTTTATTAGATTTACCTTACTAGTACCGGGTTGGACCCCCTTTTGAACTTCAGAACTGCCTTAATCCTTCATGGCACAGATTCAACAAGGTACTGGAAATATTCCTCAGCAGTTGCTGCAGAGTTGTCGGCTGCACATTCATGATCCCACTTTGCCATTTCACTACATCTCAAAGGTGCTCTATTGGACTGAGATCTGGTGACTGTGGAGGCCATTTGAGTACAGTGAACTCATTGTCATGTTCAAGAAACCAGTCTGAGATGATTCACGCCTTATGACATGGTGCGTTATCCTGCTGGAAGTAGCCATCAGAAGATGGTCATAAAGGGATGGAAATGGTCAGCAACAATACTCAGGTATGCTGTGGTGTTGACACAATTGGTACTAATGGGCCCAAAGTGTGCCAAGAAAATATCTCCCACACCATTCCACCACCACCAGCAGCCTGAACTGTTGATACAAGGCAGGATGGATTCATGCTTTCATGTTGTTGACGCCAAATACTGGCCCTACCATCCGAATGTCGCAGCAGAAATCAAGACTCATCAGACCAGGCAACATTATTCCAGTCTTCTATTGTCCAATTTTGGTTAGTGTGAATTGTAGCCTGAGTTTCCTGTTCTTAGCTGACAGGAGTGGCACCCAATGTGGTCTTCTGCTGCTGTAGCCCATCCGCCTCAAGGCTGGACATATTGTGTGTTCAGAGATGCTCTTCTGCATAGCTCGATTGTATCGAGTTACTGTTGTCTTTCTGTCAGCTGGAACCAGTCTGGCCATTCTCCTCTGACATCAACAAGGCATTTGAATATTTTCTCACTGAATATTTTCTCTTTTTTGGACTATTTTCAGTACACCAAAGATATTGTGGTGCGTGAAAATCCCAGCAGATCAGCATTTTCTGAAATACTCGGACCAGCCCGTCTGGCACCAACAACCATGCCATGTTCAAAGTGACTTAAATCACCCTTTTTTCCCATTCTGATGCTCGGTTTGAACTGCAGCAGATCGTCTTGACCATGTCTACATACCTCAATGCATTGAGTTGCTCCCATGTGATTGGCTGATTAGAAATTTGTGTTAATAAGCAGTTGAACCTAATAAAGTGGCCGGTGAGTATAGATAAATAGAGAGAGAGATAGAAGGATGGCAGTATTTGTGAAAGATTAATCAACTAGAACTTGTTATATTTGGTCACACACTAACAATCAACAGGGTGGTGTGACATTTACACTATTAAAAGCGTCATATCATTACAATGCCATTGCAAGATTTGTCATCAGAGTGATGTATTCACATCTGTACTTTTAAACTGTTCAGTCACTTTAATAGTTACACAACATAATTAAATGAATAACATACAATTAAATGGATAGTTCACCTAAAAATAACATTTTACTCACTAGTTACACTCCCTCAACAAACATTGTTTTATATATATATATACTAAAAATTCCAAACATTGATGTTCTTTGTCCTGTTGACCACAAAAGATGTTGGAAACCCTTAAGTATTGACATCCACAGTAGGTAAAAAACAAATGGAAGTCAAAGAAGAGACTCAAACAGGTTTGTCACAGGATTTGACTTATTTTTATTGTGTTTGGGTGAACTTTAAGCTGCAATATATTTGATTGCCAAATGCTTGATTAACCGATACAGGAATTTGTGGTACCAGATTGTAAAAGCTCCAATCAAATCCTTGTTTTCTGAAAGGGATTAAAGACCATTTCATTTATTAGGGAGACATAAAACAAAAAAACTGTTAAACTGGTCAGGCATTTGCGATTGCTTATGAGATTTTAATATGAATTAAATCCAAATATCAGTTTTGCAATGGTGCTGAAATAGATATATAGATAGAATTATGCATGAACAAATGAATGAATGGATTAATTGATGGACAGATAGATAAAAATAGACAAACAGACATATCGAAAGAGAAAGATAGACAGAAATGGACAGAGGTAGACAGAGGATGAACATATAGACTCAAAAATGATTTTTGCTGCTTGTTCAAACTACTTAATGTGAGTTGAATTAACACAATGTTTTAGGCTTTTTTGGGGCAACTTAAAAGTTTTATGTTCAATCCACTTACATTTGTAAAAACAATTAGGTTAACTTAATTTGTGTATGGAAAACAAAGGAATTGTGTGGAACCCAGCATTGTTTACATCTAAAAAATGACGTTTGTTTAAACTGCTTATTTAAAATGAGCTGAAACAACACAATTCTTAAGGTTTGTTGTGACAACTTAATCGATTTATGTTCAATCTAATTAAATTTGTAAAATAATACTTAATTTCTTTACGTTGTGCGTAAAAAATCGATTATGTGGAACCCTTCATTTTTATACAGTGTACATGTATGAATATTGTATATATAAATGGATGGCTGTCATCAAAAGTGAGATCAGTGAGTGTTGTCAGCGTGGAGCAGGATCTGGAAAACAATGTGACATTCCGTTCCTCGCCACCTCTATAATGGGCTGGATTAAAATGACTTGCTGCATTAGTGGCCATGGCCTGCTCAAAGAAAATACCAACAACAGGAGGATTATTCCAGTGGGCACGACTGATGTGTATGTGCGTGTGTGTTTGCGCGTGCACTGTTCAGGCTCAAAACACTGAACACACAGAGATCAGCAGATAAAAAGTGTCCACACGTTCACCAAATAATCAGAGCATCAGCTCAGTTAGCTGAAAACAGCACTGGCAGTTCAGACTGTGGCTCATCTGAGGAGCAAAATTGTGCATTAGTGACATTGTGTGGTAGAAGAGAGGAAAAACAGGAACAAGAGGACGAGAGCTCTCTGTGATGCTTAAAAAAAAAATTGCTGATATATCAACAACAATTCAAGTCATCTTGATTTCTATAGCGCTTTTACAATGTAGATTGTGTCAAAGAAGCTTAACATAGAAGGTCTAGTAAATTAAAACTGTCAGTCCAGTTTTCAGAGTTGAAGTTCAGTTTAGTGTGGGTTTTTTTTTCACTGCTGAAAGTCCAAACACTGAAGATCAAATCAATCGAAGCTCCACAAATCCCAAACCAAGCAAGCCTGTAACTTCACCAATTGACGAAAGTGAAGGAAAAAAATACCTTGAGAGAAACCAGGCTCAGTTGGGCATGACCATTTCCCCTCTGGCCAAACTTTTAGTTCAGAGCTGCAGTCTAAGCGCTGGAAGCTGGAGAACGCTGGACGTACATCATGGAGAAGCGGCAGATGTGAGTAGATCACCAGTGGGTGTTCAGGCTGGCCCACAGGATCAATGCGGAGACTCGTCTGTCACTGGGGTCTTTCAGGAATCAGTCTCACGCTCTCCACTCCTCCATGACCTGGCACCTAAACTTTGGAACAGCCTTCCTAGCACAGTTCGGGAAGCAGACACACTCTGTCAGTTTAAAACTAGTTTAAAGACATCTCTATGCATTAGCATACACATAAATCACCAATGCTTTTGGAATCCTCTAAAGCAGGGGTCACCAATCTCGGTCGTGGAGGGCCGGTGTCCCTGCAGGGTTTAGATCCAACTTGCCTCAACACACCTGGCTGGGTGTTTCAAGTATACCTAGTAAGACCTTGATTAGCTCATTCAGGTGTGTTTGATTAGGGTTGGAGCTAAAATCTGCAGGACACCGGCCCTCCAGGAACAAATTTGGTGACCCCTGCTCTAAAGGATCGTTAGTCTGCATTTTAAGGGCAACCGGAGCCGGGAAAACTTCCCAAAAGACATTATAATTTGTACGCCATCTGCGCTTATGTTAGACTGTTTTTATTATTCTCGAGGTTTCCATAATCCTGGACCAGGCAGCTGCTGTGGTGGTCATGGAGGAGTGGAGAGCATGATTCCTGTTAGCCCCCAGTGACAGACGAATCTTCGCATTGATTCTGAAGGGCCAGCCTGTACTCCAGCCGGTGACCTCTCCTCCTGCAGCTTCTCCACGATTGACGTCCAGCGTTCTCCAGCCTCCTAGATGTTTGGCCATAGGAGAAATGGTCGTGCCCAACTGAGCCTGGTTTCTCTTGAGTTTTTTTCTTTCACTTTCGTCAATTGGTGAAGTTTGTTTCTTGCCGCTGTCACCACTGGCTTGCGGGACATGCGCATCGATGGATTTGCTCTTCAGTGTTAGGTTCAACCGCTTCAATTTACTATAATCTTCTATGTGAAGCTGCTTTGACACAATCTACATTGTAAAAGCGCTATAGAAATCAAGATGAACTGAATTACCGCCACAGCATCTGCTCAGGATACAGCCAAGATTATGGCCACCTCTAGAATTTCTCATCATCTCAACACAAGCAACAAGAGGACTATCAGGTTAATAATAATAAAGATGACAAAGACACAGGCGTCGTATTGCAAAATCAATGATATTTATTCATATTCTGTCAGTAACCCACAGCACAAAAGCAAGAATAAAAGACAACAAAAACAAACAAACAAATAGAAGAATGCCACATCCACGGACAACGCTGCAGCGGAAACATGAGCTCTTTGAACATTTCATCCCTGACATCAGATGATAAATCCTGAGAGTCAAGAAAGTCCTGCGTGTCCAATAAGAGATGATGCAGCGAGCATGAACGAAAAAACAAAAGCCTTATTTCATGAATGGCATTTCCTAGCAGAAAGTGATCCCATCCGTCAACACCCGAGAAGTGAAAAACCACTGTGCCTCGTCTTTGTGAGATGATGTGCGGAGAAGCCGTGTGACACATTATAGAGCGATCATGCAGTCGAGTGTCGAATGAAGTGTGATAAGGCAAAGTTCACAGACATCTCTCCTTAGTTCACATAGACCTGGCTGAATATTGCAGAGTAAAACATTCTGGGTCCTTAAGTTTTTCAGCTCTTATTAAGCAACATTTGCAGAAAAAGCTACTGTAAACAACGCACTTAGCATTCAGGTCTATGTAACACTGAAGCAGAAGACACACACACGCACAAAAGCTCTGAAGATACATTTTAAAAATCGCAGAACTTACATTTTCGGTGTTCGCGAACATCATCATCAACAACGAAACGAAAAAGCAAGCACGATGTGCATACAACACAATAAAACACTTTGGTTGCAGAGACAACTGTCGTACAACACAAAACAAACCGATTCTGAAATCAACTATGTACAACGAAAGAATGTGAAATACGCAAAATAAAAACTCTTAAACCACTTATCCAGGAATCAATTGCACAATATACACAAACATACAACCGTCCCATCTCTCTTTATTTAGTCACTTTGAAAATGTGTGTCACGTGATGGATGTTAACCACAGCAAACAGGTCCAGATATGGTCGAGACATTGTGTGTTTTAACGTCGAACATTTTTCATATTCGATTCATTTATGGTTTTGATAAATCTTGAAAATAAGCTTCGAGTTCACACTAAAACTAAATATTATGGTTCAATTGATAGCCAGTAGAAAATAATACAAAATAATAATAATAATAAAAACATTATTTCTGGAGAAATATTACATTGAAATTAGAGGGTTTCTAGTTGCACATAGTCGATTGGAAACTTTTCAGACCATTTAAAAAAAGTCACTATTATTTCTGATCGATAATAGTGGGATAGCTTGTAATTTTAGCAGAAAAGTAAAAAAAATATTTTATAAAAAATTGATTTTGGAGGGAAAAAAAGCAAAAGAAATGAATTTTGTAGTTGCACATAGTGGAATAAAAGGGATCTTAAAAAATATTAAGATTCTAATCAATATTAGTGTGAAAGCCAGTGATACCAGAATAAAAAAATAAAATGTTTTGGAAGAAAAAAAACGGAATAAATGGTTCTGACCAATAATAAAAATAAAAGCCAGCGATCCCAGCAGACTACAATAAAATAACACAAATAAATAAAAACATTTCTGGAGAAATAAACTTGATTTGAAACAAACTAAACAATAGTTAACTGATTTCCATCAAAGAGATTTCTTTCTTTCAAACATCTTCACCAAACGAGATGTATGACATCATCTTGCTTTTCCAATCACCACACAGTGCAAACACCGAGCAGATGTTTCATCTAGCATACTTTAATTATAGCTCTCTTTAAAAATGAAATGAAAAAAACAACGAGATCCATGGCAGCTAAAACACTCTACACTAAACAGCAAACCGAGATGAAGACAGCAAAAAGGTCCACTACTCTATTAGAACAAGAACAGATAGTATATTTGTCTATATTTCTTTATCATCTGTATTTACAAGAATCTTAACTGCTCTTTTATGCCGTCCAAAGCTGCGAATAACGTCTACTTGCTCTCAAGAGGGAAATAAACATTAAAGGGGAAATTAGAGATCACTTCAAATCCTTCTGATCGCTAAAGTTAAAACGTGTACCATCGTCCCTGATAATGCTTCAAGTTGTTTTTTTAGGGTCCACTTTTTGAAAAATGTCCTTTTAAGGCAAAGAGAATGGGAATGCTGGAAGTCCTCAAATAAGCAGAGAGCGTGTCTTTCTTTCTTAAAATTTGAGGTAACGACTGTCGAAGAGGTCTTGATATTTTTAGTGGAATAAATTGATCTTTTTTTTTAGAAGGGGGGAATCGTTCAGTCTCTGTAAACCCCTTGTTATTATTGGCACCCACCTATGTACAGACTACAAGATCTCCTCCACGCCATGAGCGAAGATCATAACCAAACCTGGCTCCAGAATCATATCCTCCCCCATGTGCTGGTTCTCGCAGGCCATCACCACCACCGCTTGTTTCCCCGGGATGCGTTTGGCTACATAGTTTTCATAGTAACGGCGGTTCATCTGCCGCGTCTCCAGCGTGGCCAAACCTTGAGGCCAGTTCCGCTCGTGGGCATTTTCGATGAGGTCATTGACGATGGACAGCGGACATCCACTGTCGATTAGCGAGCGCTTGATGACTGCCTGCAGGACGGCATCAGGTGTGGAGATCATTCCTCCCCAGCGGGTCACGCGTGCGGGCTGGAGAGAATTCACCCACCTGTGGGTCAAACAGTAGAGTCAGATTAACTCATGAACCCCTAGTGCTGGGGAACACCCATACACAATCTCTCATTCACACGCAACACTACAGTCAATTTAGTTTATCCAATTCACCTTAACTGTATGTCTTTAGTTTGAACCGTGGTGGTCCAGTCTGTTTATTTGCTTAAGTAAATATATAGTTGAAATCAGAATTATTATCCCCCCTTTGAATTATTTTTTCTTTTTTTAAATATTTCCCAAATGATGTTTAACAGAGCAAGGAAATTTTCACAGTATGTCTGATAATATTTTTTCTTCTGGGGAAAGTCTTATTTGTTTTATTTCAGCTAGAATGAAAGCAGTTTTTAATTTTTTAAAAATCATTTTAAGGTAATTATTAGCCCCTTTAAGCTATTTTTTTCGATAGTCTACAGAACAAACCATCCTTATACAATAACATGTCTAATTACCCTAACCTGCCTAGTTAACCTAATTAACATAGTTAAGCCTTTAAATGTCACTTGAAGCTGTATAGAAGTGTCTTAAAAATATCTAGTCAAATATTATTTACTGTCATCATGGCAAAGATAAAATAAATCAGTTATTAGAGATGAGTTATTAAAACTAATACAGTTAAAAATGTGCTAAAAAAATCTCTCCGTTAAACTGAAATTGGGGGGAAAAATAAACGGGGGGATAATACTTCTGACTTCAACTGTATATTTGTTCTGTTTTTATATTAATTTCAGTCATTTTATTGACTAATATTTAAATACCTCCCCCTGCATCCCACGCCTTCGTATGCTTATCACATATATCGGACTATCTCCACATTCCGTTCTTATCCCCTGTTGCAATGTTATGTCTATGTGTTTATGTGCCTAGGGCTTTTTTTCTCCCTGATCTCACACTGTCCTACTTTAAGAACAGTCAAGTGCAAAATTCTATCTACTCCCTTTTCCGCAATGTATCTTATTTCCTATTTCCTATGCTACCTCTCGTCTGACCTGTCTTCCTCTTAAATGTGTGATGTTTGTGTATGGTCAGAGGGGTGCAATTTCGCTGCATGTAAAAGTGTATGTGACAAATAAAGGCTTTCTTTATCATCATCATCATCATGTTTGTATGATTTATTTACAATACAGTTTGTAAAGTACCATTTTCTGTTATTTAGTACAGTGTTTCTCAACCACGTTCCTGGAGGACCACCAACACTGCATGTATTGGATATCTCCTTTGTCACACCCATTACAGGTCTTTCAGTCTGTGCTAATAAGCTGATGATCTAAATCAGGTGTGTTTGGTTAAGGACACATGGATATGCGCAAAGCTGGTGGTCCTCCAGGATGGTGGTTAAGAAACACTGCTTTAGTAGATACATTATATGAGAGACTTGTTTTGCTGACCAAACAAATTGATTCATTCATTAATTTTCCTTTGGCTTAGTCCTTTATTTATCAGGGGTTGCCACAGCAGAATGAACCGCCAACTTATCCAGCATATGTTTTACACAGCGGATGCCCTTCCAGCTGCAACCCAGTACTGGGAAACACCCATACACTCTTACATGCACACCTATACACTATGGACAATTTAGCTTACCCAATTCACCTATACCGCATGTCTTTGGACTGTGGGGGAAAGCGGAGCATTGAGTCTATTTATTTACTTATGTAAATGTGTGTAAATATATATTTGTTCCATATTTATAATAATTTCAGTAATTTTATTGATTAATATTCTGATGTTTGTATGATTTATGTACAATACATTTTAAAGTAACATTTTCTGTATTTTAGTACAGTATTTCTCAACCACATTCCTGGAGGACCACCAACACTGCATGTTTTGAAGGTCTCCTTTGTCTGTCACACCCATTACAGGTCTTTCAGTCTCTTCTAATGAGCTAATGATTGAATCAGGTGTGTTTGGTTAAGGAGATATGGAATATGTGCAGAGCTGGTGGTCCTTCAGGAACGTGGTTGAGACACTGTTTTAGTAGATATACGAGACAAACAAATGGATCTAATTGTATTTGCATGGTAAACAAACTAAATGATTTTTTTTAGTTACTATATTCACAAAATGCTTGTGCACAAGTTCTGAACAGAAATAGCAATTCATGTCTGCAGAGTCTGTTTGGCCGTGCTTATAAGCCAAATACTTAAACGTCTTCAGGTCTAACAAAGCAAATTAATTGCTCTGTGCAACAAACTGAATGTTGTTTATAACTTTATTACCTGCTATTCAAAGACTAGGCAAACGATTCTGACCAAATACACTAAAGTAGGCTTTATTTGTTGACTTTTTATCAAAAACTCTGTATCAGTTCATGTGTGATTTCACAGGAGTGAATAGATCAATATGCAGAGTAGTACTTCAACACAATTGACAATACAGTAAGCTGACTCTTTTATTGCCACTGAAAGATCAAAGATAATGCGTAGAAATACTGAATTGTGATTATGTGTGTGTGTGTTGGGGGGGGGGGTCATTTGTGATACGCAACATAAAAATGTAATTATCAAATGATTAAATATGGAGTTATCCGTTTTAAAAATAAACTCTTATATTTGCTCATATTTATATTTGCTCCATCTCTCACGCTCACATTGACAAACTTAATGAAAGGTTCAACAATCTGCAGAAATCTGCTGAGTTTTCAGCGGGCGCATATTCCATGTGGGCCTACTCATAAGTTATTTATGTGCTCATTGTGTACATAGTAAACTGATGTTTTTATCCACAGCAGAATACAACCAACTTATAAATACTAATACAATTCATTATAGGGCAATATTTGCACAGTAAAATCGATTTCCAGGGAAATGTTTTCCCTTTATATAGGCAAATTTTTAATTACCTCATGTCAAACACAATCAGTCAGAATTTTATAAACTGTTACAAAAAATATTTAAGACTACATGCAACTTAAATTATAATTGACAAAAAAAAGATCTAATTTCAAGATAGGGCTGCAATATTATAACAAACTATGTATTATTGTTGACTAGTGCTCTTGAAATTTTAATAATGATTATTAAAGTCAATTAAAAGATAACAAAGCATCTGGAAAAACAGCATACCATGAGCAAGACAGTCTGGAAACAAACAAAACATCCAAACCTAGTCTAGTAAGTCTAGTCCAATGTCCATGTAAAAACTCCTGTTATGATCACTGAAGTTACAAAATTAAATGTTTAAATTGTTTCAGAACATTTTTGTTTGTAATGACAAGTCACAAGAAAGGTGACTTATACAAAAAAAACCGTGGACAGGTTGAGCAAGCTTACATTTTTACATTTCACTGTAATTACTGGAATTGTTTAGTTGCATTAAGCTTTTATTAATAATCTAAAATGGCCTTTCTTTTTTCTAAATACAGAACAGAACAGAACAGAACAGAACAGAAGAGAAGACTTACTCCAGGATCTCATTGTACTCTATGCTCTCCTCCAGGTTCTGTAAATTTGGGTTAGCGCTGCGTATTGCTCGCATGTACGCTTTCAGGAGCTGGATGTCACGTTTCTGAAAAACAGACATCAAAGCATGGTGTGTGCGTGCCAGGTTTCTCACTCTTTCATGAACAGCAGATTTAAGGACTTTTTAAAGCACCATCATTTTCAAAGAAGCACCTTTTTAGCTCCCCTAGCATATGTAGCACCATGAAAGTCCTTACTGTACTTAACATTTCACTTACACTTAATATTTACATTAAAAGTCAGAGTAATGATTCAGAGTAATGTTCTGAATGTGTCATTTTCAAAAATGTAATTTTCAAAGAACTAGTCAGACTTTACGATAAGGTTTTATTAGTTCATGTATTTACTGCATGAACTAAGTGTGAACAATACATGTACATCATTTACTAATCAAAGGTCAATATTTACTAATGCATTATTAACATCTAAAGTCATGTTTGTTAACATTAGTTAATGCACCATAAGCTAACAAGTACCAACAATGAACAACGAATGTATTTTCATTAAAGAATGTTAATGATCATAAACAAATACTATTATAAATGCATAGGTCATTGTTTGTTCATATCAGTAAAAGCATTAACAAGCATTAACTAACATTAACTAATACAATCTTATTGTAAAGTGTTACCAAAGAACTGCTAGTATTGAAATGTGGTCTCTGAAATATTAATAAAATGTGTATTATGTCATATTTCTTGTACAAAATTTGAATTTAAGATTTTTAAATGAAGCATTGATGTGTTTTTTAGTTCTGTTTTTGACAGAAGCACAATACAACTGCTGAAATAACACCCTAAATTAATTTAATTTAAAATTGAATTCAAGCACTTTCGAGGACCTATGTTTCTTTAATGGCCCGTTTCCACTCAGTGGTACAGTACGCTTTTATGGTCGTTTCCACTGTCAAAAGATATCAAAAAGCGAACCGTACCATACCACTTTTTGGGTAGCCTTTTGAAAGGGTACCTAGCACGACAAGGGTACCAATAGGCAGAGTTAGAAGCGGAGCTGAACGCTATTGGTTTACAGAGAAGCATCACTGGCGCGTACACAAGCCAGGACAATGAAAACATAGGAACCACCATTTTAATATAATAATTTATACATATAATAACAAGCCATGGTCGACCTGAGCTCAAACAAACCTTGTCGTCGTCTTGATGAACATCCACAAAGCCAAGAAGAACAAGAATCTGCCGTGTCCTGTTTTTGTTTTACAAGGCTGCCTAAAAGTGCGAGTGGTTTCACTTTCTCCAGAGAGCTGGCATGCACTCACCGCATGTATACATTTGAAATAACGAATTTCTTGAGCTGATGATAATAACGTGCGCATGATTATTGGCGTACTTCTGACATCCGATCCTTTCAGAAACGGACAAACGCGAGAGTGAAGCGCGAAAAAACAAAGGAGAACCCAAAAAAACAAAAACAAAGGAGCAAATGATGTTTTCAGCAACCTAAAACATGAACAAACTGCCATGTTTAACTATTATCATCACCTTTTGGACTATTATCAACTCTGAATGACGGAATTACTCTCTAACAGAGGCTACATGTGCTGCTGAAGATTGAAGATAAAGAAGAGAGGTTTGCTCTGACTGTGGGCTATATTTTGTGTTGTTTTTGAACCCAAATAAGGACTAAATGTATGCTGTGTGTAGTTTTTCTATAAGTGGTAACTATCAGAGACTCTAAGGGTCTGTATGTGTTCATACATGTTGCATTTATTCATTTATTTTCTATAATTGCAGACGTTAATCATTGATCTGCAGTTATAATCAAATCCTGTTCATAGAAAAGTTAGTAATGAACATTTCTACACAAGTATTTATGTGTGTAAAGCATCTGTTTTGTGAGAAGTGCTTCTTATATGATATGTAAACAACCTGTACAGCTTTACTTTGACATTTCCTTGAGCAGGAATGACATCTATTGAAACTTTCTGTGGTACACCACGCCCACCAAACTGGTACCCTTTTGGCAGTGGAAACGCAAGCCTAATAAAGGTGACCCGTACCGACCTGTACAGTAATGTACCACTCAGTGGAAACAGCCATAAGTACTTTCTAGGCCTTGAATCCACATGTTTGAAATTCAAGTACTTTAAAGACATGTGAGAACTCTAATGTTTGCTGAACAGAAGTGAGGATCCTAGATAAATGCCATGACAGTGACACTCAGGCAGCTTTGTGATAAGGTATAAAACACAAAGGTCAGACCTGTTCTGCAAGTTGGTGCTTGTGCTCCGCTGCAGTTTTCTCCAGATCTGCAATTTTGGTCTGCTGTTGCTGCACCACACTGCGAAGGTGCTTAATACAGTTATGATTGGGCATCTCATCTTTGGGCATTTCTAGCCTGCAGAGCAATAAAAGAAAAAAAGTAGGTGTGATTAATATGTCAAACAAACCCTAAAGACAATTATCTGCCATTGACACATTAAAAAAACTGTGAACAGAGCTGAAACCCCCCACTCTGGTGCAGCACATTTTGGCATAGAAAACGATTCAAAAGCAACACATTCTTCTCCTAAAGATCGCTGTGCGTTAGTAAGTGAGAACACAAAGATGAAGATAGTGGTTCATGACCTACCCGCAGCCTTCCTCACACGTGACGGGCCGTTTGGGGTTGTGCTCGCAGTCTTTGAGGTGCGACTGTAGCTGGTCGAGGCGAAGGGTGGCCGTGCAGCCGAAGCCGGCGTTATCACACGAGATCTGCAGCTTGGAGAGCATGTTGCGCATGATGCGGGGGACGGGGCGAAGGTGTGCGAGAGTCACCACGGTGCGGTCCACAGGGCAGATCTGCTGCTGCGCAAACCACTGCGTGATGCAGGCGTTACAGAAGGCATGCTCACAGTGCGGGGCCTGAGACAACACACAACACACAGATTGATCAGGATGTAACTGGAACTCAGTGTGCATTGACTTTTGCAGCCAACTGATGTGCCTTTTTTAGACACTTTAGCTGTGTAAACGTATTCATATTACATATACAGCTGAAGTCCCTTATTATTAGCCCCTATGTATATTTTTTCCCCCAATTTCTGTTTAACGGAAAGATTTTTTTCAACACATTTAATAACTCATTAATTAATGTAACTCGTTAATAACACAATCATAGCCGATTTTTTAAATCTTTGCGATGATGACAGCACATAATAATTACTAGATATTTTTCAAGACACTAGAAATCAGCTTAAAGTGCAATTTAAAGGCTTTACTAGGTTAATTGGATTAATTAGGTAAATCCTTGTATAACAGTGGTTTGTTCTGTAAACAATTATATATATATATATATATATATATATATATATATATATATATATATATATATATATATATATATATATTAATATTGCTTGGGGGCTAATAATATTGACCTTAAAATGGCTTTAAAAAAATTCTAAACTGCTTTTATTGTAGCCAAAATAAAACAAAGACTTTCTCCAGAAGAAAAATATTATCAGACATACTGTGAAAATTTCCTTGCTCTGTTAAACATCATTTGTGAAATCTTTAAAAAAAAAAAAGTCTGTATATAAAAAACTGTATATGCATGCATTACTATTATTATTACTACTAAAAATAGCAAGAACAATAATAAGCTAATCAGTGATAAAGGCATTCCACCATTTACTTTATTATCAGGGAAATTATAAGACAAACAACTCCGATAAACCACATATTGTTGTACTCCACATATTGGAGTTTATTAGCTCCACTGAATCAATGAAAGCAATTAAATCTTCTGTTTATTCAGCAACCACTACAGGGATTTCCTGGGTTTGTTCTTTAGGATGTGTTTGGAGTTTGCCTGCAAGAGCGCCCTTTGAGATTTTGGAGTTTTACTACTGATCACAGAACTGTGCATCCCTGACAAGATGTGCATGACATTCGCAGCTTTTGCTAGACTGTGATTTTATTTTGATTAATTTCATTTGATTTTTATTGTCGTAATGTATAAACATTGTTATGACATAAAAATATATACTATATAAAACACACACAGACTTAAAGTTGAAATCCAAATTATTAATCGGAATTCTTTTCTTTTTTAAATATTTCCCAAATGATGTTTAACAGAGCAAGGAAATTTTTACAGTATGTCTGATAATATTTTTTCTTCTGGGGAAAGTCTTATTTGTTTTATTTCAGTTAGAATAAAAGCAGTTTTCATTTTTTAAAAAAACATTTTAAGGTCAAAATTAATAGCTCCTTTAAGCTATATTTTTTTCAATAGTCTACAGAACAAACCATCGTTATACAATAACTTGCCTAATTACCCTAACCTGCCTAGTTAACCTAATTAACCTAGTTAAGTTTTTAAATGTCATTTTAAGATGTATAGAAGTGTTTTGAAAGATATCTAGTCAAATATTATGTGCTGTCATCATGGCAAAGATAAAAGAAATCAGTTATTAGAAATGAGTTCATCGGAAGTGCTTGACCCAGGGTACTGAAAAATTAAAAGTCCTTCCACATACTTCTGCATATACCCTATTGCCTCTTATTACGAAATTCATCCAAATAGCTTTTTAAATATACAATGTGTGTGAACAAAAGTATCTATCTGGTATAGCCCACATTTGGCCACTTCCCCACCACCAGCTGGTTTTACAGAAAGACAACTCCCTTGTGAAACTCATTTGCTCAATGGTCTCAGAGAAACGATACACGATAACCACAAACCCATAATGTCACGACAGAGGTCGAGCCTCTGACACTCTTCTCAAGGTGTTCTAAGATGTTGAATGAAAATAAGCGCAGACCTGCACTGGCTCCTCCAGCACCCCGCTGCAGATGGGACATAACAGATCCTCGTCCACCTCTCCTTGGAACCTGGTGACGTCGTACCCCATGGCACATTACCAGAACCCTTTGATATCTGAAATGAAACAAGCAAGAGGAGTGTGTCATGAGAACGATACGCTCAGCTGCCCACCAGATCCCCTGCCGCAGAAATGCATGAGAAGAACTGGATGTACAACAAAATGAAATTGAAAACTTCTAGCCTTTGTGGGCTATTTTTCAGCCAACACCAAAAATAGCACAAGAACTGCAACAAAGTGGGCCTTAAAAACATTAAATCCAAAGCAGCATCATTTATTATTTAATAGAAATGTAAAGATTTAAGGCAAGACCATGCAGGCAAGAATACAGTTGTTTTCTTGCACCTGTCATTCATCTCACTTTATCAATTTGGGTCTGTAGATTTCAATTGCAATGTATATTTTAAAAGGTGGTTTTCACAAAATGAGTTTTTATTTCTCCTGCACTGAAACATAAATCTACACATCAGTATTATTTACATAAACCAGTCTGTTTTATTTGTACCTATATTCTGAAGATTCCTACAGAGATATGTTCATACATCATGTGCCCAAATATATACACACTTAAGGCTGGGCAATAAAAACAGTATCAGTATTTATTGACCGAACAACATTTTCAATAACGATTAAAAAAAAAAGTTTGTTATGAAGTTTAGGTATGAAGTGATATAATTTTATTCAAATGTGGCTGCTTAGCGTGTGCCTTGGAAGGAACGCCAATAAGCTTAGGGTGTGAGTTTGTCATTTCCAATGCAGTCATGCGACTTGCAGTGAAAATAGGGAGCGATGCACACATGGTGTGCGCATTTTCCAGGCGCACCTAGTTAATGTACTAGAACTACTAGACTAGCGTACTAGTAGCCTAGTAGAACTTACCAATCTGCTTCACACTTTATGTGGAACATACACATTTCAGTAATAATGGCAGACTAATTACCACAGACATAGTGCATCCAAACAATGCAGTGCTTTTTACTTTGCTCTATAAACTTCTAGCGAAGCTGCAGCAATGGTCTGTCCATTTGTCATCCTCTGAGAAAACGGTTGATGGTCGCCTAGTTGCATGGAGGGGAGCACGAGCGCAGAGCACAAAGCCCATTGAAAATGGCCAAGGAAACTACACGCTCACACTTTTTTTTACATGCGAGTTTTGGGTTTCCACTTCAGGTCAGAATAACAACACATGCAAATATGAGTGCTGTACAGCAGCAGTGAGGAGATGATAAATAAAAAAAGATGTGAGGATGTCTCCAGAGTGGCTTTTTGATTTCTTTTCTTGTGCATCCCAACCACCAGCACCCCGTCAGAAAGTTTAGTTTAGCATAGGGAGTTATGTAGTCATCCAACTTTACTATTTTTAATGTTGTATTATGTATTTGAATAATGATGGTTAGTCCATTTACTTAAAAACTCATATTTGATTATTATAATTAGTTTTCTTTACAGAGTTTGGGGTTTGTTCTTTGATTATTCTGTATTTACACTTTACCATTGCACACACTTTTTATTTATCAAGTTTAAGAGTCTCTTTAACACTTTTGTTTATTTTATTATGAAGAGATCACATATTTTGGATTACATTTTTTTTTTGTTTTTGACTATAAAAACTATTTGCCTTAGTAATGTTGGTAAATTAATATAAAATGGTTAAAGAAAATCCTATTATTTCTAAATAAACTGGTTAAAATATTCAATAATTACCGATACCGATAATATCCTGATAATTTTTGCTGTATCTCTCAGCCCTAATACACACAATACTGTTTTCCAACCAAAAAATGTGAATAAGCATGTTTTTTATGACTGTTTTTCTGAATTTCTTTGCAAAGATAAAAAGACCCAACCAAGCCAAAATCACTCTTACAACACTGATTCTAATGTAAAATCTTTACATTGCTTTATTAAATGTTCAAATATTCATATTTTGCTCAATATGCAAACAAAATAGTGCATGTTTAATTAAACAATGCCTAATTTGCATAAAATATAAAACAGTTGTAATTTGTACGGTGATGACTAGTAGTTATTTTGTATTTAGTATCTTGCTCCTAACATATCTCCTAACATATCTCCTGGGTTAAACATAAAATAAATGTGATATCAGATTTACCACAGGACATAACTTCCATAAATGTTCTGTTGAGGGATAAATGTGAAAAATTGTAATAAAAAAAGTTTCGCAGATTTCCCTAGCTTTGTATAGCAACTTAATTAAATAAAACCAAACAGTTTAATATGGATCTATTCCAAAACTAGACTCTAATTATTTTTTCTACAAAATTTTTAAAGGTGGTTTTCACAAAGTGAGGTGTTTTTTCCTACTGCACTGAGACATACATTTCAGTAGTATTTACATCAAGCAACCATAATCTGTTTTATTCTTATCAATATTCTGAAGGTTTCTACAGAGAGATATGTTCAAACATCATGCGTCTGACTATATACAGACACAAAATACTTTTTTACACAAAAAAATGTGAAGATGCATATTTTCTTTCGGCTGTTTTGGCTATTTTCTGAATTGTTAAAATGACATAGCCAAGCCAAAGTCACTGTAAAAAAAAATAAAAGCAAAATCAAAAAAGAATTTTAAACCTCACTTCATTGAATGTCAAAAATGTATGCAAAATAGTGCATATTTAATTAAATAATTCCTAATTTGCATACCTAAAAATGTAGAGCAATTGTAATACAAAAAATGTTTGCATTTGTTTTTATGGTGATGACTAGTTATTTTGTATTTAGTATCTTGCTTTAAAACGAATGAGGAACAACTAACATATCTCCTGGGTTAAACATAAAATAAATGTGGTATCAGATTTACCACAGGAGATAACTTCCATAAATGTTCTGTTGAGGGATAAATGTGAAACTTTTAATGAAAAAAGTTTTGTGATTTTCATTTTAGCCATAATCGTGCAGCCCGACTGTCCAATATGGAGCTATTCCAAAACCATACTCTAATTACTTACAAAATTACAGCTGACCACACAGAAAGACACTTAATAGTCATTACTTCATCAACTAGCTAATTAAATGAATCCTTTTAACAGTATCTTAAGTTTGTGAAGGATACTAATGATGCAAAATGGCAAAAAAAAAATGTGTGGAGACATGCCAATAGCGCTTTCTGATGTAGGTTTCGGGACAAATATCACAGAACCCCTTCGAAGCACTAAAAGTAAACTGATAGAGGTTTAATGAGCATGGCATTTTGAGCTGAACATGGAAGCACTCAAAGTCCTGCTACAATACAGATGTAACACGATCATACTTCCTGTACAAAGGTGACCTTCTTTTTGTTCTTTGAAGAGACGCTAGGTCTGCGCAGCTCTTTCAAATGAAAAAATGCAATGGCTGCGTGTTTGTGTGTGTGCTGGTATGAGATTACTAATGTGCCGTCAAGAAATATGGGTCCACTGTGGAGTGTGGCGGCGCACTCAGTACTGCTGCATAATGGGAAATCATTTTAAGAGGCCTAGAGATTGCATTAAGATAAAGGATGGAAATTTCATCTCTTTTCTGACTTTGTTTTTTAAAACAGCAAAATGGAAGGTAACGATTAATCAGTGAGACATAGCAGTCTCCTAAACTGATGTAACACAGTAAAAACAAAAGGGTTTAAAATTCTACCCAAAAATTGTACTTTATGTCTGTTTTTACAGTGCCTCTACTACACTAGTAAGTATAGTATAGTAGTGGTGTAACGGATCACAAATCTCACAGTTCAGATCACGTTATGGTTTAAGCCACGGATCAGACCATTTTTCGAATTAGCCAAAAAGAGGAGGGGACAAATGTAATTTGCTTTCCATTTATTAAAAAAAAAACAGTACTACAAGATACTTTTGGTTTCATAAAGTAAAATGAAGAAATAATCAGCTGAATAAAAATAAATAGTAAAATATTCAGTACTGTGAAAAATTCACTGTCACTACTACTGTTGCTGACAACGCTAAATGTATAAATCTAACATTATAATTTCTACAACCAATAAATGATTTAGTTATTCGCTCATAAAACTTCATGTTTCATTGCTAGATTATACAGTGGCATATTTTTGATGGCTGGTTGTCGCCACCTACTGGTTAAATGACATAATTGCTGCCTACAACTTTCATTTTTGAGCACATGATGGTGATTTCAATCTTTACCATAAACATTAGTGGTTTTATCTAAATTATAAACTGTTATCCCAGCACTGCTGTGTTATTTGACTGTTTGTAACTTAACTTTGTAACATAACTTACTCAAGAATAGACTGAATTGCTTTCTTGATTTGCCTTTCAAACGCAGATTTGAATGCAGCGCTTCGAAGGATTAATGAAAATATGCAAATCACCATCATTTATAATTTATGTTGCGTGGGTGTTGAGATCCCGATCTTTTAATGATTAATCGTGCAGTATACACTGAATGCATTAATGCAGGCTAAACAAGTAGTCACAGAAAACATCTTTAATAACCTAGAAACCCACCACATCCCGAATATCCTACCACAACTTCTTCCATCATCTTTATATTTCACAGGAAAGCCTAAATGCTTTCATACATGTTATTTGATAGACACGAGAGGCAATCTCACATGGAATCTTTACATTCCATTATTTGTCTTGCACTTTGGTGTTAAAACTTTAGGCTTTTCACGTTCTCAACCATTACACACTGCAGAAATAATCATATTTTAATAGAGGAGGTAAAAACGTAGAATAGAGGTTGATATTTCCAAGCGGAGTATCTGAAATAAACTTAAATTGAGGATATATATATACGGTTGTGTGCGACCGTTTTACACTTATGTCTTTTGCAGCACTGCGTTTTTAGACGCTGTCGTGTGAAGATAAAAAGATTAAAAATTTCACCCACAGCAGCGCTTATTTGTCATACTGTCAGTTCCAGAGCAGTGGACCAATCAGAAGTACTCGGAGGTGGGACTAGTGTTGCGCACTTCTGTTTATGGAGTTGCTATTTGGCATGACAACAGCAACATGGCAGAACCACTCCTGAACGTTGCGTTTTGCTTTTCAGACCCCTCAGTTGTTGCACTGCTGTGACTTTTCAGTCTAACAGTGACTGCACATCTGGACTGACTGTATTCATCATGGTACTGTGTGAAAGGAACTGCAAGATTAAATCTGTTTATTTTAAATGATGTAATTCCTTAATGCTTAACATACCGATATAGATTATTAATATCCATTACTTTAAATAGGAATTTATAAAAAAAATTTTATTGTTATAAGTTTGGGTTATCTGGACTTTCAATAATAAAAGAAACCTTTTATGATTCATTAAAAAAGTTAAAGATTATCCACAGTCTTATAGGTTTGGAATGGCATTAATGACTTATGGACATTTTTTTTAAATGCCGGGGAAAAGCTTTTCAATTTTTGTTGTCAAGTAAAAGTAGCCAAAGGTAAGTAAATGATGACAGATTTGTGGTTAAACTATCCCTTTAATTGAGTAATTTAATTTAGTATTTGTTAGAGCCATTTCTTTCTTCTATTATTATGTTTGGCCTGAAAAGATTAATTGGATGATTTGGCTATTATAAAGTTTACGTTTGATAATTATCGTATATTATTCAGGTTTGAGTATTTGCTTTTTGTATATTATTCATGTTTGATTATTTGCTTTATTGGGCAAATAATGAGAAGAGAAAACAATTTTTTTAGAATGTGAGTTCGTATGTAGGGACTTGTGCTAGTGATTAGCATTGAAGCAATATCACTGATTTGACGGCACAAGCTGTGATAAAATTAAACGATAAAAAAGGTTTCACAACCGATTCAAGCATCATTGTTTGTCCTTACTGAGAAAGGAACTCAGAGCTAAATGCCGCAACAGTATTACATTTTTATTTATGTGTGTTTCCAGTGCCAGATGGATCAACTCACCCCTAAACTACAAAATAAAACAAATACCATTCAAGAGAATAAAACATAAAAGTAAGCTATTGTTAGAAAGAATAATTTTCTATAGTGGATTGGATTTTATGCTGTAGATCAAAAACTCTTTACACCCATCCATACATGTAGAACAACATCTGTGCTAAAACAAACTAAAGAGAACAAAAGCTACACTGTACAAAATGATGTTCAGAGCAATGCACCGTGGTATTAATAGAGTACAAGTCAATTTTCTGTCAATAATTCAGGTAAAACATTCATACCTCACTAAAGCACAGCCCTCATGATCCCTGTACAACGAGACGTCCTCATGTGTCAGGTGGACACGGCGATCTTCCTACAGCGCAAGACCGACCATCCCCCTTAAGAAAGAGAGCAAAAACAAGACAATCATTACAATGCAATCAATACACTGCTATTTATTTCAAAGCAATTTAATTAAGTCCAAAAATGTCTGTTTGAAACATTTCCTTGCAGCTTCAGACCACTTTGGCATATTTACTGTCAGTTAGTCAAGAGGTTTTGTATAGTGCGGACGTCATCATTTAAGCTTATGGAGATGCTTTTTCCTTCCACTTTGTCTCTTGAGTGAAAATCCAAACCCATTAATGCCTTGATGCACTGCAATCGAATTAAGAGCAGCTCATTTAAGAGGGTGATGACGTAAAAGCACAACAAGCAAATACATACACACCTAATGACAGAGCTGGATGGTGTGATGCAATGTATTTGGGTGGCCATTAGTAGGCGATGCTATGAAAAGCGATTAACAATTAATGACTCAAAAGAGACTCATCCAATTAGAAATTAGAATTGCAAGTCAAAGAAATTTCACAGACTCGGGGTGTGTTCTGAACTGGAAAACTAAAATTATACATTTTATCCTGTACTGATTCATTTAGAATTTACACTATTGTTTTTATGGATGAACCTAAAGCTAAAAAAAATTGTTTTCACAAATTACATACTTTGACATATTTTATTACAGACACATGCAAAATAATGCTGTGTATGGACAAGGGTTGCTGCGATACCATTAATTAATTTTACAATAGTATACCAGCTGAAGTATCCCGATACATATTTCGATACTGTAATTCATAACTCAAATTATAAAGAAAATTGTCAGAAATACTATAGTTTATATGTTATAATAGGCCTATTTGAAGTTAATCCATAATTACATTATTATTGAAAAAAAGTGTTATTTGCACATCACTCCAACTAAAATTATTATATTTTTAAATATTTTGTAGACAACAATGAAATCTGTCACAAAAAGAGCATTTTTCCAACACAATTAGGCTATATGAAGTAGTCAAAAATTGTTTCAATGTTTCCTGTATCTATTTTGGGTTTTTCCATCTACTCAGTTTTATCAGGTAACAATCCAAAGTAATCAAAAATTTTACTTTGAGTCGTTCTTTTTAGGAGATTTTTGTGGTTTTTGTAGCTACTAAATTATATTGACAGGAACAGAAATAAACAGATTCAGATGTGCGTTCGAAACGTCAGAAAACATGCAACCTTAAAGGGCTCCAGAGACTATTAGAATAAAATGGTCTATTGTTGCACAAAAAGTGAGCATTTTAGTGACTTTCCCACATGCATTATTTATTGTAGATAGACCTTTAATGACGATACTACCGTTTATAAACTACAGCAGCACCACTAGTATTTTGGAGTCACAATGTCGCGATAATACCATAGTACCAGTAAACCGTGCAACCCTAGTATGGGCTGAATGCTTAAATGTGAGTAAATGTGATGGTATTTTTATTAGTAGAGAACTTATGAATAGCTAATAACTCTATAAAGCAGTAAAAGTGCTTAGGATTCATGTCACACAGAAGGACTTGAATTGTAATGGGCAACAACATGATTTGCAACTTTGAAGAGAAAAAAGTAATTGGACTCTTTGGGTTGTACTCCTAAAACTGGTGGCCAAATTCTTAAAAAAAAAAAAAAAACAAAGCCACAAAACGTCACTGGCCAACATTACAGAATGGCTAGTTTTGTTTGTTTAAAACCTAAGCCGCCCAACCTCATTGAAACAATTAACACTAAATAACAGTTACTACTAATAACACCAAAGTTCATATTTGCGTTCTTTTAGGGCTGGGTTGATAGACAATATCAAACTGAATCGCAAGTTGATGTCGATAACGATGGTAAGCTCTGGACATTTTTACTCGATATTGATCCTAAGAGCCAATCACACAGCAGCAATATGCGACAACTAAGTCTGTGACGCTAGCTGATTTTTTAAGGCAAGAAATCAAGCTGTATGATGGTTAACAGAATATATATATACACAGACATAGGCCTATATATTAGGGATTTTAACGTTTACTCAATCAATTGATTGTCGATAACCCTTTCAATAGATAGACCTTATCAATGACCGATTAGGCATGGACATTTAAAAGAAAAGTTATGCTTTGCACTGTGACGCGTCCACGACTTTACACATTAAAATATTAGTAATCAAGCGTGTGTAGTTCACATTACCTTATGGAGTCACTCTCTTGATATTGGGGATGCATAAAACCCTGTTATGCGCAGATCTCTGTTGTATCCACTGGTGCTGCTACCCGTTAATAGATCTCAGTTATATCCGCTGGTGCAGCGGGTCAGGTAATCAAAAAGTATGCTAAATGATGTTTAATTATGGGTGGGTCATGGGTGGATACGATCAATCATTGGTTATGCAAACTTTTAACTTTGTCTAAAATATTTAAATGTTCAAACTTTTTAATTAAACGCCAGATCTATGAATGGTTTTGTCATCTACAGTAAAAACAGTTTAACATAGGCTACTCTTTTGTTTTTGATCATACAGTTAACAAAAATACATTATTCGAAACTGAATATTTCACTTTAATTTTATTTATATATTGTTCAATAAAGAATATAATTATTGAGATTGTGTTTTTGCCATATCGCCCAGCCCTACTTTCTTTTACTTATGTCAAATAGCATTTAAATAGCACCAAAGAGAGACCCTGAAATCGGTGTTCAGGTTCAGTCCAGTAATGCTGGTCATATAGGTAACTTTAGAGTACCCATCGCCTTTTACTTGCATCTTGTGACTAGGGATGCATTTACACTGCATGGTTCAAGTGACTCAATTCCGATTCTTTTCTCCCATGTGGCACAGATCGGACATAGCCCATGTACGTGTATGCAAAAAAAAAAATCACGTGAATTTCAATTTACTCAAATCAGATTCAGCCCTTGTTCATATGTGGAAATTTATCTGATATGAATCGGATGTATGCAGTGTAAGCAGGTAGAGCTGATTTTCACCTGTCAATGCGAGTCGCATGTCATTAAAAACCGTAGCAAATGACGTCAAGTCTGACGCTTTTCAGAACAGACTTCAGCAGAGTCCCAAACCTTAAATCTCATACATGAGGACTAAAAAAGCTTTTATATTGTCATGTAGCACAAGTATTTGAGCATGTTAACGAGAGCAAGAGAGCACAATATACGCCACGTAACCAAAAACTAATATAAAACTGTTACATACATCACGTGTATAAATCACGCCATGGAGATCACATTAAAACGGCTAAAAATAAAGCCTAAGAATATGGTCAAATGAGAACTTTTCTGTCATAAACTATAGTAAAACAACTTGTCAAAAAGAATTATAAAAAAAATAAAACCCTGTGAAAATATCAAATACAGGGATGGAGAAAAGAGTGTTTTTTTATTATTAGCTGTCAGTCAGCGCATGCTATATATTTATATGTATTTTTTTTCCTGCGCCTTTGCCGTTTGTTGTGTAAATGCAGACAATCGAATACGAGTCACTTTTAAAAGATGATGTTAGCCGGTCATCCAAAAAAACGGATAGTCACAAAATCAGAATTGACCATCAAGACCTGCAGTGTTAATGCAGTCATTTTGTGTTGTTTATGGTTTATTTTAATGTGTTTGGTCTGTGCTGCATACATATTTCAGTCGAACCACGCCATGTTTGTTTGAAGCAGACTGACTCAAATTTCTTCAGTAAAAATCTAAATTCTGTTATTAATTCCCCACTCTCATGTCTTTCCCAACCCCTGAGACCTTCATTTATCTTCGACACATGTTAATGAAAATGCGAGAGCTCTCTTATCGTCCAGTGACAGCAAAGGTCCTAAAACGTTTTAAGTCCCGAAAAAGAACCAAAATCATTGTCAAAATGTTCCATGTGACTTCAGTGGTTCAACTGTAATCATACAAAGCTCTAAAAACACTTTTGTACCCCCCCCCCCCCCCCCCTCTTAAAAAAACAACATTGTAAATACAACAGCAGAAAACACACCTTGATCTGACACAGAAGACACTGGTGAACAGTTGTTTTTACAGTTTTGGTGGTGCACAAAAGTGTTCTTGCAGCTTCATATGATTACAGTTGAAGCACTAAAGTCACAGTGAATGTTTTGACAATGTTTTTGATTCTTTTTCTTCGAATGTCTCATGACCATTTCGGTATATAGAGGTTGAGAGAGCTAAAATATATTAATTTGAACAAAGGTCTCAGGGGACTGGACTGAGGGTGAGTAATTAACAACAGAATTTTCATTTTTGGGTGATTAACCATTTAATCAAATGAGCTGCAAAGTAATTCGGTTATGTAGTTAATTATTTTTAATCAAACCTGCCAAATGTGAAAACACCATAAAATGAGCCATAAAAAAAGAGCAAATCATCATACAGGCTTCTGTCTGCACAGCACATCCCTAGAAACTGCTCAGCAACACCCTTGTATCCAATCATTACACTCTAGCATTATGGCAATGAGTTTTTCACTCAGTGTTTTTAGACACCCATCACTTTTCCACAGCCTACTGAAACAAAGCAGATGTTGTCAGCAAGGATTAGACATATTTGATGGATCCGTGTTAAAACAACTTTAATCTAGAAGCCCTGCATTTTGCTTTGGATTCTGATAAGACATAAAACAGCAAAACCCAAAAAGCACACAGATCAATTCTCATTATTTGTGAAAAGACAAAAGCAAAGCAAAAAATTGGCTGTGTTTTGTAGTCGCAGCATCTCTGCCTATTCATAACAGTTCTGAGGGGTGGTGTTGTGTCCCGGTAGGCTGGTGGTGACCTAATTTTAGCTTGTCTAAGCAGACAGAGGGGGAGAGCGTGGGTGGTTCAGAACGTTCTCCCCTCAACCCCCATTTCTGCAATGGCGTTCCTCGCTTTTATTCAATAAACATCTAGCCGACTGGCACGCATGCATGATAGTAAAAAAAAGCATTTATGAGCGAACCGCTGTATAACATGTTTACCTTTAAAGAGGTGTTAATTGTCTGATATTTGATGACAGACTTGAGTCTGACAAACCCCGAAACCAAAAGTATGAAACCTTTGAATGTCATCACGAGAGTCACAGTCATCACTATAGGGCACAATGAGTATTTATAAATGAATTTATTTATATATATTTTTTAAATAATTAATTCAAGCATTCATTCATTTTCTTTTCGGCTTAGTCCCTTTATTAATCAGTGGACGCCACAGTGGAATCAACCTCCAACTTATCCAGCATATGCTTTACGCAGCGGATGCCCTTCCAGCTGCAACCCATCACTGTGAAACTTTTTAAATAATATATATTTAATAAATTATTATAAGGACTTACATTTTTATTCTTGATCTTATTTCTTAATCATCTATTATGATTTCTTTCTTTGTTGCTTTTATTTCATTTTACAATAGATGCTTTAAAAATAAACTTGACCTGCCTATAATATCTAACGCACAGAAACAAATAGAGAGATAACTTTAAAAGTTATTATCAGTTCTTTGGATTTATCATTATTAATAGTTGAGTGTTTGAATTTAAATGTTAGTTTGATGTTTATTTTACAACATACTAGCAACTGGTGATGTACATTTTATGAGTTTAACAAGTAATTGCTTTAAATGACATTAGGTCAATATAAAATACTCCATGTTATTAAAACTCATTGTTCATATATATTTTAGATATTAAGCCACTATTATGATTTATCATTTCCATGTGTTTTTGATGCCTGAAATTGTATAATGATTTTAAAAGCATTCATGTATAAGAAATTGAACAATTCTACGATTCATTTTATTGAATTGTTTTTATTTTTATCATTCAGTTACTGTACTTAAAGACTCGGGAAACGATAACCACTTTTTCAATGGTATCTTTTTCTTGATTGCAATTATAGATTGTTATGCATGAAAATACAACACATGCAAATACAGAAATGCATCGCAAATAGTGCAGTCCACAGCGAAAATGTTTTATAGATTATTTATTTGATTTAGGGATGCAACAATTAACTGATTTCACTCTTAACCACGCTTTAATTCGTCATGGTTAATTAATCGTTAAGGTTTCTCAACGCCGCGTTTCTGCACGCAACAAAACTGCAGCAACTAAACATAGTTATGCCAACTCTGCGCTAGTTTAAAGTTTGTACACGAGGCGAATACCCATATTATTTTCAGTGTGTAATTATTACTTATGTTTAAATGCCAAAACCTTTCTCACTTATTTATAAGTCCAAAGAGAAATGGAATATTGTTTGTTTTTATTATTATTATTATTATGTGCTGCATTATTTGGTTACCGGGCATCAATAAATAACACTTTAAAACATAAGGAGTTGTCATGCGATTTTCTAAACTAGTAGTGTTTTGAAATTAACGAATGCATAATAATCGTGATAACCATGATTATTTTTCAGACTATAATCGTACAACCAAAATCTATAATCATTGCACCCATAATTCGATTTTATGGAGATGCAAATAGTAAACATTAATTCATCAATCTCTGACTAAACGCGTGCATGAAAATACAATACATGCAAATACAGAAATGCACTGCAAATAGGACAGACAGCAACGAAAACATGTAGGGGAACCCCAAAATGTTTATAGATTGTCTATTAGATTTTATGGAGATGCAAATAGTAAACTATAATTCATCAATCTCTGACTAAACATGTGCATCAAAATACTCACAACACATGCAAATACAGAAAAGCAAATAGCACAGACAGACCACAACAAAAATGTGTCGGGGGACCCCTAAAATTATATAGATTGTTTATTAGATTTTGGGAGATGCACTTCCACTGCAGAATCGTCCTAATCAAACTAACATCATAAATTCTATCCAAATAGACAAAGTCATCTGGTGAAATTGTATTCACATCGTAACTTATAATATATATATATATATATATATATATATATATATATATATATATATATATATATATCGCAATGTTACATTTTCCTATAGTCCGAATATATGTATCAAAATCTGTCTGTAAACACGATCCTGTTCTGACTTACTAAGCATAACAAGGGGACTGAGGGGTTAATGTTAAATGGACAGGCGAAGCCATTTAAACCAGAGATGCATATTGATCATTAATATCTGTCTGAACATTACAGTCATGCATGAATATAATACGTCATCATGTTGGAGTCAGACTGACGGGCTAACTGTACTTCTGCCAATATTCATACACATATACAGTAATGAGCCAGACCGCTGCAAACATCTGTACAACTATTAAAGCTCCTGGCGATGAAAATGAGCGTCTACGCGTCTGCCAACCTGAAACACGTTTGCTGATGTGTTTGAGCGACTGAATGAGGAGCTTAGCATTAGCCAACTCGCTAACACTATCACACAAAAACAGGCAGCATCACAATTACAACCACATGACTTACTTCGTATATTCAGGTATTTTTACATGCTAATAAACGGATGTCTCCGAGTGTAATTTGTTCGGTATAAAATTACATTTAAAGCTTATGCGCTGCTGCTAAGGAGCTAGCGTGGCTAACTAGCATGAAATCCAACTAGCTGACGCATGCCGAAAGAGCAGCCTTCGTCAAAACATTGCACCATACATCCTTAAATATCAAATTACAAGTTCCATCCATTTCTAAAACCTCATATAAATCTCATTTATATACTGCACCGGTCAATTAACGCCTTGTCGCGTTCATGTTTCGTGACTGTATTTGCTTTCAGTTTGTGCTACTATCCGGTATTTTACAAATCAACACACAAAAACGCTTTAAAAATCTCTCCGCAGGCTGTAATACCTTTTCCTGTAGATCGCAGGATTCCCCCCGAAGCTTAATGTGATTTCTGGATTTGGATGCTGTGGTGTTTGCAGGGATCTGACTGAGAGATGGCTGATTTCTCTTCCTGAGCCGAGCGGATGAAGTCTGACTGAATCTGCTGCTGCGCCTACAGGACACACTGTGTGTGGAGGAGCAATTATGCCAGATTTAGGCTACACATTACATATATACTAATCCCAAAGCTCATATTGCATTCTTCAAGAGTTATAAGTTGAAATTTGAGTCTGTCTGTCTGTCTCTGTCTGTCTGTCTGTCTGACTGTCTGTCTGTCTGTCTGTCTGTCTGTCTGTCTGTCTATCTATCTATCTATCTATCTATCTATCTATCCATCCATCCATCCATCCATCCATCCATCCATCCATCCATCCATCCATCCATCCATCCATCCATCCATCTCAGGCCTGTCATCAGCCTGGTGAAAGGGTGGTTCTTTTTTCCAAAAAGTGGACCTTTTTGCAATTATACGCCTTATTTTTTGTAATTAATTATGAAATTAATACTGCATTTTAGTGAGAATTTAAGCACTTTTCTGAATTAGCATGTCGGATGGTCATCATGACCACACTTTTTGACAATTTTAGACAAAACAGTATTCAAATCCATTTAAATATGGTCCACTTTTGGTGCTTCAAGAATAAGGTCCAAGAAGGTTTTTTTCCATTTAAAAACAATATAGTTGCAAAAGAAAATTTCTCTTACGTCAGATTGTGTTTTCTTGCACAACTGGATGTTGGACTCATAAAAAATATTTGTTAGCACTGGCCAAGCTGATTAGTAGAAGTGACACCAAAGTGACAGCCAACAGAGGATTCTGCTTAGTCTTCAAGCCTTTTTCGATGGATTATTTTCACCACAATAGAACTTCACCAGTCAAAATAGGACAAATGAGGTCATGTATAGGACAAATTCTGGACCTTTATCAGTGGCTACGGGCCTGCATCCATCCATCCATCTCTCTATCCATCTCTCCATCCATCCATCCATCCATCCATCCATCCATCCATCCATCCATCCATCTATCTATCTATCCGTCTGTCTATCTGTCTGTCTGTCTGTCTGTCTGTCCATTCAATATAAACAGATGAACTTAATATTAAAGCTATTTGTTATGGAATTATATGTTTTAAAACTCCCCACATAGAAATATGACATATATATATTAATATATTCATGACATATGTACAACTTTATATTCACTTATAGGCCTGTAAAATGTCATATATGCAACATACAGTGTATTCCAAAATATTAAAAACATTGCATTTTCTTAAATAATTTTTTTCAATGTTCGGAATTACAAATATGTACAGATATGGGGTAGATAAAGTAGATGAATCATCTATTGAATTGCATCACAATCATAACAATATTGCTGAAGACCTATTGGAATCCACGTGGACACAAGATTCTCATAAAAATCAGTCAAGTTTGGTGAAGGAAAAATCATGGTTTGGGGTTACATTCAGTATGGGGACGTGCGAGAGATCTGCAGTGGATGGCAACGGAGATGAATCCAAAGAATCTTGATGAACTCTGGGAGTCCTGCAACGCTTGCTTTGCCATTCCAGATAACTTTTTTTAATAAGTTATTTGAGTCATTGCAGAGATGTATGGATGCAGTCGTCCAAGCTCATGGGAGTCACACACAATATTAACTCTTTTTTCACTGCACCATGACTTTATATTCTATACTGTACAAAGTGACAAGACTTTTGTCTCAGCAAAGTCAGACCTTACTGTCCTATTTAAATAATTAAAAATCAAGGCATGATCATATTTTATTTAGATAAAATAAGCTTAATCTAGAAGCCTTTGCCTTTCATATAAGTCACTTCTGATACCAAATGATCAACTAGAAGTCAAGTTATTATTTGTTGTTCCTAAATATGAACTTGTATCATATATGTCATTTGCATATATATCCATGTATCAGATTTCATCATAGGTCTGCTTTTGAGTATTCAATATTTGACAGGATGGGAGTGAGAATGTGCTGCATTTACATCACATAGTCATGAGGTAAACCAAGCTGATCAATGCCATTCCGTCCCGTGATTCCCGATAGGCTGAAAAAAGCTCCCCGCTTGTCAATCATTAACCTCGGCTTCATTAAAACAATGCGCCATCTCTCATGCTTAAACACTAGGATACTACGAGGATACTGAAGATCATGTAACAGGCTTAAAAGACTGCAAAAAATCATGGGTGGACAGACAGTCTGGTAATGAGTTTATCAGTTAAAGCATTATTGTTTTACTGTGTGTTTAATAGACTTTGCATGGTATTGTTTTGCAATGTGCTTCCTGCAAGCTTTGGATTTGAGTGTCTTATAATGCTAAATGTAATCTTTAAACTTATATTTTTAAATAAATACCCAAAGAAAAACTGTATTTCTTAAATGTTATCCTTAATGTTTCCTATACAATTTTCTAAGCAATATGATGCAATATACTGAGCTTTGATGGTAGACTCTGGTGCCTGGTGTTATCTGAGGACAGTGTGAGATTTTTTCTAAGATGTCAAAAAGAAATATGTGACCCTGGACAACAAAAGTCTCATGTTGCACATGTATATATTTTTTTATCAATAACCAAAATTACATTGTATGTCAAAATTCTATTTTTTTGTTTATGCCAAAAGTCATTGTTCCATTAAGATATTTTGTAAATTTGTACTTTAAATATATCAAAACTAAACTAAATTTAGTAATTGGCATTGCTAAGCACTTCATTAGACTCATTTAACGGCAAATTTCCCAATATTTCGATTTTTTAAACCCTCAAATTCGAGATAGTTTTATCTCAGCCAAATATTGTCCTATTCTAAAAAAGTTTACATCAATATGAATGTTATTTGTTATTTATTTAGCATATAAATCTCAAAAAGTTGACACTTATGACTGGTTCTGTGGTCCAGGGTCACATGTGAGGAGTCTTCATGAAATCCTACCACCCACTTACATAATATTATATATAATTTGAACAAATTTTAAATATTATAATAATAATAAAAACCTGTTATACTGATCTCATCCCACATGCTAAAATGAGTAATATTTCTGGTAACACTTTATTTTGATGGTCCATTTGAGTATTAGTAGACTGTCTGCTTAATATATGTTGATACTGCTCCTTCAACAGATGTTTAACTGACTATAAGAAACTTTGCAAGTACATGTCAACTTACACTACCGTAGCCCTAACCCCAACCTCACAGTCTACTTATAATCTAATGAGAATTAGTTGGTATGTAGATGCAGTGTAACTTAAATTCAACAAACGGACCATCAAAATAAAGTGTGACCATATTATTGTTATTTTTTCCCCTTAGGATGACTTTAAGCTTCAAGCTTCTGCTCTACTACTGTATGATATCTGTGTTAATGCCAGCCACCCTCATACTGGCTACACGTGCCCGGGTCGACAAGTTCAGAAAGTTTAATGAGAGTACACAAGTCAAATCTACACAGGAACACTTTGAGGAAGCATTTGAAGAGCAGGTATGATTATGTCAGAAACCTAGACTTAAGGTAATCAATGTTTGTTTGAGAAACCACAGCAGCCATTTTCTTTAACTCCAACACGTCTGGTAAAGTAGATTAACTACATTCCTTGAGGGGATATTACAAAGAGATCAAGTGGTTTTTGGCTTGGGGTTGACGCTGAGTTCAAAAATCTTATCAACTATTCTGATTCAATCAATCAAATTGAGCTAAGTTAGAGCTGCAGTTTCAGTGTCTGTGTTGGGATGGATTTATAGTTGCAGACTGTTTATGAAACTAATTCACTATGCTAAAACAGCCACGAGGACTTTAAATGTTAATAAAACATAGTTCTAATTTTTCTTCTCTCAAGGGGTACTACTTGCAACGTCTGTTCCTTCAGTATGGAGACAATGGGACTTTAACATATGAGGGTCTACAGAAGCTGCTTGGCAGTTTGGGTTTGGGTGAAGTCAGTATTCTGGAGATTCGACATGGTGAAGCAAAACATTCTTCTCAGCCTATATCCCATTCCCACTCACATGAAGACCATCATCATCCTCAAGAGACCACAAACTCACCTCCACTCAGAGAAAGGTATATTGACTAAAGCAATAGTGTCACTTTGGCTGAAGCCTATAAAGATAACTTTATGAATATCCCACATGATATATGGTAATATATGCAAATTAGATAAATGACATGCAAGTTCATATTTGGATTTTACATACATTTTATATAAAACATATATACAACATATTTCCCAGTACTGGGTAATGGCTAGAAGGGCATCCACTGCGTAAAACATATGCTGGAATAGTTGGTGGTTCATTCCACTGTGGTGAGTAAGCCAAAGGAAAATGTGTGAATAAATATACAACATTTTAAAATATATGAATATTTTAAATTCTTCAATATGTATCTTTACATTATACATATTTTTTCAACCACTGGAATTAAAAATATATACACATATTTTCTTCGATATAAAAATTCATTATAATATTAAGAAGATTATGTTTCCATGAAGAGGTTTGTAAACTTTCTTCTTTAAATATATCAAAACTTAATAATATGTAATATTAATAGTAATATGCATCGCTAATCACTTCATTTAGACAGTTTTAAAGACGTTTACTCAATATTTTAACTTTTATGAACCATCATATTCCAGATATTCAAATAGTGGTATCTTGACCTAATATTATCCTACCCTAAGACACCATACATTAGCAGAAAGCTTACTCTCAAATACTGTTAAATGTCAATTGTTCCAAAAATAAACCTTTATTACTGGTGCTATTATGCCTATTTTGAAATATATGTTGCATCTACGACACATATTCGATATATTTAATATTCAAATATGAACCTTTATGTCATACATGTAATTTGCATATAATTACATGTTTTATATTTCTACTTTGGTATGTAAAGAGTTTTTATTCCCACTAACATACTGTAGATATAATCTTGATGATTTTTCATGCATATTCAGTTCTAGACCAAACATTAAATCAGAGCTCGGTGGATCTCCGGCAGAATTGGGTCGCTCAGACTATTTTCTACACCCTGGTCTAAGAAACAAACAGGAGGAAAGTGTGTCACTGCTATCTGACCACCCGACAGAGAAACACCTTCATGGCAATGTGAGTATCTACTTCCACTGAAGTGTTACAAATGGACAAAGTCTGCTATTGAATCCTCTTTACTATCATTTGACCAAAGGTCTGTTGATATCCTGAGGTGCGCAGACAGTAAAATTCAATGCATTTCCCTTTCCTGTTCAGTGTGAGAAACAATGAGAGTTTATGATGAGAGATCATCATGTGAGAGAAGAGGAGTCAGCTGTATAGAATTGAACACTGGTCTCATATTTTATAGGGCCATACAGCTGTGATATTGGCAAACTCAGCAGGCAATGCTGGTATTGTGCCAAATCCTTCTGGTTAAACTAGTCAAGATGCCACCAGTATACAAGTATATTATACTGCATGCTAACATCAAAAACATATGTGCAATGTGAAAATACATGCAGAAGGTTGACCAGCTTCGAAGACTGTTTTTACCTGTTACAGTATTCAGATGGCAGACAGACGCCACATTGTGTTGCCAACTGTAATTAAAACAAGTGAAAGAAGAAGAATTGTTTGGAGACATGGGTCGTCAGTGTTATTTATGAATCTGCTGCAGTGAAGGTTTTATTTCCATTTTCCTGCAATGAGAGCACTGATGCATGTGGGCCCACATTTGATTGCGGATTACAGTGGTCTGCTAACATGGGACAAAAATATGTTTGCAAGGAACATTTTTTACCTGAGAGCTTTTCACATCTGGAAATGGTGAAATCCGGATTTGCAACTTGTCTCCTTTTGGAAAAAAAAAAAAAAAAAAAAAATCGGTTCCAGTTCACGTTGATTGTCCTGCCTATGATTTAGTTACTGAGTTTGCAACACATTAATATCACTACAATATTATGGCCTGATATATCCGCTGTAAATGCTGCTCTCTAAATATAAACATGCAAACACCTTAATCAAACTATTTTCGTCGTATAGGATTTTTGCTGCATTTTGCGACAGGATAGTCTATACACACACGGCTGTTTGATGCGTCTCTGCATCTACAGAGAAACGATGAGGATTTTTTTTTGACGTGCAGTATCAAAAATTCCATTAAACTACACTCTTCCAGCAGTTCCTCGTATCCAATATCTCGTTTGTCACGGAAGAAATGTGGATAGCGTGGCAATTATGCAATGATGTTAGTCGTATTATGAGGTATAACATGTAAAATGGGATCATGAAAGGAACATTCAAAAAGCAACTCATGTAAACACCTTAATCATATTACTGTTTTATTCAGATTAAGGCAAATAATTGGATGATTGATTAAATGTAGTCACTGTTTATCTCCCCTGAGTGTTGCCGCTGTAAAATCAGCTTGTGCATGCACTGAAACTCCCCTTTTCATGCAAACCCTTCCCTCTTTCGCCACTCACCACTCCCATCTAAACAAAGCTTGACTCACCCACTTTTTTTCAAACGAGAGACACCCTCCTGAAACAGGGGGTTTTTGTGGCCCTTAAAAGCAGAGTGACTTCCAGCATCCCTGAAACACTGATATCAGAGTAATAAACACTGGCAGCTATCCAAAAATATCTCCCAGCTAAATGCCACATTTTGTCCAATCAGAATCAAGTATGCCAGAATTTAAGCCTTGTAATGTTGAATCTGAACCTTACATTTCTTATTACCTCATGGCAGTGTCTAAATGTGACCCAGCTCCTCTGGAACTTCGGGCTTGGCCAGGCTTCCCATATCACTCCAGCCCACTTCACCTTCCTGTGCCCTGCCCTCCTGTACCAGATCGAGAGTGGAGTGTGTCTGCGGCACACAGAAGATCATTCACAGACCAGCAAAACCAGCGAGGGCTTCCTCATAGGTGTGTGTGTGTGTGTGTGTGTGTGTGTGTATAAACAGTGTTATCAGAATCAATTGATCACAGCACAGGTTAAAACAAGGTCACTGTGTCTCAGCTCTAGGATGGGCATCATTGGCACTCCTGGTCATCAGCCTGCCCTCTCTGGTCGCTCTGGGACTGGCACCGCTGCTTCAGCCTTCTGTGCTTCAAGTGTTTCTCTGCCCGATGGCTGGCATGGCAGTGGGCACGCTCTGTGGAGATGCCCTCCTGCACCTCATGCCTCATGTAAGTTACAAAATACAAATGTAAATGCATTCAGCTAGGTAGATCATTGAATTCTTCAAAGATGCTATTAAAAGAAACACTCCAATTTTTGGGAAATAGAGTTAAACAACTAAGTTTCACCATTTTTTTATTTTAGTTATTATTATTATTATTATTATTATTATTAACAAAGCATGCAAGCTGAATTAACAATATAATGACTCCACACAATTCCCCATAAGGACAATGTGAAAAAAGAGTTTTTGAAATTGTTGTAAATTTATTCAAAATAAAAACCTGAAAAGTCACATGTACGTAAGTATTCACAGCCTTTGCCGTGAAGCTCTAAACTGAGCTCAGGTATATTCTGTTTCCACTGATCATTCTTGAGATGTTTCAGCAGCTTATTGGAGTTCACCTGTGGTAAATTCAGTTGATTAGACATGATTTGAAAAGTCATACAGCTGTCTATATAAGGTCTCAGGGTTGACAGTGCATGTCAAAGCACAAACCAAGCATGAAGACAAAGGAATTGACTGTAGACCTCCGAGACAGGATTGTCTCGAGGCACAAGACTGGGGAAGGTTACAGAAAAATTCCTACTGCTGCTTCTATGAGCACAGTGGCCTCCATCATCCATAAGTGGAAGATGTTTGGAACCACCAGGACTAGAGCTGGCCGGCCATCTAAGCTGAGTGATCGAGGGAGAAGGGCCTTAGTCAGGGAGGTGATCCATAACCCATTGGTCACTCTATCTAAGCTCCAGCGTTCTTCTGTGTAGAGAGGAGAAACTTACAGAAGGACAACTATCTGTGCAGCAATCCACCAATCAGGCCTGTGTGGTACAGTAGCCAGACAGAAGCCACTCCATGCCTGGAATTTGCCAAAAGGCATCTGAAGGACTCTCAGACCATAAGAAACAAAATTCTCTGGTCTGATGAGACTAAGATTGAACTCTTTGAAGTGAATGCCAGGTGTTACATTTGCACAAAACCAGGCACCGCTCATCACCAAGCTAATACCATCCCTACAGTGAAGCATGGTGGTGGCAGCATCATGCTGTGGGGATGTTTTTCAGCAGCAGGAACTGGAAGACTAGTCAAATATCAATGGAGTGGCTTCACAACAACTAGGTAAATGTCCTTGAGTGGCCCTGCCAGAGTCCAGACCTAAATCCTATTGAACATCTCTGGAGAGATCTAAAAATGGCTGTACACAGTCGCTTCTGTTTGAGAGCTTGGGAGGTACTGCAAGGAGGAATGGGCAAAAATTCCCAAAGATAGGTGTGCCAAGCTTGTGGCATCATATTCAAAAAGACTTGAGGCTGTAATTGCTGCCAAAGGTGCATCAACAAAGTATTGAGCAAAGGCTGTGAATACTTATGTACATGTGATTTTTCAGTGTTTTTATTTTTAATAAATTTGCAACAATAAAAAAATGTTTTTTCACCTTGTCATTATGGGGTATTGTGTGTAGAATTTTGAGGAAATAAATTAATTTAATCCACTTTGGAATAAGGCTGTAACATAAAAAAAGTGGAAAAAGTGAAGCGCTATGAAAACTTTCCGGATGCACTGTACAATGAATTGAAGTTTACAGAAAAACAAAAGTACGTTATCAAGAATGAGAGATCAATAGAATACCATTATACAAAATAAGACAATCATTCTGGGTCCTGATTATTGCTTTGTGCAATAAACATGGAGACTTTGTCAGCAACTGTAGTCCAGATCTTTAATGTACATATTTGTACCAAGTTCCCTCGAGCCTTGGACAATTCCAGCATTATAATGTCCTGAAGTTCTACCAACCACTTGCATGTGTCCAAAATATGTGGAGGAAGCCAATGTTTTGCTAATAGTTTTTTTTTTTTTTTTTTTTGGAGAAGTTAAGCCAGCCAGACAAACAGATTTTTGTAGCTAAAAATTCAATGTAGAATAATCACACAGTAATAAAATGGAAGGAATATCGGTACAGGATATTCAATAATTTTAGATAGCAACCCGGTACGACTTGGCCAGTGGGAGGGAGAGACAGAGGCTGGTGCAGGAGGAAGTGCGTGCTTTAATTGAGGAGGAGAACCAGCAGAGCAGTGGCCATGCAGGATGGCTGAAGTGGGTGCAGGCGATGGAGTGGAATGTCATCTGGAAGGACATGGATCAGGTTCTTGATCCAAGGGGTCTACGTCATTCTTCCCAGCCTATCTAACCTGTACATATGGGGCACAGTAGAGACGCCCGCATGCCCATTGTGTTTCAAGCCAGGGACACTAGAACACATCTTGAGCGGTTGCTACAAGGCACTAGGCGAGGGTTGGTATCAATGGAGACACGATCAGGTCCTTAAATCCATTGCTGAGGCAATCAGCAAGGGGATCAAGAACAGCCGATACCGCCAAGCCACAGCCAAATCCATTCAGTTCATCAAGGAAGGACAAAGGCCAGAGAGAACATCAAAGAGCTGCCCTGCTGGATTGGTCTCCACGGCCCGAGACTGGTTGATGTCAGTTGATCTAGAGAGGCAACTGAAGATTCCACCACACATCACCCAGTCCACATTGAGACCTGATATAATCTTGGTCTCTGAGGCCACAAGACAATAAATCCTGCTTGAGCTAACTGGGCCCTGGGAGGAAAGGATGGAGGAGGCTCAGGAGAGAAAGAAGCGAAAATACCAAGAGCTAGTGGAGCAGTGTCGAACAAATGGATGGAGGACCAGGTGTATGCCAGTGGAAGTAGGAAGTAGGGGATTTGGCGCCTGTTATTCCCAGTGTACCATAGGTCTTGCTCAGGGTGTAGCCATAAGTAACAATGTTGAGGCTGCGGAGAAAGCATCCAGATGGCTCTGGTTGAAGAGGGGGAACGGTGGGGGCAGTAGTATGCCACTTGGACACAGGCCGGGGTCTGATCAGCCTCAGTCGGGTCAACAACACTGATGATGTGTCCAAGGTTGTGCATCAGAAGATGTTTCTGTAACTAGATAACTAGATAACACACACCTCATTCCAAAATTTTTGATCTCCAGGTCTGGTCACTTTTAGCTTAGCTTAGCATAAATCATTGAATGGGATTAGGCAATTAGCATTGTACTCAAAAATGACCAAAGAGTTTTGATAATTGTCAGTTTAAGCTTGTTTCTTCTGTAGTTATACTCGATATAGCTAGGAATGGGTGGCTTGGTGGCGCAGTGGTTAGCACAGTCACCTCACAGCAAGAAGGTTGCTGGTTTGAGCCCCAGCTGGGCCACCAAGCCCAGGTCCACTCCTTTGTGTGGAGTTTGCATGTTCTCCAAGTACTCCAATTTCCCCCACAGTCCAAAGACATGCAGTACAAGTGAATTGAATAAACTAAATTGGACGTAGTGTATGTTTGTGAATGGGTGTTTCCAGGTGCTGGGTTGCAGGTACTTTGCTTTTGTACTGTGGCTGCAGCAGGTGCAATGATATTATGCAGCACCTGAAAATAGTCCACGGCTAGGTAACTTTCAACATAACCATCAGCTTTCAGTGAGCATGTCCAGGTCACGCTGCATATTATGTTGTGCCTCTTTGTTAATTTTTGAGCGCTATGCTAATGGTCTAATCTGTATCAATGATTTATGCTAAGATAAGATAAAAGTCCACACGCCAGACACATACATTGGCTGAATGGATTCAAAAATGGTTTACTCGAAAATAATTTTTAACTCTAAGGGAGTTTTATAGTTTTTGAACTGTAAAATGAGCCTATTTCTAAAATATAGTGGAGTGTCCCTTTAATGATTTTTAAAATTCTAAAATTATTTAGTGTATATTTTTATATTAAATAAAATAAAATAATATATCTATAAATAGGAATAATATGGCAGATGACTGTTTAATTATTAGTAAATATAATGGCGTCATACTTTAAGTGTGCATTTTACTTAAATGAATTAATTAGCGCTGTATCTGTGTGAGTGTTTGTATGAAGAAGGAACTGGGACAATAAAAATACAATTTTTGTGAACACCTGATTTTTTTTGTCTTATTGCTTGGAAAAAAAATGTCAGTTAACATTTTTTGATTTATGGGTGGTCAAATAGATTATTTGACCATGATCTCTGTTCTGCTTTGTTATGGAAAATGTAACTGCAATTGACATTTTAGTTATTTGAAACAATATATTGTATAAGAAAAATAAATATCTATAAATCAATTGAATGATACATCAAATAAATATAAAAAGTATAATCTTATAATAAATAAAATATATAGGTTTTAGTTGAGGTGCTATAGATGTGAGTTGTTTGTGATTTCAGGCCATCTTCAGTCAACACACTGATCACAGGAATGCTGTTTTCAAAGGTCTCAGTGTTCTGGGAGGACTTTACCTTCTCTTCATCTTTGAGAGTCTTCTGGGACTTAAGCAGCATTTCAAGGTGAGCTTCAGCCAGTGCAAAACATCATGTTTTTACTCAATTATTATGACCTGACGACTTAAATAGAACCTTTAGTTTGACAAAATAGTAATTTAATTTTATGTATATATATATATTTTCCACTTTTTAACCAGAATGTAAAGAAAAGAAAGCATGATGCTGAGTCTGGAAGGGAGCTGGATGCACTGCAGGGTTTGTTAATTTTCAGACATAAACACACGCACACACACACACACACACGCACACACACACACACACACACACACGTATGAATTAAAATGCAAATTGTAAAGTCACCTGCACTCTGTCATAGGAACCTCATCAGCCAATCAGAACGAGAGTTCAGGGCATGGCCATTCTCATGGACAGGTTGAACCAGGGCAGACGGGCATCAGAAGCATGGCATGGATGGTGGTGATGGGTGATGGCATACATAACCTGACAGATGGACTTGCCATTGGTATACAAACAATTACTCATAGAAGGCAACATGAATCTGTATTGTGACTTAAACAAGAATCAGAAAGCTGCCTGCTTTGAAAATGGCTGCATAAGTGAGATGTGTTGCTAGATATATTTTTCTTTACAGGTAAATTTTGTAGAAATTACACTAATATGCCAATACCTAAATAAGCACTGCAGTATTTCAGAAAAAAATGGGGGCTGTTTATTCAACACTGTTTTCAGCTACAAATGGAAAACATTGTATGCAGTTTGACTATTTATTTTTATGAATGTGGTGTTTTGGGTCTTAAAGCATTAAAAAAAGTGTGTGGGCTAAATGTCTAAATATGTCTATTTTAGATCATTGTTAAATAAAATAAAAAATATTTATTCAAATATTCAAATATTTTCTTGGCAACTTGCTGAATTAACTTAAGATTATGCTACATGTCATATATTTTTAATTTAATATATGTAATAATTTATTTAATAGATTTAGTGCATCTTAATTTTAGTAAATATAATAACCCTATAATTTTGATAAATTAAACCTTTATATTATAAAGTTGAAATTGGCTATCTATGAAATTGCCTATAAGTAGTCTAGCAAAAGTAGTCAATATTGAAAATACATTAGTCCTGATGAAGTTGTAAATGCTGTTGTTGTCCTCTAGGTGTCGCATTTTCTCAGAGTTTGACCGGCGGCTTTAGCACCGCGATCGCCGTTTTCTGTCACGAGCTTCCTCATGAACTAGGTTTGACCGAGTCCTTTACAGTTTAGATGTGCATTATGAATCATCAGTGGTTTATATATGTATATTTATATATATATGTGTGTGTGTGTGTGTGCAGGTGATCTGGCAGTATTGTTGTCTGCGGGCTGGCCTGTGCGCAGGCTGCTGGTGTTCAGCGGGCTCTCTGCTCTGCTGGGTTTTGTGGGTGTTTTGACCGGATCTGTGCTGGGGAGCCGCTGGGCTTCACACTCACCCTGGATCCTCACACTCACTGCCGGCGTCTTCCTATATGTGGCTCTTGCTGACATGGTAATCATCTGACTGTTTAAAACATCATATCAACTACAAAGTCAAGGTTACTGGAGTGTTAACAATATCATCTAGTTAAAAAAGTCTACTCTAAATTTCATTTTGAGTTTGTTTACTTAGTTTCTGTCATTATATATTGGCAATTTTAGCAGTTGGAGTAAAATTGATTCAAAGAAATAGTTCAGCCAAAAAACCAAACAAGCTCACAGACACACAAAAACTCTGCCATCATTTACTTGCCCTATACTTTCAAACCTTTATGAGTTTGAATTCTGTTGAACAAAAGAAGGTATTTTGAAGAAATGTTGGAATGGTGTAACCACTGACTTCTATAGTATTTGTTGAAATAGGTTTCCAAAAATCTTACAGGTTTCCAAAAAATTTCAATTTTTTTATTGAACAGAATAAAGAAACTCATAAAAAAAAACCCACCTTTGGAACCACTTGACGGGCGGTAAATAGTTAGTTTTTTTTAGTTTTTTTTTTAGGTGAATTATTCATTTTAAAAGATATAATTAAAGAAACTGAGAAAAAAGTACACTGTAAGAAGCAATTAGTTGACGTTAAATAAAAGACTAAACTCCTTGCCTTAAAATGATTAAGTAAATGAACTCGAGGGTTTCTTGAACCTTAATACTCAAATAGACTTAATTGAACATGCATTATACACATAGACATCCCAAATTAACTTAAGCGTTTATACACACGAAAATGCACTGAACATAAAACAATTGAGTTGTTCCCCAAATAACCTTAAGAGTTGTGTTGTTTTATTTTAAATAAGTAGTTTGAACAAACAACAAGTCATTTTTGAGTGTGTACACAACTCCTTAACCTTTCTGATTCTGACAAATTTTTGGATGGATGGACACTATATGCAGTGTATAACCGCAGTTTAACTATGTTCTTTTGTGCATAATAAGTCAACAGAAGTTAAAATAAAATACTTACATTTTTTAAGTAAAATCAACTTCAATGTCGTTTTTAAGGCAATGGGTTTACTCAATATTTTAAGTAATCACTTACATTGAAATAAAATTACAAACTAGCTATTTAAAATAAACTAAAACAAAAATTATTGCGATTTTGTTTTGGGACAACTTATTTTTTTATGTTCAGACCACTTAGATTTGTAAAAACAAGTAGGTTAAATTAATCCATTTGTGTTGGAACAATGTGAAAATATCTGCTTTCACAGGGAGCATATTATATTTTTTAATAGTAAAATGTACTCCAATATTTTCTTTGTGTGTTATTTTTTAGAATAGTTTAGATCATGGGTCTCAAACTCAATTCCTGGATGGCCACAGCTCTGCACAGTTTTGCTCCAACCCTAATCAAACACAGCTGATCTAGTTGTGTCTAGTAATCTTGAACACCTTGATTAGTTGGATCAGCTGTGTTTGATAGAGCTGGAGAAAAGCTGTGCAGAGCTGCGGCCCTCCGGGAATTGAGATTGAGACCTATCTTTTAGATGCTATTTTAGTTTTAGGTTTAATTTATTATATTATCATTATAGAAATTGTATTGTTTTATTTCGTCAGTCTTATTACTAATTTGTTTGGTTTTAAATTGGTCTATTTAGTTTATGATTATTTTAGGACACTGTTAAATTAAAACAGTAAAATATTTACTTTGCAACTAGCTGAAAGAAAATACATTTAAGTTTTGTCGTTGAACATTGCTATTTATGGCATATATGTTAGGCTAGGGGAGCGCGGGGCACAAAGTAACGCGGGGTAAAATGTAGCACAGAGTTTTAAGGTATTTGCTCAGGGTTAACCATGGCATGCTTCCGAGGTTTTCACTACAGTATCAGCAGACGTCTTGCCAATTATTAAAAAATTCGGGGAAATTTGGATGAGAATCCATTTTTGCAGCATAAAATATTTTTTATTATAGTCGATTTTATTTTTATATTTTAAAGAAATCTGTGAAAGTATGTACAGTATGTAAAATCTTGTGTTGTTGCGATTACCGTCTTCTAGGCTAAAAGATGGAACCATTTTGAAAGGTGTAAAAAAACACGTTGACTGCTAGTCAGTTTTGAGGAAAACAGGACACAGCGGGGTTAGTGGTAACAAGGTGTTACAATTAAGCCACACACTGTTGGACACCAAATAAATTAACAAAATAAGTTTTGAATTTTGAGTGTATGGTTTAATTATTTTTTAATAAAATGTTTTTTAATAGAAAATATTTTTTAATAGACAATTTTTTTATTGCTATGGTAAAATAATGGATAAAAATGCTAATAAATCCAAATGTGTTTATCCAACAGTAAACTGGATTTAAATTAATTGTGTAAAATCTGCCTTTTTAAGCATGTGTTACAACTAACCCTCTGTCTGTTACAACTTGCCCCACAGGTGGGGTAAATAGTAACATTTATACTCCTGACATTTTTGGCAATACTGCGCAGAAACCATAGGTCCGGTGATCATACAACCAGTGCTCATTTGTAGGAGAGGTTTGGGTGTTGTTGGTAAAAAAACAAATGGTTTGTCTAACCCAGGCATGGGCAAACTTGATCCTCGAGGGCCGGTGTCCCTGCAGAGTTTTGCTCCAACACTAATCAAACACACCTGAACACCCTAATTAGTGTCTTTAAGATCACTAGAAAGCTACAAGCAGGTGTGTTTGATTAGGGTTGGAGCAAAACTATGCAGAGACACCGACCCTCCAGGATCGAGTTTGCCCATCCCTGGTCTAACCCCATTACTATGTTCATTATTTGGCCCAAACCAAAAATTGTTACTTTGTGCCCCGCTCTCCCCTATAGTTATGGTAACTAGTAACCTTAACTTTTTCTAGTTTGATAGTAATGCAACAATGTGCACCTTTTATAATGCTGCTGAGAAGCAATAATTATTGTGAAAATTTGAATTGAATCTAAATGAGCTAAATCATTAAAATACACTTTCTATAAATAAAATGGTTTGAAAACTATCTAGAAGCTGTAAATAACAGGGTTATTAAGTATAACTAACTACCAGATCAAAAAATCGTTTCCTTCGAGTTTAGTTAATGCTTAAGAATTCGCTCCATCTTCTCAATATTAATTAGCGAGTGTGTATTACTTTGAGCAGATGCCGGAGATGCTGCACGGAGTCTGTGGATCAGTGAGTCCGCTGAAGCGCTTCCTCCTGCAGGCTCTTGGTCTGCTGACAGGGGGCGCCATCATGCTGTGCATCGCCCTCTTCGAGGATCACATCGCTGTTAGTCTGGGAGAAAGCAGTCTGGGAGAAAACTAACAATATGATGAAGAGCATCTAAATCAAAGACACAAGCATTATCGAGTACCTCATCCATTATATCAACTACTGTGTAGATGTGGATATTCTGAAGTTCCCCAGATGATGGATTTGCTATTGAAACTGCAACAGAAGATTTATGGGTAGTCATTATATTTGAACATCCACTTCCTAAAGCATTTTTTCTCAATTTTATATAGAAGAAAAAAAAAAATAGATGACATCTGCAGTTTATTCCTTTGGCCTATAAGGTGAATGATGTGTTGTCAGTATGTCTTTCATTTATCATATAAATGTTTCTCAACTTAAACATTAGCTTATTTATGATGTGTTGAAGACGGTTGTTAAATGATAACATCTCCAATGTTTACATTTGTACAATTAATATATAATGCCCTTCCCTTGTTTGTTTGTAGAATGTGTCTATAAATGTATTTTATAGTATCAAAAATACCATAATTAGCCATTCAGCTATTCTAAATCAAAACTTTGTACAGTAAAAAAATACAGAAAAATACTTTCCTGGCTTTTCCTATTTGATTTTATTTGCACATAGAGCATTTCTTTAAATAACACATCAAAATATGAATGATGAAATATTTATTTTGGGGCAGCACGGTGGCGCAGTGAGTAGCACAATCGCCTCACAGCAAGGTCGCTGGTTAGAGCCCCGTCTGGGTCAGTTGGCATTTCTGTGTGGAGTTTGCATGTTCTCCCAGTGTTTGCGTGGGGTTCCTCCACAATCCAAAGACATGTGGTATAGGTGAATTTAATATGCTAAACTGGCCGTAGTGTATTTGAGGGTGTGCAAGAGTGTGTGGGTTTTTCCCAGTGTTGAATGAAAATATGTATTTTTATATACATTTATTAAAGTTAAGGGACTAAGCCGAAAAGAAAATGAGTGAATGAATAAAGTCACATCTCAAGCTTATAGCAGTCGAATCGGTAAAATTGGTCGAATCTTGTGTGCTGTTGGGATGTTTTCATCCACTCTGGGGTGATTTTGTGTCTTAATTTGGCCATAACTTTTGCTGTTTAAGCTAGCAGAATGATTTTTTTTTAGGGACAAATCTTACCTTGACACATATTTTGAGAAAATGCTTTGAAAAAAAAACCCCAAAACAACAACCCCTCATAGATACACTCTGGGCAAATTTACTTTTGTTATGTTCTGAATGAAAACATCCACTAAATTAAACCGCTTTTAAAATACATCAGATAAATATATATATTTTTAATTTGTTTCGCATAAATCTGTTAATCAACCTCAGTCCTGATCAAAACTACTAAATTGCTAAGAAAATTACAGGATTTGAACCAAATTCATAAAGGATGTCACTGATTTGGTGAACAAAACACAAAATGACTCATTTATAATATAAAAAGTAATTGTGCACTGGATTTCAAGTTTTTTTTTTAATTGAAGTCTTGGACATGTGAAACAACATTGCCTTTGATGCATTGTTTCTGATTGATTTTCATCTTTTCCCCCTACTTTTTATATTGAAAATATGTCATTTTGTGTTTTTGTGTTTTTTTCTTTACCAAATCAGTGACATTTATAATTTATGGCAACTAAAGAGTTCAAATCCTGTAATTTTTCTAAACAATTTAGTAGTTTTGTTCGAGACTGAGGTTGATTAACAGATTTAACAGATTAACAGACTTGTGGTTCCATCCCTAAGAGGGAAGAAATCACTTTCCCGAACTCTCGCATTCAATCTGCCCAGTTGGTGGAATGAACTCCCTAACTACATCAGAACGGCAGAGTCACTTGCTGTCTTCAAGAAACAACTAAAAACTCAACTATTTAGTTTCCACTTTCCTTCCTAATCTTAACTGCCTCTCTGGCTATACCACTAACTGTACTCTCTCAAAAAAACAAAAAACAAAAAAAAAAATTACTAATGCTTTGCTTCTTAGACTTTACACACCTGAAACCTGCCTATAGCACTTATTCACTGTTGCTCTTATAGTTGTGTAAACTGCTTCCTTGTCCTCATTTGTCTGCTAAATGACTAAATGTAAATTTAAATTTATGAAAAAAATAATAATAATAATATTTGATGCATTTTTAGTGGATGGTTTCATCCCGAACATAACAAAAGGGTAGGAAATTTGAACAGTGCACAAGTGTTAAATTTAAAGTTTAAAGAATTGAAATGAAAGAATAATCCTTAAATAGTCTTAGTTTCATCAAGTAAATCTTGTTTTTTATATGCATGACAAATATTTTAGTACATCATTACATTCTTCTGAAAATACTGAACAGCATCTTCCAATTCACATCCAATGTAATGCTCTGTTAGATTAGATACTCATGACAAGAAATGTTTGTTACATTAACTTAATTTAGAAAGTTAATCAGATTTCAACCTTATTATTTTAAGTTATTCATGTTTGTTTGTAGTCATCTGAAGCGGATGAAAAACGGCCATTTAATGATTACATGACACAACCAGTTTTTAGTTTACATTTAGTACAAGGTGCCATTATGTTTGGTAGCGCTCAGAGAAAGCCAAAAAGACACACAACAACAACAACAACAACAACAACTAGTATATGTAGCAATAGCATTTTATTTCAACATTACCAATTCTAAGCCACGATACTGAATGACAAGACCTACTGGCTGCAGCAGTTCATGAACCTGACTAACAAAAACATATGGGATTTTTATTTAGTTTTTGTAGCTTTTTTTTTGTCTTTAAAGTCAGAGAGACCAATTCGTTTTTAATAAGCTCAAATTAAAAATGATTATGTTCTTCCTTACTTAAATACACGTACAGAGTTTCACATCTGTTAGTAACAAGTAACCATTCACAAGCTCATACTATGAATTAACAAGGCAAAGTGCTTTCAGGATTGCATTGTCACATAAGGAAATGAATGGCTTGAGGTCTTTTCGTGGGGTTGAAAGGGTGAGGGTTCTCCTTCCTCGGGTCTAGGAGGGGGAGAGGTCACGGGGGGACCGTCCTGACTGATTCAGGCAGAATCCACCGAATTCGCCCCCCAGGTCCAAAATGGATATGTACAGAGGTACAAAGTTGGCAGGGTGGTGGATAGCTAACGCACATTAGCCAGTGGCCGGCGTAGTGTATTCGGAAGGGCGTAAGGCTAGGGAACTCAACAGACCCCATATATACACACGTTTTAGTACAGAATGAAGGTGCATAAACTCAAAACCAAACCGACCCCCTTTCAAACCCCCACCACCAGTAGAAAATTGAGTTGTTGCTTCAGTACCAAAGTCATACAACCATCCACGCACTCTACTGAACTCGACCAGATGCACGTACATACCATGAAGAGCTGTAAACTTGAGTTCAGAGCGCTCACAGTGAACATTTAGAAGTGAACGTGAAAGAGACAAAGGGAAAAGGAGAGTACAAATGTAAATGCCAGCTAGTATAGGCTGATATTTTGTCCCTGTTTTGTCAACAACAACAAAAAAAAAAAAGACCAAAAGAAGCGATAGAGGCAAGACACATATGACATCATTTGAAATCTAATTGGAGAAAGTTGGAGAAATGGAAAACAACGCGCGCACACACACACACAAAATATCATAATACAGTCTGGCTTCACATTCCAGTGGTAGTCTGTTGTGTATACACTCACAAATATCATGTTACACACAGACCGACACACAGTCAAGTATGCTAACTGCTGTCTTATATCACCGATTGTTGGTTATAAGTTATATATATATATATTTATCTGTTCCATATACATATAGATTTCCATTTGTCAACAACTGGTGGAGATTTCAATGCATCAAGCTGTAACAGAGGTAGGATAATGCTACTTAAAATGCCTCACGTTTTTCGCTAATTCTAAACCATTGTGTGGGGTATGGGACAGGCTAAAAAAAAGCGGCGTTTCTAGCGCAAGCAAGTGCTGATCTTATTGGTTGATGTATGGGATCGGTGTGATGTGGTAGACCCTGCAATGGTCCCAGGCTTCTGCTGGTGATGGTATATCTCCTACACTTCAACTTAAAGACAGGATAAGAATATTTGCAGATATGTCGATGAGGTATACAGGGTTGATATGACCCCTGCTTGTCGCAATCAGACGCATAACACACACACACTGGGTGCTGTCCTACACGATTGTGGCCATTTCCATCGTCGAAACGAGCAACGCTGGAGTAAATAGTGCAGATTTGTGGCTTTTTTTTTTTCTTTTTTTTTTTAAACAAACCAGGGTCACATTTCCTTCATCGTGATGAGTCAAATACTTGGCATGCTTGGAAGCAGTGACCGTAACCCTGTTTTATCAGAAACTAATGCAACCGTTTGGTTCTGCGTTTCGCCAATGGAAACAGTCACCGTGTAGTATTTATTTATTCATTTCTTTTTTTGTAACAGCAATCTTTTGGAAAGTCTTAAAGACGGTGGGTCCTAGTGAAACTGGATTCAAACGAAGAACACAGGAAGTCTGTTCGATTAAAGCCAGTCGCTTCGAAATGGCCAAATCCTGCACGCATCCAATTCACATTCAGTTTGACTGAAATAAGGCTCTCTCAGCACTGAAATCTCTTTATGTTGGTTTCAGTTACAAGAAGAGGGTGTTAACCTAAGGTGCCACAGATTACATAGCCAGGCCAAAAGCAGCCAGAGCCAACAAATCTTTAGAAATATACAATTGTCTCTTGATACTTGTATTGCTTGTTCTTGAGTGAAAATCAAGTGGCCATCTCAAACAGAGACAAACATTGGTCCTACGTTGTGAATTACTTTATTCGGTGTGCTCCCTGTGATATCAAATATGAAATCATTGATTGCTTGAGGCCAAAATCATGGACCTTAAAAGATTACGATGACTTCTGGTATTGGCTGCCAACTTTTGTACAATGAAATTCTAAAGGAATGTTTCATTATGTTTTACAAAAGACATTAAACAACGATTACTGGGATCTGGATGACGAATAATTCCAAAAAAAGAAATTGGAAACGATCTTTGGTACCGCATAACATATGGCCCAAAGTTCAAATGCTGTGTGGGGAGAAATAAAACCCTGCATATATATTTAACTGACGACATTCAAGATACCGTTTCCAAATCATCTACTCTCGCATCTCTAATCTGAAAATCACTTGAAATCTATGCGATTGCTTTTGGTATCAAATCAATTGATTCGAGGTAAATGAACGGCCCCCCCCCCACACACATATACACAAATGCTTAACATGCCACAAAAGCAGACACGGACTTTAAAGTGGCGCTGAAGAAGGTACACAGAAAACGGCACTCTCTGACCTATCGAACAAACAGAAATGCCATCTTTCCAGTGAGCAAAGTATCGATAAGGCTTTGACACCTATCACAGTTTCCACCAAGTCCATTGTACATTCTACAAGAAAGTGCCACTTATGGAGGCAAAGCAGGAAGGAGTTCAAATTTGTACAATCCAAAAAGAAAGTGAAATTACATACCCTGCTTAAAAAAAACAAACAAAAAACAAAAAAATGATGACAACAATGACAGAAAAAAAAAGATGGATGACATAAGAGGGCATTTTCCTCCATTAAGGATACTATGGCGCACAAAAAAAAAAGTTTATTGCACTTCAGTCCATTTCAGGTGGATACTTTGACGTCAATACAACATACAGAAAAGGAGTCATGCCAACATTCTACAAGACACTGGGTTACAACTAATCTCCAATGCATTACCACACGAAAACGACACGGCACACGTCTACTTCACTAAAGAGTTCACACTTTGTAAAAACTAAACACGTTTTTATTCCATACAGGTCACTAGCTAGAACCGATCAAATGTTTTTTTTTTTTTGAAGGTTATGTTATTTATCAGCGGTGTTGCGACAAATTTTAAATCGCGGCTCAAAACGACAAACCACGTAGATGGTGGCTATTTCGGAAAACGTACAACAGTTGTTCATTCATAAGGCTCACTAAAGGTGTTAATGGAAGACCATACCCTGTGGCATGTACTTGATAACAAAAGGCACAATCCCACATATACTCATCACAAAGTGTAGTACTTTAAAGAGATGATGAAGAGATGCTTACAGACTCCAAAGAAATAGCAGCATGCCACGCAAAGCAGTCATGTTTTCTCTCAACCCAAGCCAACAAGCAAGTAAGGTCGGTGTTAAGATTTACAGATGAACTTCTGAAGGTCCGTGATCGATCGGTCGGTCAATGGGCCATCTCTGATGGCACTATGCAACTCCGTGAGATAAAAAGAAAGAAAACTCCTGCATAGCTTTTACAATTTTTTTTTTTTAAATATGAAAATGTATTTTAAAGGGATCCCTATGTGCCCTGTCAGATCAGCCATTCAGTCAGGCTCCGGTGGTCTTCTAACTAGCCTTATGAAAACAAGCTGCTGGCGAGAACAACAAAAAGCAGCTTTTTTTTTTCTTTGTGATTAGATCATTCGCTTACAGATTTACAATTTGAACTATTAGCGCTTACCAAGTGAAAACATGAAGTAACACTAAGCCAAGGTGAAGGACATCATCTAAGTTCAAGAGCACCCCTTTGAAAATGCTGACGTTTTCCATTTTAAGGCCTCGAACGTGACCTTGGGATTCCAGTTGCATGGTGCATGCGGAACTAAAAGCCCCCCAAATGTCATGTACCAGTATATGGAGCACGATAGATTTTAAGGACAGCTAGTTGATGAGGTAAGACTGCCACGTCTAGGCAATTCAAACCACACGTTTTGAAGAATTACATACAGCACATCTTGTGCTCTTACCTTGTTAGAAAGATTTGCATTAACATCACATACATTATTACTCACTAAATGTTTCAATCAATAGACAGAAAAATGGGGATAAAATATACCGTCTATAAAAGAATTCATCATTGGATGATTATATTTACTTTTTTTTCCTCCAATGTATTTCCAAATCTTATCAAGTGTTTCAAAACTGATTTTAAATTATTTAAGTAATGATCAGTTTGGACACTTCATTTAAAACTTCTAAATCCAACATTATCTAGCTATTTTCCCTCAAAGATTTTCTTTTGTTATTGTACTGTCAAATTTGATCCTCTCCAAATATTTGACACACACGTATTAAACAAAAAGACACTCAATTTTATCTATGCTCTAGTGCAAAAACGTCTAAATTCCATGAAAAATGATTATTTTGAGGCCGGAAGCCATAATGGTACATCTTTCAGCAAAACAACCTATAGAACAGTGTGCTTCTTTTGAATCTCACCCAAATGAGATCCCAGGTTAACGACAAAATCTCTCAAGTGCTGCGACTGCTGAACTATACCGTTTCCTCTTAAGGCAAAAAGTTGGGAGATAGGTTAAATGAAACGGGTGTTTTGAGTATTGCCTTAAATGGATGTGTCTTCAAGTAGTAGGGACGCCGAGGTCCGCTGAGGTAAATCAGACATTCTATCAGCCATTAATACCTTTGCGAAAAGAAAACAAAATTATATATCAATACAAAAATGCAAGGATGGACATACAATAAGGACACTGAATTAGCTACAATTAATCTGCTTTCCAACAAAATGGTTACAATTATTAGACGACTCTAGTTTCCAACTGCCTGCAAGTAACTGCAACCATTATAGCTTGGTCAACAGGCAATGAAAGCTGGCCCTTCATAGCAAAGTTGCGTAAAAAACAAAACAAAAACAAGAGCTCTTTAAAACTGCACAATTTGTTGATCCAGAATAAAAGGAGAAAAGCTAGGTAAACGCATCATTTTGGTTCAAATTTGCCCTTCGTTTTTATTAATGAAATTAAGGCGTTTCATAATTCCACTGTGTAGAAATAAACCACAAATTATCAATGGTATGATCGAGTACAATGGAATATTCATAAAATATTAGATTAGAAAGAGCCGTTGACAAGATGATTCAATCCGGCTTTTTAATTGATGAGGGCAAATGCTAAATCACAGCTTAGCCATGAAAGCTTTCACTTCAACAGATGGAGATGAACTCCACCAAGGGCTAACCAGCCCTTCATTATAGCTTAGTTATGAATAAACTGGCAATTTGAGACAGTCTGATTGTGAACGTACTGGCATTATACAATAATCAGCACACCAAATGAGGATCTCCAAAAATATATGTAATGGGCACGATAGCTTATGTTAGCTTGCAATTTTTGTCTTTTTTTATTTTTTGGTAATGGTCTTGACGCACACTCAAAAACTGAACCCAAGGAATCACTCACTCACATTTTACAAACGTATCAAAATGAGAAAGGAAAATGAAGTTATGGCACTAAATGATTTATTTTCGGGAGGAAACTCCCCTTATCAGTTATTTTCTACCCTAAAAAAGAAGTCTTGCCACTTTGTGACCAGTTCCCTTATTGTTCACACACAGAACACCAAAGTCTATTAAAAGTTCTAAAAGGGTTCAGTTCCAAAGTTGTCAAGTGAATTATTTAATTGCTATCTACTGCATACAAGATTTTTACCAACATCGAAACAAGCTGCTACCATCACGGCGTACATTCGACGACGAAACAATTTTAGTGCAATGCCAATAAGACGATTAGAAATTTGAGGAATTAAAACAAGTACGTTTTAGTTTGTTTTGGCTGGATAAGAATTATCGCTAATAAATAGAAAAAAAGAGCTCCAAAATACAATCGAAAGCAGCAGTTTTCTTGCACCAAATGAAATGTACTAAATCACAGGCTCAATGGGCACTTGTTTTCCGACTCAACTACATGTGGTATGACTGGCTAGACTAAAATTGATAAATAACCATTTTTTTGTACTACAACTACAAGCAGTATAACTGACAGTGCAAATAACTTCAAGCTCATCATCAACTTGCACTTCATTATCGTACCCTGTGCTGTCTACACACACGCGTTACCTCTCCTACACCAAACCGCAGCAAAAGTCATTGTACTTGATGAGGTAAATAAGCTTGAACTAAACTCCCACATCTTGCCCATTTCTCAGGCAAAAACACTGCGGTATAATTCCACTAATCTAATTTGCAGACATGCATGTTTGTACTCTTGCAAGTAGAGGTCAGATATTAGCCCATTTACAGCTTGTGACAGATGCAAAAGCGCATTTTTTTATTTTGTTTTATTCATTTTTTTTTTGTTCCTTAACAAGCAAGTGCTTTAAATCAGGCCTGCGTGGAGCGGAGAAACTCGTTTAAGCAGCCAAAACTTGTCATTATCATGACGAAGAGGTCATAAATCAGTATAAATACGCTCTCCACACAGCCTTTAAACATCTAACGTTACCATTTTGTTTGTCTACGCAACTTCATTCACCAATAAAACATCAGGTAATGTTACAATACTTCGAAGCTACTCTACATCACTAAGCGCCTGATATAATGTAATGAAAAATAACTGAGAACCACACATTTCATGCCTGAATATGCATCAGTTTGTAGATGTCTTGAATTTAAGGGGGTATAGATTTATACAGCTGTCTAATTCGGGGGGAAAATGTAATTTTAAAAAATTATTGGCAAAATTAAAAGCCCTTTCAACTGATTGTCTCATTACTGACTGAGCATATATTGCCTGTTTGTTGTGTACAAACAAAAAAAAGGGATGTTTCAAACACTCACTCACATGTTCTTATTTTGTGTTTAGGTGCAAAAACCTAATGGAAGCACAATCTTAACTTTAATTAATCTACCTTTGGCAATAAGGAAGCATTTTGTAAAGAGCAAGGGTGAATATTATTATTTTTTGGATATCTATTAGTTCCTAATAAATGGTATTTAGAAATCGTTCAACTTTGGTCATACGCATGACTGCTCCCCAACAACATAAACAAACATAAAAAAACACCCGATCAGCTTCAACACTTCAAGTCAACCTATACACTCCCCCAGAGTCTAAAACAACCCAAGTGGGTTCTGATATAAGAATCACATGTTCATCAGAAATTAGTTCATAACGGATTATAGTGAAATACTCAACCCAAGTTTCTCTGGTCAAAGCACCATTTTGATGACTCAGAGGGAGCGCATATTGTGTTGTTGAACTGATCGGATCCTAGATAGACAAAACTAAATTCAGTAGGCACCGTGAAAGCAACTCCACGCTAAATATTAGAAACTTCAACTAACAAAGCAGGAGATTTAAATGAAGATATACGATGATCCAAAAAAAATAAAAAATTCAAAAATAAATTAAAGCGAAAGTCCTAAGGAGCAAGTACTGTGTATGACGATTGCATCTGTGATGACGTTTGTGCTTTCTATACTTCCTTAGTGTAATATCATCATAATGTTTTAAAACACCCCCAAATAATGACACTTATACTCCTCTTTCTTCTGCCCACCTACAAACAGTGATCAGGACTACCTAATACCTTCATTGTAAACCTAATTTCAATTTAACCACCTCAAAGCCCATCCGAACGCGATCCCTTTTCTCTCTAACAGTAAACAAACATTATATATAATCAGACCTCTCGAATCCAGGAGGTCATTGGTCTTTTGGCTTAAGGTAGTATGGTTTCCCTTCTGTCAAAAAGATTCTGTTAGGTTGTTTGTTTAGTTTTTTTTCCTGATCTGTGCTAAATCAGATTGCACCTCACATAAAAACCTCGAAACGCATGAATCAAGTATGGGATGAAAAACTTGGACTGCTGCGCAAAAGTGGATGTCACACATACACAAACGCGCGCACACATTCGTACACACTTTCACTCAACCACACACACAAACAAGACCACTATCAAATACATGGTCCCGCAAATTCATGCAAATCTAGTGTAACCCGTTTAAATTGTTCCTCAGGGCAGGCTGTAAATTCCTATGCAAGGCCACAGCGTCACGCAAATAGGAGGCATGATATGAAAACCCATCTATTATCACTGTTACCATGAAGACACACAGCTGCATAACTCTAACATGAGTCCATTCAAGCGAAATGGAGAAAGAAAGAAAAGGACTGACTCGCCAGTGATGGATACTGGTTCGAATAGATGGCTTAGATTCAGATTTTTAGACTTATTAGACTTGTATTGAATGGACAGTATCTAAGATGAGGGGGTGGAACGGGAAAGTAGGGGAAAATAAATACAAAATAAATAGCTAAACTCGTCCTCTCATGTTCGCTCTCTATGGAGACGTTAAGAAAAGCTTCGATACTGGCACAGGAGGGATGTGTGGCTGTAATTGCATATAGGTTTATCTAGGTGTGTAGAGAGGACCAAACCAAGCGACCACGCGATTTTTTTTTTAGCGAGTAAGAACGCCTCACTCGGTCAAGCAGCCATCCAAGCCGATGGTAGCACCATGGCGATCTTTGCCGTAACCATGGCGAAGGCCTCCATTGGGCAGAGGGGGGCAGGCGGCGGTGATGCCACAGTGCTTGAGCAGGTTGAGGCTGGGCGAAGAGGGCGAGGATGAAGAGGCTGTGGAGGAGGAAGGCTTCATGGTTGACAGAATGAGAGCTAGGCAGTCAGCAACAGCTTTATTGGATGCACAGGCCAGGGCTGGCGTATGACCTGCAACATTAGAGGAAAACAAAACAAAGAGATAGGATTTGTGAAGCAGGTATTATCAATTGGGGCTTTTGCACCAGGTAGTTATAAGAACTCTGTTATAGGAACTATCCACCAGGGCAATGTTCTCCCAAACCATATTCTTTGTTGCATGCTCACAATCATTAAAGGGGTGGTCCACTACGATATCATATTTGAAACTTTAGCTGATGTGTAATGTAGCTGTGTGAACATAAACAACATCTCTGAATGTAATATGCTCAAAGTTCAATGCAAAGGGAGACTCACAGAGTTAGCTTAGCAAAACCTACAGTGAACGAAGTTTGGGGACTACAAAAAAATACATCCGGGATAGTGCGATCACAATAGGTTCAGGTTACATGCATTCACCACGCGCACACACCCTGCGCAGCGAAGAGGCATGGCCAGAGGCGCTGTAATGTTATAGCAGAGAAAGCTAAAATGCTGTCCAAACGCTGCTATTTCCACAGAGCTTATTCTGTTTCTGTATTTGGGCTTCCAAAGGACACGACACAAAGAGAGAAGTGTTAACAGTTTAATTTGAATTATGTTCCAGAGAATTATAAAAAATTTATAGCTAGCATTTGACAAAGGAGAACTTCCAGAATCTCTCCCAGTTCAGTGCTGGATTCGGTTAAAACTCCTCAAACTGACAAAGCAGTGGATTGTGAGCCACAACCTGAAAGTATTTTTATTTGTTAAAAAAATTATTACAGGCACAGTTTCTAGCGTTAACGGTATGTTGTAGCAAGGACGTAAACAAAGATGCAAACAATGGAAAAAGCTGTTTGGCACTGTTAATTATTTAGCTACAGATTCATATTTATAAGGCAAAGTGCTGTAAACACCCAAAATCTTCAGCAGCGTGTTCAGTCTCTCTCCAAGCGTCCGCTTTCAGTGTCTCTGCACAAACTGATTCGGCTAACAGCTACTGTTTACACAGCGCAAGAAGTGTGCTTGTAGGGGCGTGATGTGGTGATTTACAGCACATTATGTTAGCTGACCAATCAGAGCCTCTTGAGGACGGACCTTTCAGAGGAACTAGGAAATATGACAGTCGTTTTCATGTTAGCTGAGTAGCTATATATAATCAAAGGTATATGGAAAAAAAACTGTGTGGTTTTCTACAAATGAAGCATGAGCACACATTGCTTTGCATCTTATAAATACAACCAAGCCTTAAAAATACACACTAGAGGGGTGTGGACCACCCTTTTAAAAACTCCAAATTACTGCAGTAAACTGGAGGATGAGGGAAGCTGTATTGTCATTTTGCGTTGTGTGATAGAGAATGAAAGCTTTTTCTTTTAGTGTTCTGCATATACTTTTAATTTTTTGAGGGGAACTAAAATACTTGTTTACTAAAATAGAATTGTTAAAGCAGAGCAGTAGTTGGAAAAGCAAACCAGCAAAAAAAGACTTATGCCTATAGTGTGCTGTATACAAAACATTTTTTACTAAAAATAGTGTTCTTTCATTGAAATGTGGAATTTGTTTGACATTTAATAGACCTCTATAAATGTTCATGTATTTGGTCAATTATGTATTTTTTATCTTAATATATACAGTTTCTGAACATATAGGATACATGCAAGAAATTATTTTAAATTATTATTATTCATTAATTTTCTTTTCAGCTTAGTCCCTTTATGAAGCGGCAACTTATCCACCATATGTTTTACGCAGCGGATGCCCTTCCACCCGCAACCCATCACTGGGAAACACCCATAAACTATGGACAATTTAGCTTAACAAATTCACCTATAGCGCATGTCTTTGGACTTTTGCGGTAAACCCGAGCACCCAGAGGAAACCAACGCCAACATGAGCATAACATGCAACTCCACACAGAAATGCCAACTGACCCAGCTGAGACTCGAACCAGCGACCTTCTTGCTGCGAGGCAACATCGTTACCCAATGCGCTACTGTGCAGGCCATTATTATAAATTCCTAATTATAAATTATTTGTTTGACATTATCATCTGGGTTTCCCGGTACTGGGTTGCGGCTGGAAGGGCATCCACTGTGTAAAACATTTGCCAGAATAGTTGGTGGTTCTTTCCGCTGTGGCGACCCCTGATAAATAAGGGACTAAGCTAAAGGAAAACGAAATTAATTTAAAACGAATCTAGTTAAATCATAACATGTAAACTGGTGAGGGTGATGCAAGTAAGATTAAGGTTAGTTCACCTAAAATTATAATTCTGTTAACTTTTCATCCTCTTCTTAAATCGGAATTTAAATTAAGATATTTTAGATCAAATTCAAGTCCCTCAACCTGCATAGGTAGCAACAGTCTCAGGATGTCCAGAAAAGGAACAGTCAAAACATTTCATGTGACTTCAGTGATTCAACTGTAAGCATTTGAAGCTAACAAACTGTAAACACAACTCGGCTTTATCTTGTCTACCGCGCCAGATTGGGTGTTGACTACAGGCATTATGACATACTGCTATTAGAATCAGCAGCGCAACACACAACACACACCCTGATCTGATAAGGAAGATATTGGCAAACTGATTTGATTACAGTTGAACCACTGAAGTCACATGAAATGTTTTGTCAAAGTATTTGGGTCCTTTACTAAACCTCATATTCTACTACTGTCTATGGAGGATGAGAGAGCTCCTGGATTTCATCTAAATTTGTGTTCCAAGGATAAACAAAGATCTCAGGACATTGGAACAACATGAGGATAAGAAATTAACAGAATTTTTATTTTTGGGTGAACTAACACTAATTACATATCCCAAAAAATAAAAAAAATAAAAAATAAATAAATAAATAAAAATAAATCACAAAATTAGTTTGTTTTAGCCCTGGATATTAGTCCCTGTTGTCATTACTACCATAAACAACGGACACAAACTTTATCTATAAATTAATTAGCAATTTTTTAGGCAAAGCAGAAAAGCCTGTCCTACCTTCTTCATCCACTGCCAGCACGGTGGCACCACGATTCAGCAAAGCCTGAACCACAGTGGCCAAACCATTCCTGGCGGCAATGTGAAGGGGCCTGAAATACAGGAACAATTAAAGTTACAATGCTTTCAAAAGGTTTGTCCACAGAAGCTAATAGTTGTATTAGCAAACTGAGACAGAAACTCACATCTGAAGCATACTGTTGGTTGCATTAATGAGGATAGGGTTGTGGATCTCCTTCAAGATCAGCATGGCACACATTTCATGAGCCTTCAAATGAAAACAGAGTTAGCAATATGGACAACGTCTGGGAAATAGAATCAAGAGACAGTGAGATTTGAGTTTAAATAAAGTGCTGTGTTTGTACCTTGCTGCAGGCCAGGTGCAGGGCAGTGTTCTTATTCACATCCAGGAGGGACAGATCAGCTTTGGCTCTGTGCAGCAGCAGGGCTATAAAAATGGAAACACCACAAAAACCTAGTATTAAACTGTTAAGGATTCAGATATTTACAATGTCTAATTGTTTCTTTGTTTGTTCATTTGTTTATTTATTGCCACACCAGCAACTGGCTATTTCATGGCAAGATTAATAAAGGTATAAAACATATTTCATAATAACAACAACTTCATAAAACAACAGACGATACATAAAAAACCAAACAATTTTACATTGAAATATAAAATACTTATGTGATTTCTCAATCTGAGATATGATAAATAACTCAACAGTCAACTTTATCAATTTAAATGAGTGTAGTTAACTCAAAATTGACTGAAAGTTAATTGAGTTCAAAACTCTTTTCAAATGAGTACAGTGTTGAAGGTAATGAGTTAATTCAATATCTCATTACTTCAACTTAAATGGAGTAAGTTCACAGTACTCATATAGATTAGCTTAACTCAAATGGTTTGTAGAAATCGGTTTCCTCAAATGGTTTGAGTTGCCTTAACTTATTGGATTTTACAGTACTCAGTTGGTTTCATTTATTGGGTTTTACGGTGCTCAAATTGCTTCTTTTAATCAAATGGATTAAGTTCATTAGGATTAGTTTTTGAACTTAAATGATTGGTTGCAATCGGTTTCCTCAAATGGTTTGAGTTACCTTAAATATTTAGGTTTTACAGTGTACCCCCTAGGGCTGTGCGATTAATCGAAATTGAATCGCAATCGTGATTTGAAATGTTACGTTTAGCTATATTAGCTAAATATATGCATTACGTAATTTTCCCCACCCAGAGCAAATGTGTGATTGCCGTCTTACTAGCCATTTGAGTGTGCTCACTTTCGTTCTGCCCAATCACAATTGCGCAACCAAACTATGCGGAACACCCACAATAAAACAGGAAAGTGCAGGGAAAGTGAGATAATGGCATCTGCTGCTTCAGAAGCATTAATAGACTATTATAAAAAAAAAACAGCATGTCAGTAATATTGAAATATTTTGGTTTCAAAGTCAGACACCGAACAAAAACTGCTCATTTGTAAAAGCTGTCGCTGAATTTATGCTACAGCACGAGGAAATACAACAACCAGCACCTAAAAAGCCCAACAAGCAGCTATATGAGGAGTGTCTTGCTAAAAAGTTAACTGAAAGCATTGCCAGTGACACTAAATCTAATAGCAAGCAACAGCAAAGTACAGTTTCAGAGCCGTTTTCAGCTGTTACACTATATAAAAAAAACCCATCACAAAGGCACCAGGAGATAATTAAAGTAGTGTTTAATTTCTGAATGTTTATAAACAAATTTGAATAAAAGTTGGAGTTTAATATCTTTTTAGTTCTTTTTTTGACTAACAATCACTGCATTTTAGCAGTAAGAAGCAACGATACAGAATATTGAGCTGAAGCTTGACTACAAAATTAAATCACAAACTAAATCAAAATCGCAATATCTGTTGGAAAAAAAATATTAATAAAAAAATGAAGACTGCCAAATTAAGACTTAAAGTCACCCACAGTGGATGAAAACATCCCCAACAGCACACAAGGGTTAACTAACATCGTTTAAACCAACATCCATTAAAGTGCTTTCAGTACAGACATCTAATAGTCTGCTGTTGAGATCTGAGAGATTCAGTCTTTTTCATGGCACATGATGCAACTCTTACCCACGGCACCACTTTGGCCATAGTCGGCAGCCACCATCAGTGCAGAACGGCCTGAGTGGTCCACGGCATCGATGTCTGCTCCTTGCCGCAGAACCAGCTGCAGCCCAGCCACGTCCTCCGCAACTGCGGCCGCGTGAAGTGGGGTCCTAGAGGAAAGATGTTTATGCACTTTCATAGGAGATTATTTAACGAATGCTTTTCAATGTGTAAACATGTGACAGCAGCTACTACACAGCAACTGTATTACAATAAAAGCTTGAACCAACCTTCCTTTGGCATCCCTGATGTTTACCAGCGAATTACAAACACTGGATTCCAACAGCAGCTCTGCAGAACCACTATGGCCATTAATGCTGCAATGGGATGACAAGACAGTTATTATGAAACACATGGTTTAAGTTTAACCTTAATGCTCAGTGCATATCATAACTTCATAGGTTTACTACACAAAAGACAATATTTGTGACTGACAAAATAAATATAACAACAAAACTCAAAAGTATATTTCTACAAAAATATTTTCCTAGCACATTTTCCTTGGTTTTTAATTGTGTTAAAGTCTCACTATTTATTTTGAACAAAAATACGATGAGAACAGAATTATTCTATGTTCACATCAGACGCGGCACGTGTGCATAAATAGACAGGTGAACATGTCATGGTATCCGCTACATTCATTCTTCTATGGCGGGGTGCCACACTAAAATTCATCCTGCCATGGTCACATTACAGCTTCTTATTCAAAACATTGTCCTTTTTTTTAAATAGCGGGTTATAATCGCACCAAAACTTATTAAAAAGTAAGTGAATTTTAACCGCACAAACTTTTCCTTAACTATAGTAGTGTTGCGCGTTATTTGTTTAACCTTCTAAGGTGACATGCTGACTGACTGACTGACACACACACGACGTAGCTTTCAGTTAGGATGAACACAGTTTCCATAATTATACTTTATAGATAAAGGTCTATGGTTCTGCCTACAACAAACAAAGACTTTATCTTGCTGGAGTTTACAGGCGTTTCACTTTACTTCAGGACTCATCAAGCCGTTCTGTAGGTCTATTGGAGACACTCATAAATATTCCTAGCGAATCAAGTAAATGTTGGAGACATTCTCGTTACATAAACGCACTAAATCACACTTCAGTAGCGTTTATTTGAGAATGCAAAAGAAAATCTGCACTTGAGCAGCGTATATTTGAAGTGGCACGCAAGAAGTTTTGTGCACGAACAGAGGAAATCTGCGTGCAAGCAAAGAGATTTGCATGGTCGTATTACATATATGCGATCTCGACTTGTAAGACTGCGCTCACAACAATTGTTTTTGAATTAACACCATAAGTAGTTGGTAGATCTGTGTAAAAAGCCTGCTGCCACAGCTGGAAAAAATCCTAGAGGAAACAATGCATTTTGAGTTCACTCGCTTCATTTGAGCGTCAAATTCACTTCACAATAGATGCAGATTCGCATCAAGCGACTGTTATCCCAGCGACTGTAGCTTCGTTGCTAAATGACTTTCAGAGGTGCACTCAGCTTTGCGAGTTCAACAACTCCTCCAGAAACTGTACCTGGATGATGGAAGCTTTCAGTGGTTGCTCAGACTGAGCCCAGGCCATTTTGATGAGCTGTTGTCTAGTGTCGGCAATAGGATTTCGCCCCGGGACACCAACAACAGGCACTATTTCATAAGCACACCCGAATGAGCGCAAGCTCCTGATTGGTTAACGCGGTTCGAATGTCTGCTGAAGTTCAGATTTTCCAACTCGAGCAATTTGCATGATTCGTTAAACGTGAAATGCGCAAAATGCTCAACTTGCGTAGCGTCATTCGCAAGAATCATGTCGCAGGATGTCTAGCTATTCGCGTCTTTGCATTGTATTAACATGTAAATCACTCATGCTTGACAATTTCTCATCTTGTTCAAAACAAAGAAACTCTAATTTGAAGTAAAAAAAACTACAACTCTTGAATACTCACAGAGCACAGTGCAGTGGGGTGAAGGGGTTTCCCTCCTGGATACTACATGGTTTAAGTTCAAGTAAAACTTCCAAACAGTCTTCATGACCTGTTTCACAAAACATTGCGAATCAATAAAGGTCTCATCAGACTTTAAGAAATTACACAAGGCTAAGCACTAAGGATTTTTGTCTAATTGCCCAGTCAAAACATTTAAAAAAAAAAAAAAACATTGTTATTGTAATGAAGATAATTAAACCATATTGGTAAATAAAGTTATAAATAGAGTTTTGTTAAAACTTTTATTGAAATGGATTGTTGGTGATTGGATGGATGTTAGCCCGATTGGGTAGCTTTACATAAACAGAGGAAAATTAAGGTCTGTTAAAAATCACTTAAGACCTACAACACAATATTTCAGTGAATTCAAGACCTAAAATTTTAGTTTTTGAAATTTAAAGACATTTTAAGACCCCGCAGATACCCTGTAACAAAATAAAGTAGGGCTGAACAATATCGTTTGAGCGTCGATATCGCAATGTGTGTATCTGCAATAGTCACATTGCAGTTTATTATTATTTATTAAAGATTTTAAAAAGATAAGATAATTTTATGATAAAAACAAAGATATTATTAAATACATTTATATTTTTAAATATTTATATATAATCAATGATTACAACGTCATTTTACATTTGATTGTTAAATTTCTCTACTTGAATACTGTTAGACTCCCTGAAAACTCTAAAGCCTTATTTATTGATTTTGCATGTAATTTATTCAGATCTTATAAATATATAAAAAAAGACTTCCCCTCAGTCGATCTAAATGAATGCAATCTTTCAAAATAGAGTTATTAAAATAATCTGGTGAAGTGTTATTTATATCGCAATGAATGTTGTGGTAAAACAAAATATCGCAATGTCAGATTTTTCTAATATCGTGCAATCCAATTATGAAGGTGCTACTGAGGCTGAAAGGGTGGAGAGTGGTACCGTGATAGGCTGCCCAGTGAGCGGGTGTGTAGCCGTGGCGGTCAGTGAGTGGGTCTTGGGGTTGGGAGTGATCAGCAGCAGAAAGAAGGTTGGAGAGGATGTCGGCATGACCGCAAGAGGCAGCCAGATGGAGCGCGCTTCGCCCCTGGAAATCTCTGCTAAGGACTGAGACGTTGTGGGACAGCAGGGCGGTTAAACAGTCCTCTCGACCCATCACCGCCTGCTGAGACGCAGCTGGTTAGTGACACTTCACATGACGAGACCAAAAATGCTCAAATGACCGACAGTTTCAGGGTCTCACCCCTCTGTGTAAGGCTGTTCTTCCTCTCCTGTCTTTCATGTCAGGACAAGCTCCTCTCTCCAGCAGCAGATGCACACAGTCAGTGTGTCCCCCCAGCACCGCCAGCATTAGTGGAGTTCTGACAGGAGAAAAGGGGAAATGGATAAACAATAAGCTAAAAATGCATTTTTTCACAGTTTAAAAGGCTTTTGGGATTTAAAAAAAAAAAATGGAGAATTCTAGTTAAAAAAAAAATAAATAAAAAAATTGTTTAATCATAATGGTTTGCACTGTCAATGACTTTTGACACTTGCTAATTGTCATGCAATAAACTAACAAAATTTTACTTGTTTTTTCTGCAAACACATGTAAAAATATTCAGTAAAGTATATAAATAGTATTTAACTACATGATTTACAAATCTCGATTTAAATATCTATTTCGAAAGTAGATTTTTGGAACAAAGACAACCCAAATGTAGTATGATTTCATTTATTTCTAATCATTATTATTTTAATGATATTATGGGGGAAAATAATTGCTAAAATAGTTGCTAAGTGAGCCAATAAAATCCTCATATCATACAAACATCCTTTTTGTTTAGTCTGTACTTCTCAACATCAAAAGCCAGCCGGTGCATCAATACACAGTCTTTGTTTTTGTTTACTTCACAAAGTTCTAAGAGCTGATGTGCATTTTTAGATTTTTTTCAGACACATCAAGATAAGTGCAGAAAGGTCACTCTGACACATTCAGACACTTTACAGGGCTCGCAAAATTCAGTAGTTCAGCATCCCAGGGCTATTGTATTTTGAGTCGGGCTACTAACATCCATCTACACGCTGCCCAGTGGGCCAGTGGGAGGAAAATTATATTTCAATGCCTTTTACATTCTCTCACAAAGTGGATAATTATGGATGTGCTGTGCTGCTGATATGGCAGCAATAAATCCACTTGTTGATAAAGGAGAAAAGCCACAATATTATCAACTAAACCTCAAATAAAGCAGTGTTTCCGTCAGTTTAATCGCTTGTTCTGTACTGAAATGCGCGATATTGAAGCACACAAAAACCCGTCACTCACTCAGAGATCGTGCTGACATAAGTTTCACATACAGAAATAGCCCGAGATAAGTTTTAAATGTAATGCGTCTCCATGAAAAGTACTTGCAGAACAGACGCACGTGCTTAAGAAAGATAGAATACACGTTATAAGTTAATAAGGATAAGTTAATGTTATCTGTCTACTTTTCACGGATATTCAACAGGATCAGTAAACAATTGACAGACAGCTTGTAAAAAGAAATGTTTATTTTTTTTGACATGCACTTAAAGGAATAGTTATGGGGCAGTTACCCAAAAATGAAAATAAACCCACTATTTACTCCTTTCCCTTGTTTCAAACCTGTTTGAGTTCTTATTCTTTCTGTTAAACACAGGTAAAGATAGTTTGAAGAAAATGTTTTATGTTTAAAAAAGAAAGAAACACTGAAACGAGTAAACTACTCTGTAACATATTTAAATGTCTTTATAGATGCAAAAATTAACCAGAAACAATGTTCACTTTTTTTTTGGTTGATTTAAAAAAAAAAATTACACAAAAACTTTAAAAAGTTAAATTTTTGGTTAATTCAAAAATGAATATATAACCCATAACAAATGCAATTATATCTTTTTTCTTTAGTAATTTTATGTTTTTTTTTTATGTATTTTCTGTTTGGGCTACTTAAGTTTATATTCAGGCTACCAAAACTGAAGGGCCATCCCAAAGGACTACCAGGAATTTAGAAATTTTGCGAGCCCTGCTTTAATTTGCTGTTGAACTCCATATAAATGTTGTTGTCCTCCTTTTTTGCACAGGCCTAAGGTAATGGTGCCAACTGATGATCAGTAAAACAGTAAAAATTACAAATTTGACCTCTTTCCAACAGGGAAAACCACCAACAATCAAAAATGCATGATTATATAGTGTCATGGTTTGCAATCAAAATATGTGGTTATAATGGAAGTCAATAGGGCAAAAACAGTCACCAACAGTAAATTATGGAGAAAAAATAAATCTTCTGCTGCACAAAAACTAACAACGCATCAAAGGCAATGTTGTTACTAATCATTCACACGTCCAAGACTGTAGATCCAGTCCACAATTACCTTTTATATTATATATTTTTATATCATATATTTTATATTGTCATTTTATGTATTTTTCACCAAATCAGTGACATCACTTATGAATTTGGCAATTAAAGAGTTAAATTCCTGTAATTTGTAAAAACATTTATTAGTTTTGATCAGGACTGAGGTAGAATAACAGATTTATGCAGAAAAAATTATATATACATCTGATGCCTTTTTTACAGAAGTTTAATTCAGTGGATGTTTTCATCCCTAATATAACTAAATGGTAGTATAGTACATTTAAACAGTGCACATTGGTTAAAACGGAATTGCATGTATTAATAAAATGTTACTTGCATGTGAACAAACAAAACATTAGAAATAAAACCACACTGTAAATGAGCCATAAGCTGATACGTACTGCCCCTCCGCATCTGTAACATTAACCAGGTCGGCTCCCCCTTCACTACACAACAGCAACCGCAGACATTCAGAGTGGCCGTTGGCAGCTGTCAACAAAAAGCACAGCGATCCGTCAAAAACTCCATATACAAAGACACACCTCACAAGCCCAATCACACATACACACTCAGTGTACCTGCAACATGAAGAGGGCCCCATTTGCTGCGGTGCTCTGCAAGGAGGCAGGAAGCTGATTGGCTGAGCAGGAGCTCAACGCAGCGGCTGTGTCCTCTTTGGGAAGCCAAATACAGCACAGAGCGGCCCACCGGGTCACACACATCCACACACACTCCAGACTCTATTAACACCGTCACACACTCCCAGTGACCCGACTCCACCTGACAGAAAAAAAAGAGCATTACAGTGATTATTAGCTGCTCTAAACTCCTGCTGATTTATGCTGTGAATAAGATGCTGAAGAGTCACATTAATCAAACCTTTTCTCTCAATGATGTGTTTGTATTTTTGGATGTGGCGGTCTGTGATTTTGACAGATTGCACTGAGGGTTGGCCCACAGTGGTTTTGTTTTTAGTAATATTCTTACCGTACGTTCACATCGAAAGCGGCGAGAGCGTCAAAGTAGCCGGAAGTCATTCATTTTCAATGAGAGCCAGCGGCAATAAGCGGCGAGGAGCAGCGCGGCGTGTCTTCACCGGTGTGAGTGTCGAAGAGAGTTGAAATCATGTCAACAGTATGGTAAAGAGCTATGACGTGGTTCAGCGGCAAGCAATCAGAATGAAGAAGTCCACCGCTTGAGAGAAGTTCAGAGAACACAAACCTGTGAACTTTGGTTCCAACCAAGGGTTTGATTATTGCGGTCCCCAGTTTTTTAATTATTTACAATGTTTTCTTACAGGAACATGCATTAAATAAGTTACTGATGTGCTTTAGTGTTGTAACGTTATATATTTATCTTTAAAAAAGCAGGAATCTCATGCGACAGTACAAAACAGTGTTGCTGCTTCAGAATATTTCAGACATATGGACACATATTGGATAATTAAGAGGAGCAAAGCCACACCACATGCAACTTGATCTACCATTGTTAAATCAATTTAAGAAGTGCGCAACATTTTCATGCTAGAAAGCAGGTTTTATGTAGGAATGTAACTGATATGCTGCAACGGCCCCTTTAAATACGAGATCAATGTAGTGAATTTTGACGCTCTCGCCGCCGGAGCTAAAGGCAGACAGCGTTGTCGCCAGAGCGGCCTGAGCGACCTTGGATGCTCTCACCGCTTTTGGTGTGTACGCACAGTTATACTGATTACAAAAATAGTCGAGTCGGATAATGTTCAATAATGCAAAACTAAACCTAAAGCCACTGTCAAGGGCTACACAGTAAACCTGAAAAGACATAACCTTTCTGAATAGTTCGCTTTTACCAAAAGTGACATGCCAGCTCTGCTTCAGTCTCAGGCTAGGACACTTTTGAATTGCATGTGTATATGAGCAATATCACACGAGTAGCAGTGCGATGCGGCTGTATATCGGCACTGGTGGCGGGCGTGCGTTGTTGGAGGTGCATCTTAGTGACGATATACAGCCGTTTATACAACAGGTCGACAGCATAATCATGTATATAAAAAAGAAAATCAAACACAGAGTCTCTCAAAACCCTTTTGTAAGAGGAACTACTTTCTTCCGCCATTCCTTCGCATCTGCAGCTGACATCAGAACAGCAGAAACCATTACTAATTCACTAACATAACTTTAGAGCTAGTAATTGAATGATTCTCTAGCATAATGTCTAAGGTGATGACAAAACAGGTGATTTTTGCTGACATTTTAAGATTATAAGGCTGAACGGCATGAAATGCCATCAGTCTACAGAGATTTCCCAGTATTGCTCTGTTGCAATCAGGAGATCACAATATTACTATGGTATAAATACAGCAAGCACTACCACATACAAAAGAGAGAGAGAGAGAGATTGACTTAGAAAGTCATTTACCAGTTTAATACTGATTTGACCAGCTGTAGTTTGAAATTACGTCGTTTTCTCTTAGGGCTTATTATGCTGTCTCTGTCGCCATCTTGTGGCTTAACCTCGTCAACCGTCTTTGCTCAAAGACAGGCTAATGGCCACTGACGCGCTGTCTCTAAAAAATTATAAATATTTTAAAAGGCACTATCCTTACAAATAAACTGCATAGTTGCAATCTAAACAACTACATTCTCAGTTAAAAAAGGCTCAAAACTACATTGTGTTGTCCAACAGCAGCAGTATTTGTCAAACTGCAGTGTCCTCTGCTTGTCGCTGTATGTGGGCGGAGTAATACACAAGGGTGAAGAGGCTGGACGAGTGTTGTTTATTTGCAGAATATCGAACCGCGATCAGTCATTCAGATTCAAGAACTAGACAGAACTATTGTACAAACATTAATATATACATGATGAAAAAGTTAGTAGTTAGGCTTAAACTGCTTCTCAATAAAGAATATTATTCCAGCCCATGTCTAAAAGGGAACAATTTATTTTTTCATCAAACACAGCCTCAATTATTGACTCTTACAGAGAGCAACTATAAAGGGTAACTAAATTAAGAAGTTATTATATTTTCAGTTATTATTATTTGATCAGTCTGCAATGCTATAAATTAAACATTTTGTATGCATCTATGTCTACAATCTAAAACAGAAGCAGGTCATACAGATACAAGACAGTCATCATTCAAACTTGCACTTTTTTGGTCTCAGTCTCTGTGAAATTTATAATTGTTGATGCGGCTATTTCTTTGGTTTTTGAATTATGCATTTATGATGCTCTGTTTTTCAAGCTGCTGCTATTTTGACATGAATTTACACTCTTGAAAAGATTTAATGGGCCAAAGACATTTACGCATTCTAATTTAAATGAATGCAATTTAAATCTTTTTCATAACAGTAAAATAATTAACAAGCATGGTTTATAAGCTAGGAAAACTGACTGAAATGACCATCTCTGAAGTGTTTTGTTCAGATTTTAATCTTACTGTATTTCGCAATATCGTTTTGCTCATATCTGAAAGTTAAAGCACAGATGTTGTGTTTTTAGCTCTCTCTGCTAGTACTTTATGAGCTGTCGAAGATGAAGAGTGACACTCTTCTCTTCATAAATGAATGCATAATCGATTCTATGCTGCAAAATATGCTTCTCTTACTTGCATTTGTCTTCTTTTATGGAAAAACTTAATTTTGGCATATTATTTCTTAAAACAAGACAATATTTTTGCATGTCTAGAAAATGCTTCTTGATTTAGGATTGTTTTGATATTTAGACTAGAAACAAGACTCAAAAAAAATCTAAGAAAAGTCTTTTTTGCAGCATATAGAGTACTCCTCCTGTAAGCACGTAAATAATAATGAAAATGTAAATGACAACAAACTTTATAAACTGTCCTATCACTTTAAAACAAACCATAAAATAGATTAAAGTAACAATAGATGGATCATTTTTACAATCAGCTCCAAGTAACGACAATGAGAAAATCAAGATGTTCTGGACATACCGCCAAGTGTAGTGGGCTGATGGACCCATTGCTCTCTTTGTCTCCTAGTGTGTTGAAGCACATCTCCAAAAGCTGCAGAATCAAGAGCAAAATGTGATGAGTGCATCAAGTGCTTTGTGATAACTATTTATTTATATATTTTTAAATAATCTCACCAGCTCCAGGTTTTGCTTGTTTCCGTGGGCCGCAGCATAATGCACAGCACTGTACCCTTTAGTGTTGCACAAACATGGATCAGCACCATTGTCCAACAAATGCTCCACACACCTACAAATATTCAAACACAAAGATTCAAAGCATGAAATAACCTATAATAACAACAATAATAAAGTTGTTCTTATGCTAACAAAGGCTATGCTTAACAAAAACAGGAAATACTTTACAATTCTTTAATGAACAGAAAGAACAAAATACCTTTCATTTGAAACTGGAAGTGTTCATATGCAAAATTAAATTAAACTTTTCTGAATACAAGTATTTACAGTATTGAAAAAAGATGTTACTGATCCCAAAAATTGTGTATAAGAGTTGTAATGTTAATGTAAATGACATCATCAAAATTCTGTCATCATTTACTCTCCATAATATCATTTCAAACCCATAAGTCCATCTAAAAATATTCTAATTTGTGTTTTACAGAAGACAAACTAAATTTTAAGCGTGTCTGGAAACAATTTGGTGGTGTTGTGGACTTACAGAAAGGATTCCTTCTCCCCATCCTCTTGGTTCTGATGAGTGCTGGCATGGGGTCTGTCCGTTCTGAGAAACACATCAGAGATCAGTAATGCTGATGCGCCATTATATTTAATAGATGCAAGAAGATTTGTGGAGCAATGTAAGCAGATTTCACCTGCAGAATGCAGTTGATGCAGCAGAGTAGTGTAGAGGTGTACAGCCGGAGCGGTCCCGCTCATTGACCTCCGCCCCTGCTCCAACCAGAACCACCACACACTGATACCTGCCATTAGCAGCCGCATAGTGCAAAGGAGTCCTGGTAGAGAGACAAAGACATCCAAACAATCAGCATACAGGTGAATCTTAAAAATATCATGACAAAAAGATAAGAATTTATGCATTACATTAGAAACACCTTGAAATTTGACTCCAAAATGTTCAACCAATTGTGACAAAACATTTATATAAACTTACATAACATATAGAATATAAAAAAAGTTTATACACACCTTTGAGTCAAAGGTTAAAATGTAAAATTATGTAAACCTTTAAAACAAAACCTCCATAATTAATTTTAGTCTTCCTAAGAGTTTTAAATGATAAACAGAACTCATTTTAGCTTTCCTGTAGATTTATTCTTTGATCTGCCATTGCAAGTATGCTTGAGCATGAATTCTGTAAAGGCAATTGCTGATCATTGTTTATAGGTGATAAAAAGCTAAATGTAATCTGTTCATCATAAAAAGTGCTGATAAATCTACAAAACACTTGGGTTAACCTACCTCTGCATATGGATTTATTTTTTGTAATTTATGCGAGTTACATATCTTGTGTATTTTACAGTTTTTGATTTTAGTTTTAGCAACAACAAAAAAAAAATGGTTCAATCAGTACTTGATGCAAGAAATGATTTCAACATGCAGATTCATATATGCTCATAGCAATTTTTCTAGTCCAAACTTTTTTTTTTTATTATGCAAAGAGATACACAAATGACAAGAAATCACATACAAATGGAAAACAGAACAGTACCAGAAAAAAATAGCAAACTTTGTTTTTTGAGTTTCATTTGAACGAAAACAAGGAGATTTGTACCTTCCGAACTTGTCCTTCTTATTCATGTCAGCTCCACTGCTTAAGAGCAGGTTGAGACATTCAATATTTCTGAAAAGAGAAAATTTAAGAGGCATAAATAAATCTTTTAAACATCCTTTTCAATCATTTTTAGATGCAGGCTGTCGAGTCGCATCAACATAATGACCTTGGTTGGCATTTGGGCGCATAAAGCATTTGTTATTGGGGACACCTGACATAAAGTGGGCCAGTGGCGTTTTTTAAATAGCCCATTCTAAGTAGAGCCGCAGTCTCACCCTCCAGAGGCAGCAGCGTGTAGACAGGTCCTCCCAAAGTTGTCTGGGGTGTTGATGTCAAATCCGGCCGAGAGCACGTGTTCCTTACTCATTGACAACACAATGCTATAGAGCTGACCTGCAAACACACACATTCATTTTAGCTGGAAACAAATCAGTCATGTGTGAAGCTGTTCATGGAAACTACCCATCAGTTTAATATAACTCTAAATAGTATACATGAAACACTGTGTAAATACAGTTGTACATATAAATTACAGTTGCAAAATGGTATTTAATATAGTCAAGACACAAAATCAATGGTCATTGTATAGGAAAGAAGAAGTGTGTGTACCTGAGGAAAGTAGCTTACGACAACAGTCAGAGGACCCGTAGAGCACAGCTAAGTGTAGAGGGAACATCCCATGAATCCCTTGTCTATAGGAAGAGGACGAACATATAAATTATTTATACATGCAATTGAAGCAGATTACATGCAAACTTGCCAGAGATAAGATCTAATTTCTTTGTAAATGCAAATTTCTGAACATGTGTATGCAAAGACAGGAAAGTTACAGCACTTTTAAATATATTATGAGCAGGAATAATAGAAATGTAAAACAAACACACTGAAATATACATCATGAGGTCTGTTATTAAACTAATTTTTACTATAATTTCACATACACACCCAGTATTGATATAAAATATCTCTAAATTTGTTAGAGTACTAAAATAATAATTTAAAATAAATAAATTTAATACAAATAAAACTAATAAATCTTAAAAACAAATAAATCAAATAAAAACTTGAAATGAACAAGGAAAATTATAAACAAATATAAAAAAAAACATTAATAAAAAGTAATATAATACAGTAGAAATGTATAGAAATACTGGTTTATAAAGCTTATAAATGCTTCTCTAAGAAAATTATGAATTTTATAACATGCAAAAAAAAAATATATATATATATATAGAAAAATTAGGAGCTTTCACACCAGGTATTTCTAGGAACTAAACAAAACAAACCCTACCATGAAGTATGAGTTAAACCAGTTTCCCAATAAGCAGTTCATTGAGAAACAATTGTTGCTAGATCCTGCGGTTCAAACACGCCAAAAGAAAATAAAAAAATAAAAAAAGTATTTCTTTGAATAGTTCTAAGAACTATTAAAAAAAAGTTCCACTGGTGAAAAAGCCCCTTTTAGGATATGACAATAACCCTTCTCACTACAAACAACAAAAATAGCAAGAACATTTCAATAATAAACATACAATTAAAAATCAACAAACAAATGAATACATAAACTAAATCAGTTTTGTAGCACTAATACATGATAAAAATTGTAAAATTTTTCCTGGTGTAACTTTGCTAAAAATGTCTTTAAGAGAGTTTATTTTCTAAAAAAAAAACTCTTCTGGAATCATTAAAACCAGGACAGTCCAGTAGAATATATTTTACTGTAAGAGGAATTGTGCAGTACAAACATCGAGTAGGGTTTTTACCTTTGAGCAAAAAAACATGGGTTATTCTTGTATGTCCAATACGACATCTAGTAAAATCACTTGATCAAATGTAGTCTTAAAACTCTGTTTAAGATTTCAGGTTATATTTTATACAATGTATTATTTTTCAATGCATCCCACTCCTCTTGCCACATGTTTAAAATGTAAACATTGATAAAAGGTCTCATCTCTGAAGGAGGAGTTTGGCATTTGTTCACAACTTGTTCCAAAGCTTACAAACACACAAAAAAGCAAACAAACAAATCATGTTCTACAAATGCATGTATTTTTTACCTGGCTGTATCAGCACCGTTTGTCATTAAGGTGCTAATAAGCAGCTCATGGCCGTACTTAGCAGCAACATGAAGAGGAGTATTGCCATATCTGTCCACACAGTCTATCTCCCCACCTGAGGAGACAACAGCAGGAGTCAGAGTTAGTTATAGATCATAAAAACAATTGAAAATCATCTGGAAATAGAAAAAAAACAAACCATTTTGAATGAGGATCTGAGAGCGAGTGAAACGTCCATGAATGGCTGCCATGTGCAAAGGGCTTTTCCCTTCTTTACTCTGCAGAAAAAAAAACATGCAAGCCAAATATATTCATAGCTGATTATTCATATTATTGCTTTAAACTAGAAAGCCTGTGATCATTATATATATATAAAAAAGTCAACTAAACTCCATATTTACCTGCATGTTGACATCAGCACCGTTGTTGACCAGCAGCTCCAGGCAAAGAGCCCCATTGGTGGACACGGCAGCAAGGTGCAGGGGGGTGTAGCCACGGTGGTTGGGCTGGTTGACATTGGCCCCACGGTTGACCAACTCGTTGGCTACGGCCTCCTGTCCCGTGTAACAGGCCACATGGAGAGCAGTGTTTCCAAAGGCATTAGGCTCATCGATCTGAGAAAGACAATAATACATGCTGTAAATAAAATATCCTGTAAACCAATTATCTTCTCCAGGAAAAAAAGCCCCAAAATACTAATGACATCTTGCTCTGCTCTGTTTTTGCAAGTCGCTATGAAGCAGCATAGGTTAATTGAAACGTATCCTTTTAACTGACAAGCTGTTCAAACAATCAAAGTATACATGCAGTGCTTCCCACACAAAGACTTTACTTGGGCTGTTTTTTTGTATCCGCCCAATTCAACCAAACATCCCCGATCGATTAAGTAGTGGAAAATCTTCTCTCATTTACCCGTTGCGTTCCGTGTGCGTGAGACCTGTCAACACTCCCAGACAGTCTCACATGCACTTCAGACCCACTGAGACGCGCCTTTTTGGGACTGGTTAGGGTTTCTAAATCTCCTAAAATGTCCGGGATTTAACTTTTGCTTTTGCTTTCTAAACCTTGTATGCGTTTTTGCATTACCTTTTTACCGTTTTGCATTACTTTCGCTTGGCTTTGCAGCTGACTGCGCACGAACTGTCACTAGAGCGAGAGAAACATTTAATAGTTAATTTTTTTTAAAACTTCACTATATACTGAAAGAGGACGAAATGACTGGTCTAAACTGGCTTCAAAATAGATGTGCACCATTAGTAATGGTAAATCAATGCATTTGCCTTATTAAAATAATTTACAGGTTTTAATCTTGTAATGATGATCATTTTTAGAAATATTGTTTGTTTTTATGCCCTTTTCTGTCATTCGTTTCTCATTTACTGATTATTCTATTAATTTGACGATGTTAATATATTAAATACTATTTGATATACATTTCTAAAATGCTTTGGAGCAATTCCAGCATTATGGATGTGACATTTGCAGTAAAACTCAAAATATAAATTTACATAGAAAGTATGTTAACATTATATTGAAACATCTTTTTATATTTTCCAGAACAACTGACCACAGAGTTATGGCATCAGAAAAATATCAATCTGTAAACATGTTTTGTCATTTAAATGAGGAAAACAAACATGTGTTATGGATGTGACCAAAACAATCTGCGAGTTTACAGTGAACTAAATTTGCAAAAATTCTGTGAATTAAACTGCACAACCCAAAACAAATAATGCTAATCAAAAGGATAAGAGTTGAATAACGATAGAGCAAAAATGATTAATTTTATTTAATATTTTTGCATTTATGAAAAAAAAAAAAAATTGTCGCCATGGATCTGACATCTCTCCGTTATGGACGTGACAGAAAGTAAAGATATGTATATGTATTTAGAAATTGCCACTTGTGTGACTTTAGTAAATCAAATAATAATAAAAAAAATAATAATAATAAAAAAAAAAACGCAGAAACTTTTTCCGTATTTTTTAATGGCAAAGTTGACATTTGCATGGAATTGCTCTTTGGCATTCACGTTTGCTTTGAACTTGAAAAAAGAGAGAGAAGCAGATATAACCTGTCAGTGGGTGCACATGGCTCTTGAATAGCATAAGAGTACAAGAAAAAGTCTGATTTCTGTCTTTTTTTATTTTTTTACTTTAACCCATTGAAAGAAACAATGTATAACAGTCTCATAACAAATAAAATTATTTGTTAAAAATTGAATTATGTTTTGTTTGTTGCATATAGTCAACTATTTATGTGATGTGGGCAAATGGTGTGTTTCAAGCCGGCTACCACCGCAAGTATATTTCCAACCTGTGGGAAGCACTGACATATTATAAATTATAATATCCATCGTTAAGAAACTGCAGTATTTTGGCATGGTACAAGTTTTATTTGTATATTTTCCTTTGAAACTCTACTGTTTTCATTAAGTCAATTTTTTTCCAATATTTTTCCCTCTTCATTTTAATAGATTGGTTTATTTATTGATTGATTAATGATTTATATTGGATTTTAAGTGTTTAGAAAGATGTTGGTCTTCCTGTCTATTAATTTAAATATACCCAATACGAATCTGTAATAGGAACAAGATACTTAAAGGGGTAATTCATTCAAAAATGATAATTACCTCATCATTTATAGTCCCTCATGTGGTTTTAAACCTTTATAAATTTCTTTACTCTGTTGAACACAAAAGAAGATATTTTGAAGAATGCTGATTGCTGGACCCACAGACTTCCATAGTCTTTTTGTTTTCCTATTATGAAATTCAATGTGCATTCTTCAAAATATCTTCTTTTGTAACTCAAATAGGTTTTGAACAACCAAACAGTGAGTAAATGACCAAGTAATTTTCATTTTTTGGGGGGGGGGGAACTATCCCTTTAATCTTTGGCTAAATAAACAATAGGTTTTACTTGTCCACTTGACAAGCGGAAAAGCTTAATGTCAAGGCCTGGTGCTGACCTCGGCTCCATTGCGTAACAGGTATTTGACCACATCGACGTGGCCACTGGCAGCAGCAGCGTGAAGAGGGGTGTATCCTCGCTTATCCTTACAGCTCTTATCTGAGCCCTGAGACACCAGCAACTTAACCACCTCCAGATGTCCTGAGAGAAACAAACAGGTTTACATTACTACAACTTCCAGCAATTACCACAAAGTAGCTAAAGATGATCAAACGATCTAATGCAAGGGAAGTAGCTATTTAGCTACAGAAAACATGGAAAGCACGTACCAAGGTAAGCTGCCCAATGAATGGGCTGCCTGTCCTTCTTGTCACTGGCACTCAGATTGGCTCCCTTGTTCAGCAGCAATTTAACCATCTAGTTGGCAGCAAAAGCACAAAGTCACATTGTATGGATTTATCAGGACCATCTGGACATTAGAGGCAACCATAAGAAACTAATAATAACCAAACAAGTGAAGCCACAATTTTAACCTTTAAATACAAACACACTAGAGAAGTCAAAGGTCATTTTTGCAGTACTAAACAGTAAATAAAAGCACTAAAAACTAAATACTGATGACTGATTGTTAATATTGAATAAATAAATGGAAATATCTATATAATGCAGTAACCGTTTTCATATTGTTTCCACAAACTATTTAAAAAGTTTGTAAATCTTGACCATTATATTTAAATTATATTAAGTGTATATTTAATAACTATAAAAATGTACATACATACAAATAATTCAAACCAAGGATTTTCATTAATATTATTATAAACAGTATATGCGATTCTCAAACGTTAAATATAATAAATATTTAGTCATTTTGTCAAAACAAATTGACAGCAAAGGCAGTATTTACTGTGACGTCATTAGATAGCATTACAGTTAACATTATGGCATTAATATATTGCTATAAACTAAAATGTGTCGTTACATGCATTCAGATGAGCAGATTAGAAGAATGTGCTTGCAGCTAAATTATAAAATTTTCAATTATTGTAACTGTGCATATGTAAATCTCAAATAATTTATAATATCAAATTGTTGCTACTCTTAAGCTTGAAAGAATTAATTTTGCTGGGGCAGATGCACTTATAAGGCTTGAAAAAAATCTGGGGTCTCTTCCTGGGGTCTTGTCTTTTAAGAGCACGGCACTTATGATTCATAGAGAATTTTACTCTTACGCCTGTTTCACACCGCAACCGAGAGCAGAGGATGTTTTTTCAGCATCCATGTTAACAAGTTAGAGCTTTCATACTGCACACAGAAGCAGCGTGCCAGCTCGGAGCGTGAGCAGCACTAAAGCAGATAGTTTCAGAGCTGTGTCTATTTTTGCTGCACTGCTCACACTCAATTAAAGTGACAGTGCATTGATAAGGACCAAATACACATTGAATGACAGTAAAAAGCAGCAATTTTACCCAATAAATGAATCTATAAGATCCACTGATTTTTATATAGTCAATCAAATGAACTTAAACGATTAAAAACGGCAACAAATATTTATTTGGGCTTGAACTACAAAACAATTTTAGCATTAGTTTTGCTTAAGTTGCACACTAGTTTGAGCATGTATAAATATCATTATAACTATATTGTATAAATATTATTATGAAGTATAGGCCTACGTCATCCTGAGAATCTAAAACAAAATTACATGATTTCACAGGCGATTGTCTTCTGACCGAGTGCACCTTAAAAGACATGAATGACACTCCTCAGAGAGCTTGAGAAGCATGCAGTTCTTTAGGATCTATAGAATTTGTAAAATAAATACTTGGAGGATAAGAAAACAGCATAGGAGGAAGTTGCTGCCGTCCTTGGTGCAGTTGAAAAGTTTTTTTAAAAAAAGTGTATTTATTTATTTAGATAGATAGATAGATAGACAGACAGACAGATCTGTGCAAAGGCTGTCGATTCACTGCGCGCCGTGATGCAGCTGGTATGAAAGGCAAATGCCTGTGTGCTGCTTCTGCTCTATATGCACTGCGCATGCGCTGCTCGCATTTGCGGGGTGAAACAGGCATTACTTTTCCAGTCCATTTTCAATGTCTTGAGGTTGATCAAGTAAAACTTGATGGTGAATATTATTTACTCTATATGATGCATGTTTGGATGGGCTGGTGTTTTTATTATTATTATTATTATTATTTTCTGTCTTGTTTAATTAATGAATTTATTTAAATAGTTTTTTTGTATTTGTTATTTGTATAAATAAATATTATAGATTGCATTTTTTTTCCTGTTTTGTGCTTATTAAAAACTTATGAATGAAATATTTCATAAAAATTAATATCTCAATCTGAAATAAATGAAAACAAATTAAAATATTCAATTAAATTATATTGCATTATTTTTGTTCTATTTATGATACGTTTTAAATTAAAAAAAATAATTGTTTTGATTGTGCCTGAATTCACAATTATATTGACAAATAGTCTAGACATTAATAATTGTGACCTGTCTAAAAAACTAATTTACATGTAAAAAACTAATTTATTATAAAGTAACTATAACTGAAAATAGGTAGTCAACCACATTTCCAAAGAAATCTAAAAATCTACATGAAAATATCAACAAAGGGACATGTCAACATGAAGGTATAAGTATCTGCTCTAATAGCAGTTTGCACTTTCGAGTGTGCAGAGTGCAGAAATAAAGATGTTGAGGGCTGAAGTGGCCCACCCTGCCTTTTAATTCACCCGAGTGCATTAGATGACTAATTCCACCCTACCTCCTGGTATCCACTTTGAGCAGCATGATGCAGTGGAGCTCTGCCCGTGCGGTCGGCCATATTCAGGCTGCTCACATGGGGCAGCAGGGTCTCGACGCAACGCGTGGCTCGGTTCGCTGCTGCAATGTGCAGTGGTGTCTGCCAGTACTTATCCCGTGCCGTCACGTCAGCTCCCTTTCTCAGCAGCAGCCCCACAGCCCTCTGGGTAAAAGAAAAACACAATGCATGAATCATATTAAAATGCTAAACAATGGCATGAGTAAGCCGTTGCTCAGATTGAGCCTCCACTCAGGCGTATAAATCACATGGGCTGCTCACCTCGTTTCTGGAAGCAGCTGCTCTGTGCAATGGTGTTAGCCACACGTGGTCCTTTGCATTGACATTCGCACCTATCCAGTGAGGTTACATAAAGGAGAAAAAAAATTATTATGTGCAAATAATAAGTCTTTCTACACTGTAAATGCATTCATGGATGAATGGCATTGTTAGGCATGACAAGAAGCAGACATGACAATGCTCATAATAAAGGAAAGTCTCTTATGCCTCAATATGACAGTTATATTTGTATTTTATATCATAATTAGACCTTGTATAAACAATGAGTTTCTAATCACTGTAATATGTTCTTTAATATCAATTTACTACAGAAATAGTCATTTAAGCTTGTTTCACAAAGCTACAATTGTGACCAGTCTGACATTCAACACATCAAGCTAAACCTTCTGCCCCATATGCAGAATGCAGATCTACCAAGTATACTAAAGGCACAATCAAGGAGACCAATTTTGCTTCATGAGATATATATATATATATATATATATATATATATATATATATATATATATATATATATATATATATATATATATATATATATATATATATATATATATATATATATATATATATATATATATATATATAAGATATATATATATATATATATATATATATATATATATATATATATATATATATATATATATATATATATATATATATGCGTGTGCAATATATTTCAGTGTCCCCAGAATGTACAGTTACAGCTCAAATTATGCAACAGATCGTTTAATTATTATGTCATGCTGCAAAAAAAATGACCAAAAAAATGTGCATCTCTTTAAATGCAAATTAACCATTTCCAGAAGAGGGTGGGGCCTTTACAGGTTATCTCTCAGATATTCTCGAGACAAGACATTTATTTGGTTTTACCCTGTCTACTGCACTCATGTGACGTTGCTGTTAATAATCATTATGAAAGTTTATTATCTGCCAACGTTTTAAAGCCTTGTCAGTTTAAATAAATGTTAGGGACCTGTTAGGGACCATTAACATGGTAAATTTGATTGTCTACTCATTTCAAAGCACTTGTGGTGTCTGTCTTTGCTAAGCAACCATCATCTGTGCTCTCCTATGAAATTTCAGCAACAGACGAACCAAATCAAAACAGAGCTTCCGCAATCAAGCGCCAATGGTTCTGCATTTGTCTGAGGTATTTAGGTACGGTTTACACTAACATGTTTTTATTTATTTATTTTATTTAAGTTTTATTACAGGTATGCCTGGTGTCCACTACTCTGGTATCTTCGACCTGCAAAAACAGAGCATTCTGAAAAAGCTAAAAACCCAGTTATAATTTGGAAATGCTGGTGTTCTCTTTCAGTATCAATGGATCAAAATGCAGACTTTTGAAAACGGAGACATTCAAAATCCCTCGCTGTTCAAAAATCATTCAATTGGTCTTCTGGGTAGGGTTGCACCAGCTGTTCGTAAGCTCTTTCTTAAACTGGAACGTAAAGTCCTCATAAGGGGCTTAGTAACTACTAGCTAGTTTGTAACTAAATTTGTTCACAGTTCGGTTGCACCACATGTTCTCAGGGTAAACGGTAGTTAGTAGGTCGTAAGTTCTACGTAAAGTCATGCGTCGTTGCATTGAATGACGTAATATCTAATAAAAAGCATTTAAATCATTAAATTGCTTTAAAATTCTGCAACTTATGCGTCTATATATAACTCTCCTATGAAAATGAAATGCCAAATTACATTTTTTTTTAGTACATTAAATTACAGTGAGTCACTAATAACAGACGACGCACACACCTGCATCGTGAGGTGTGAATGCACGCGAAATACACATGAAGTTATCAAAACATACTTCCTTTATTATATCCTACATATGAAAGAGAGAAGAGCAGGAAGAAAAACTCAGTGATTAATAAATTCTCATTTTAATAACAATTAACACAAAACATTCCTTGAAAGAAAATTAAACTCTTTTACAAACCGAAACAAATGCAAGATTAGATGGATATGAAGGCTGTTAGATCATTTTTCATTATCATTGTTAACTCCTCAATGTAAACTAATCTCGCTGTCATGTCTTTTCTACAGTTATACATGGGGGGAGGCTGCCATAAATATCTAGATGGAACGTAGCGTTACGTTACTTGTCTAGACTAGAAGCGTTTTCATTCTAAACAACACAACTGAAAAGTGTATACAGGCATACAAGGGGTCAAGCTGATTTTTTTTGGTTTGCCAGTGTGATTGAGGCATTCAGAAAAGTTGACATGCTTTTAATCACACTGTAGGTCAGTGTTTCTCAACCACGTTCTTGGAGGACCCCCAACATTGCATGTTTTGGATGCCTCCTTTGTCTGTCACAACCATTACAGGTCTTTTAGTCTCTGCTAATGAGCTGATGATCTGAATCATACGTGCTTGTTTAAAGATGTTTTGATATGTGTTTGGTTAAAGAGACATAGAAAATGTGCAAAGCTGGTGGTCCTCCAGGAACTTGGTTAAGAAATACTGGTGTAGGTGACCTGGATAATGGGCACATCACACTATATGAAGTTCAGGAGGAGCCTAATTATTCAAAAGTGTCTGTCAATCACATGCGTATACAAGTAGCAGCCACAGCACTGTTCCAATTGAATTTTTGTTCTGGCATCCCTCCACCTTGTTTTCACCTAATACAAATATAGGAATGGCCCATGTGTTATAAAATTGGAAAATTTTGCATTAAGTTATTGCCCTATTTAAAAGGCACCTTTTCAGAACTGTGTAGACTCTGACATGATCTGCTTCCGTTAAATCAACAATTAATGAACTGAATGAATCTTTGAGATTCCTTGACAAAGTCCTCTCAGTTTTTCTCAATAACCCAACAAAGTTTTATACCCTACAGTTTTTTTTAAAACATCAACCAAAAATTCTTGTTCTGAATATTCCTGAAAGACTTCATGGTATACAATTGTTAACAGTATGACATTTTAGATTGTGTCTTGCACATAGGTTGTTTTCAGTCACGTGGTTCTGGTGGCGCACGAAATTCAGATGGAGAGCAGAAAGTAAAAAATTGAATGGGAGACATAGGAAAGTCCGTATTTTTGCAATTTATACCTTATCTCAAAGGAGATATAAACAAAAGATAACTACATTTGCTGGGCTTCAGTTTTCTATGCTATAATTATACACCATCACAACGCACCATAGTTTACACCAATGTTACAGTATTTATTACAGTTTACTATGCTGCAGTATTCTGTAGCATTCATTAACAAAGTTGTACACATTATACACCTGACTATGTGGTTCAAAAACATTGCTTATTATAAATACAGGGTTTTTTTTTTCTTCGTCATGCAGATACCAGACATCATAAAATAACAGAAGCATACAAAAGTGTGGACGCATTGTCTACATGATCATTTATTTATTTATTTTTGCAAGGGGGAAAAGTGCTCCACAATAATAACAGTCTAGTTGTCGCAAGAGTTGTATTTCTTTTTTGTTCTGTTGATGAATTTACTATCAACAAACATTCACCGGTGCTGCACATCTCAATGTTAACGTTAGGGTTGCTTATTCCACCAAAACGCCAGTGAAGACTTGGATTATTACAAAACAAGATGGAGATTTTATTACAGTGATTACATGGCAGGGTACGTTACTTATATTCTCTTGGATCTTGTGTAAGTGTGTGGTGGTGTTTGTATCTGATTTTTATACAACACATTAACATATTTATACACATAGCTAGGCCTGTATATAATCTTTATTGGTGCTGTCAAACGAATTATCACATTGAAAAACGTTTGTACACATGGATGTATTGAATAAATGTTTATTACACGTCACCTTTTCTTCTGTTTTTCAATCAGTTTTTTGAACTTTCCCCCCCTTTATGAGCAAAAACATTTGGAAGTCTATAAAAGCTGTTTGGCATTTCTTATTTTGGCCGATTTAAACAACAGAAACATTTAGACGTTCTGATAGCGATTCCCATGTAGAAGGACACTTCCTGCCCTGCATCTGAATTTCGTGCATCACCATTTGTTTGTTTTATTAAACAAGGCACATGATAGAGAAAGGTAGGGGCAACAGCAAATTAATACAGCATCAAACTTTTACTGTTATAATGCATGAAGTCACAGTGCTGCTATTCACCCTGAAACAAGCAGCACTGCAGACTACATACCTAAATTTCAACCTTTGATTTAATAATCACAACTTAACAAGAGACAGTTTACGCAGTTAATCACATTTAAATTAATTAATTATTATCTTGTCATCAATTCTCAAACCCTTGCTCTGGAAACCTACTTAAAGACTGCATTTGGGCAACTGGGTGTGACAAACCACTACATGTCACAATTTGTAAACCAAAGCAATGCTTGAACGTTACATTGACCGGCATTCGAGACCAGCTCTACCTGTTTTATAAAAACAAAAACATAACTGCAGGTAACATTAGTGGCTGTTGAACCTCATACCTGCACTGATGAGAAGATCCATTATATGTACATCCCCCAGCCAGGCAGCAGCATGAAGAGGTGTGCGGCGCTCTTGGTCCTACACACACAGAAAATTGAGGAAAACAGATTTTTTTTTTAGGCTTTCTTTCCACACCGACATTTTTAAAGGCCCACACACCCCATATGTACAGTCATCTGTCCATTCGTAGTGATTGCTATGCAAATGACACACATTATTCATGCGCACACGAACACAAAGCATTCACCAACATACCAGTGCATTGACTTCATCTTTCTTGTGCAAAAATAACTTCACTTCATCTGCATTTCGGTTAAATATGGCCTGGACCAGAGGCGGCTGGAGGAGGAAAAAAGGGTGGATGTTATAATACTGTTATGAAACATGACAACATATGTAAAGCTTTTGATTGAACAACAGCTGTTAAACTTGAAGTGTCCATTTTAACATGCATAACTGCGCGATTACAAACAAACATGATGATTATTGGGGATTGTCATTAACTAGCTGCAAAAACAACACACATTGCTAACGCATCTACGTTGATAAAATAAATATGCGTTCAATGTTGTTATACAAAGCCAGTTCTTAAGAAAAAAGCAATGATATTCGAAACATATTAATATATGTGTGCATTTTAAAAAGATAAACACACAATTTTTGTTTTCCAATGCGGCTGGCTGACACCCAGCTCATTAGGCTAGCAAGCTGGCTAACGTCTGGGCGTGATAAAAAGCCTGGTTTTGCATTTAAACGCCTTTTTGATATCCCTACCATCAATAAACTGTATAAAAACATATTTTCACCACAAATGCATTACAAAAAGCATGTATTGGTGCGAGGAATTGTGTGGAAAATTGGATAATCCACCGTCAGGCAGCTAGCTAACATGTCAGGCTCTGCATAGAAGCGCAAACAGCGAACACCAAACTGCTTGATTTACGCCATTCGTGGGATTTTACCATGGCTCACCTGGTCTGAAATGTTGAGTACCCCCATCTCCCTGCGTCAGTCGGGCCGAAAGTCCCTCATCAGTAAGGAATTGAGGCTGGGAAACCAAGACGACAATCTTGTGTTGCGATTATAGACGTGATGAGTGAGTCTTTAGCTGGTGAGGCAGTTGAAAATAGCGACACCAGCGTGATGGCCGCCCGCTGAAACGACTTTCAAAATAAATGCCCGTCAACTAAACCTTGCTGTGGAAAACACAATTTGCAAATGTCAAGGCGCCCAAACACACCCCTCCCTCTTTCTCTCTCACACACACAATTATAAAAATAACAACAGTTTTTCTGTTTAAAAAAAACTTTAAAATGTAATATATTCAGTCATATTATCATACAGAAGTACAGATAGAGCTGTTTTTACAGACAAAAAACATAAAATCAGCTGCTATTAACACCTCAGAATTACGTATTATTGTTATATTTGTTTAGTTTATTTATTTTCCTAAATCTAAAATATTAATATACCTGTAGAAATGTTTCACATTTTTCACAACCCACACCTACACAACTTTATCTACACCTGTTTTTATTTCCTACATCTAAAACAATCGCTGCAATAAAATGAAATATTATTTGAATTACTATTATGATTTTTAATCTTAAGAAAGTAGAACAGCACACTATTTATTTACATAAAGAAATATACATTTACTACAGAAATATTGTCATTTGAGTTTGCTTCACAAAGATACATTTTGATTGTCTGACATTCAACACATTAAGCTAAACCTTCTGCCCCATATGCTGAATGCAGATCTACCGAGTATACTAAAGGAGACCAATTTTGCTTCATAATATATAGATGCAATATATTTTAGTGTCTCCAAAATGTGCAGTTACGGTTCAATATATGCTACAGATCATTTATTCATTTTGTCATGCTGCAAAAAAAGAAAAAAAAAAGTGCATCTCTTTAAATGCAAATAAGCTATTTCCAGAAGAGGGTGGGGCCATTGATTGGTTTGATCATGTCTACTGCACTCATGTGACACTGCGGTTCATTGTCATGAACGTTTTAAAGCCTTGTTGGTTGTCAGTCTCGCTTCGTCCACTCTTTTCAAAGAACTTGTGGTGTCTGCCATTGCTAAGCAACCATCATCTGTGCTCTCCAAGGAATTTTTATTTATTTATTTATTTATTTATTTATTTATTTATTTATTTATTTATTTATAATTTTTTAAACAGGAAAAGATTCAAAGATAATAGGGCCTGATAATGAATGCTGTTTTTATCTATCAACACATGAGAACAGTACAATCAGTCACCAAACATACAAAATAAAGAGAAACCGGCTACTATATCAGTGGCTACAGCGATAGTTGACCATCAGATGACGAGTATGGGATTTTTAAAAAAAGTCTCAAGTGTTGGTATTGTTTTTAGATGTTGTGGGATCTCATTCCAGGCTTTTGTGAATACATAAAAGAGAGATTTCTGTCCATAACGGTTTTTAAAAGCCGGTATCGGCAAACAGCTATTTGTTGCAGATCTGGTGGAACGATCAGTCCTTGTGTTAAGTTTTGGTACCAAAGCACAAAGGGCTGCTGAGGAAGCACTATTTAAAATTTGATAGTACAGTTTAATCCGTGTTCATAATGTAATTTTGAAATGATAAAGCATTAGAGAGTGATAGAGCAAAGCAGTGATGTGTATATCCGGAAAGTCCATTTTGCATCTTATAGGCCCTATTGTACAGTCTAACTATTGGCTCCAAGATATTATTTACTGTGGGTGACCAAACGAGAGGCAAACAGTATAAAAAGGTGGACAAGATTATCAATTTCTGAGGTGCTTGTAACTACTCCCACAATTCAAGTATTATAATCAAATTAGGATTAAAACTGATTTACCTAGCTTTTGCAACTCATTTTTCAGGTCAGGAATTATAAATTAAATCTTCTTCTGTCTCAGTTTATTGTTTGCTCAAGAATCATGTAGAAAGCAAAGATGTGAACACTTTGTTAACTAAAAGACTGACATTTCTGTAAGGTGTTCGACATTTAACAAACAGCTAGTTCGTGTGTGATGCTTTTCTGTTTAAATCATTAAAAAATAAAGACAGCAGATTTAGAAGTCTTTAGAATAACTTAATAAAAAGTTTTAAGAGCATGCTACAATACCGTATTGACGATCACTTCAAAGATAACCAGTTTCTACTTTTGCTTTCATTTTTATGAGAAAGCTTTGCAACAGCTATTTCATTGTTTGACTTTTATTTTGGAATTGCACAGAAAACAACAACCTTCCGGTCGCCCTGTTGGAAATGTTGAGAGGGTTGCCATTTTCGCCCAATATAAAAACCCCAAATACAGTTTTTAGCAAATGCAGAACGCACAATGAGTTTATTTGCGAGTGCTAAACACCAGAGGAAAAACCACTAGAGTTCTAAAATGGCAGACTCGGTAATGATGGGGAGCGGATCTTTAAACTCCGGAAGCGTACGTTAAATATCTCCTTTCATTAACGTTACTCTTTCCTCCACCCTGCTAGCTTAGCCAAACAATACCAACTTTAGTTTGTTCAACAAAATAAGACCAAATTAAAGGCACATGTGTAATATGTTCTAAGTAGACACCGTATTGTATGTAAACACGTTGATCTTTTGTACTGTTATGCAAAATATATATAGGACTTATTGCAGTGAGCTATGTAATTGCGGATCAGTGTCGTCAAACAATGTTTTATAAAACTGGTAAACTTGTTTCTGCCAACAAACTTTACTGCAACCGTACTAACTCGATTTTCTTCCAGCAGGAGTTTTCTATGAAACAATGCTAATGTCACTCATAATGACAAGTCATTGTGCATGGAGAATTGGGTTGGCATACGATATTAACAGTAAACTAGATTATTCACAGGAATGGGCAGTTATACACTTACCATAATTTAATATCACACGATTAATGCAATCCACAGTGGGTTAATAATCTTAACCAGATTCTCAGATGCAAAAATGAATGCAATAGATTGCATTTTTGCCTCAATAAATATAAGTACAGCCTTACAAAATCCCTTTTGTAATCACGTTTTGTAAATGGTCCATCCATTTAAAAAAATTATTAACAAAGATTGAGGTAAAGTTGGTTTTATATTCGCACATCCAGACTTCTCCTTAATAATATAATTTCAGAAAAATATTGTTTGCAAATTATGAATAGGGAAATCACATTAGCAGCCAATGACTATCAAAGTGATAATGTTGTTTTGAAGTCATTACCTTGCTAAAATTTGACCCAATACTGTGTCATGCTATTATCGTTGGTCACGTAAATAAGCAAGATTGGTAAAATAAGAAGTCTTCTATTTGCTGAACAAATGGTAGATAAAGTTTAAAGCTTTTCATCTGATTCAGTCTGACTCAATTGAGTTGAATCAAGTGCTTTAAATCTTTATTTAGATGAAAATCCTTTAAATGAGCTAATAAATCCCTGATCGATCTTTTAACGTAGGTTGATCCCCTACACTTGCTTGCAATTTCAGACCGAATATTCAAAGTAGCATTGTAAACAATAAAGGGACTGTGTCACAAGTTGTCACTGAACGAATGTGTGAATATAAAACCAACTTTACCTCAAAGCAAAACTTAATGTCAAATACAATCCTCGATGTGAGTTATACCTAATTGTACATCTCAACAAAGCATTTGGACATTAACTTCTAAATGTTATTTCCAGTAAAGTAAATCTAACACAAAATCTTTTGTTTTTCATAAAAACAAAATGACATGACTAACTTTTCCATTATTTTATCAAAGTCTTATATATTACAAGTCATAACCACTAAATACAATTCCTCTTTCTTCAACACTAATCTTAGAATATACTTTGAAACCTTTTAAAAACTCAGAAGCTTATAGCATAGAAACCATACTAATTGTAAAACATTTTAAATAAATGCAGTTCATTTAACCCTAACCTAATCTCTTTTTATTGTATTTTCAAAGAAATGCCTTGCTGTTTTAAATGCAGATATATTTTAAAACTTCCTGGTCTGTAAAACCTTCTTATCATTTTCTATTTTATTATTTCCAGCGCTCGGGGAGCAGTAAGACCTGCACCAGTCCCACAGAGAACTATCAGCTGGCTCGGAGACGCACGCTGCAGGTGGTGGTCAGTGCTCTGCTGACCGAGTGTGGCTTTGATAGCGCTGAGAAAGCTGTTGTGGAGACGCTCACTGAGATGATGCAGAGCTGTGAGTCCTTCATTTACCTTAAACAGCTCATCTTGCATACCACTATCAGAAATCATCAACTTTTTTCCCACTTTTTACTATGGTGTGTGTATCTGTATGTAATTTAGGCATCTTCTAATTTAACCATAGTTTGGAAACCAGAATTGAGTTATACCTGAATAAAAAAGCTCACAAACGTTCCTTTTTCTAAGTATAAAAATAAAGTAATACAAGTAAATAAAAAAATATTACTTTACATTTAGAATGTGTCCTTTTAAAATAAATATTCTGAGCAAATAAATCATCTCTAAAACGCCACAGGATGTGATAATATTTTATATTCCATTTCTTTTGCAGTGCAGCCCCCAAAATTCAAATTCCTATAGATCACTTGTTTACTCATTTGTCAGCTAGGTTTTAATTTATTTATGGAATATAAATGGATAACTAAATGTATTTATTTGTTTAGTATGACCATTTATTCTTAAATATATCCTAATTAGTGCAGTATTTAATATGTTGTTTTATTTTTTTACATGTATATATATGTTACACAGAATAACATATGAGTTTTTTTTATAATAAAATAGACTCTATTATGAAAATCCTCTTTTGTAAGCTGTTTGGACAGAACTGTGTGTAGGTATAGTGTGTTCACTGTCATATAAGGGTGGTACAAAGACAATAAGCCTCTTTTAAAAAATTTCCTGACGTTAAAATAGGATTCAAATCCCTCCCATTTTGAGGCCCACCACAACGTGACGTAAAAGTGCGGTTTCTCCGCCTACTGAATTGATTGACAGCCGCGTATTAACATGTCTCTGTAGTAACGCGTATAATCATATCAACAAGACGGGACATGTGCAGACCAACTGTGATTAAAAGATCTGTTCAGCTCTCTGTGATCATCAATCATCATCAAATGTGATCAAGAATGAGTTTGATAAGTTTAAAATGTTTTTAAAAGAGTGCATGTTTGTAATAAAGACTGTAAAATCGCTATGTAATTCATCACCACATCCACTCGCCAGTACAGATATAAAAGAAGATGCTTCAATCCCCATTTGTGGACGTTAAATTAGGTTTATTTTCTACATTAACATAATGGATATCCATACAGCAGTGGATATTAATGTGTATCCTGTCACATTTGCAGTGCAAAACACACGTGCTGTGTGTGTGTGTGTGTGTGTGCTTGCGTGCGTGCGTGCATACTTTGTAACGACATTGTGTGTGACTCATCGTTGCAAAAAGGCTTGAATTAACTCCACAACAAATACATCAAATAATCATTGGGGAAGTTCTTACAGTAGTATTTCTCACAAACGTTATGAGATCTGCTTCCTTCATATCTGTCACTGTGCTGTTTATCTGACGCAGCAGGAGATGGAGACACACTCTGACAGGCATGCGGGAATGATGGGCGGGGAGAACTAGCGCATTTGCTTTAAAGGCACAGGCAACAAAAACAGCTACAAGATGTTCACAGCTGAATATTACAAACTTCTGAAAGGTATAATATATAATCTGATGGGTGTTTTGAGCTGAAACTTTACGGACACATTCTGGAGACACAAAAACTTCTCATAAATCTTGAAAAAGGGGTAAAATAGGTGCCCTTTAATTGCTTTAAACCTGTATTCTATTTACATAAAATTAATTATGTACATTTCTTTAGATCTAGACAGCAAGATGGTATATGCGTACTCATACACACATTTTAGTATTGTATTGTTTATTTGATAATTATACTACTGTTTTGTTATGTTTTAAAAAGAACACAAGTTTGTTTATGTACCTTTGATATTTAAGAGTCTCATTGACTTATGATAGATATAACAGAAGTTGGACGTTGTGCGAAGGCAAACTGTGAGCACACAGCCAGGAGCACCCCTACGCTGTCTGATGTGGTCATCACTCTCGTCGAAATGGGTTGGTTTTCTTTTATTGTTAGGACATATAAAAGATTTGACTTTTTTTTTATTTATATATGGTTGAGTCATGTTAATGAGATTTCTGCTAATCCTGAGGTTTACTTTTTCACAATCGCAGGTTTTAATGTGGATACTCTTCCAGTTTACGCCAAAAGATCTCAAAGGATGGTTATAACAGCACGTAGGTCTCTATTATAATAAATAAACATGTTATTTTATCTGCTTTAAATGTTCCTGTTTTAATGGGTAACACTTATGCATTTCACAGCTCCAATAACAAACGCTCCGGTGGTACCAAAATCTCTGACGGCTGGACAGAAACGCACTCACCCGGCTCACATCCCCAGTCATTTCCCAGATTTCCCAGATCCTCATACATACATCAGAACACCAGTGAGTCTTGCTTATATCACTCACCTGATACGGCTGTTGTGTAGTTTTCAGCTCAACAACTACTAACATTGTAGTTATAGCGCTTTAGAATATATGAAACTACTGATATATAAAACAGCTCGTTCACTACTGTTAGAATAAGTTCTAGTAGGATGAGAGAGAGGCTATGTCATTGCAAAACATATTATAAATATCACATTTCTATAATAACAAAAATATTATATCAGTAAAAAGACATCAACAGCATTATCATTATTACCTGCTAAGGAAACTCATTTCGAGTTATCATAACTCATATCCAAGATCTTGTCCTTTTGGTCATGGCCCAAAGCTCATGACCATAGGTGAGAGTCGGAACGTAGATTGACCGGTAAATCGAGAGCTTTGCCTTTTGGCTCAGCTCCTTCTTTACCACAACGGACCAATACATCGATCACCTGCACCAATCCGCCTGCCATTCTCACATTCCATCCTTCCCTTACTCGTGAACAAAACCCAAAGATACTTGAACTCCTCCACCTGGGGTAAGGACTTTCCTCCAACCTGGAGATGGCAAACCACCTTTTTCTGGTGGAGCACCATGGCCTCGGACTTGGAGGTGCTGATTCTCATCCCAGCCGTCTCACACTCGGTAGCAAACCGCCCCAGTGCATGCTGAAGGTCCATGTTCGATGAAGCCAACAGAACAACATCGTTTGTGAATAACAGAGATGAAATCCTGTGGTCTCCGAACCGGACCCCCTCCAGCCCAGAATTCTAAAATTCGGTCCATAAAAATTATGATCAGAGTTGGTGACAAAGGGCAGACCTGCCGGAGTCCAACATGTACTGGAAACAAGTCTGACTTATTGCTGGCAATGCGAACCAAACTCCCACTCTGTTCATACAGGGACGAGACAGCCCTTAACAGCGCCTCTGACCCCATACTCCCACAGCATCCTCCACAGAATGCCATGAGGTACACGGTCAAATGCTTTCTCCAAGTCCACAAAACACATGTGGACTGGTTGAGCATACTCCCATGAACCATTGAGCACCCTGGTGAGGGTATAGAGCTGGTCCAGTGTACCATGGCCTTGATGAAAACTGCATTGTTCCTCCTGAATCCTAGGTTCAAAAATCGGCCGGATCCTCCTCTCCAGTACGCTGGCATAGACTTTCCCAGGGAGGCTGAGGAGTGTGATCCCCTTTAGTTGGAGCACACCCTCTGGTCCCCCCTTCCTAAAAATAGAAACCACCACTCCAGTTGCCCAATAAATAATACATAAGGTAAAAAACAGCCCACTTTTGATTAAAAAAACTTGTACCATTTATGAAGGATTTACATTTACAAAAATGTTCCTTTAAAGTCTTTCCAGATAAAAAATCATTGACTAATAAGTGACCTCTAAAGTTTGGAAATTGTTGTCATTGGATGTTTCACGTTTTTGTGTTTTAGACCTTTCGAGAGCCTGTATCAGACTATCAGGTGGTGAGAGAGAAGGCAGCATCTCAGAGAAGAGATGTTGAACGAGCTCTCACACGCTTCATGGCCAAGACGGGAGAGACACAGAGTCTTTTTAAGGATGACATCAGTGCTTTCCCTTGTGAGTTTAATCATAGAATGCATGTACTGCGCTATTGCCTGCTTAGTGAAAGTGTATTCATATTGAATGTGTGTGTGTGTGTGTGTGTAATCAGTGATCGCTGCAAAACCAAGCCCCATCCCATACCTGAGTGCCCTGCTGCCCTCTGAACTGGAGCTACAGTCACTGGAGGAAACGGATTCTTCTGAGCAGGATGACCAGATGGACAATGATAACAACACCAGTCACATCATGCAGGCAAGATTTAAACCACCTTTCCTTGCCAACATTTTCCATGTGTGTGAATGTAACTAAAATATAGTAAAAACATTAATATTGTGATTTATTTTTGTTAATGATTTATTTCAATACCTGTTTTCTATTTTAATATATTGGAAAATATAATTTATTCATGATGGCAAAGCTGAATTTTCAAAAGACCTTAAATAATCCTTCAGAAATCATGTTAATGTGTTCGGTTATCAATAATTGTTCATGTTTCACAAAAAAGTTTACACTGAATAAAATGCTTTTCTTGCTTAGATATTTTTTGTCTTGTTTTCAGACTAAATATCTAAAAAAATCTTAAATCAAGAAGCATTTCTAGACAAGGAAAAACTATTGTCTTGTTTTCAGAAATAATATTCCAAAATTAAGTGAGTTTTTCCTTAAAACAAGCAAAATAATACGCCAATGGGGTAAGCAAAATAATCTTGTTTTTCAAAACAAGCATTAATAAGAAAAGCATGTTTTGCAGTATTTGATTTTAATATTTCTGTGGTAACTTATTTTTTATATATTTGAGGAATAAATAACTAAAGTACCATTTCAGGTTTTGTTGTAATATTAATATTCACTTGAATAAATTTTATGATTTCTGTTTATATATTTCTTTACACCATTTACTTAATTTCTGAAGGATCACTTGACAAAATACCCAAAATATTAGGTGCATTTGACTTGAACCGGCAATCAACGAGATTGGCTGAGCTGCAAACGAGGCTGTCAGGTTGGACACCCCGGGGCTTGTATTTTGTTGCATGATGACAAATCACATGGCGAGATTAATGATTTATTTATTTATTAATCCAATCACTTTAATCCAAAAAGATTGAACAAAAGGACATTCCCAAAATAAGTGAGTTACACTTTCAGTGGAAATTTTCTAAATGTATAAATTATTTTAGAACTATTTTATAGAATAATTATTTATCTCAATTTAAGAAACATTATGGGGGTGGCATGAACCAATGATGACTATTATATTACAAGTCTTTAAGACTTATTTGAGTTGATATTTGGTTATTCATTAAAACATATCATTTAAATCGTATATGGAGCTGTAAACAGTAAAGGGTATGTATGAAAATGGTCAAAAATAAACCCATGCAAACAATCTAGCCTTTCTAAACAAATTATTTAACAAAAACGATGATTTGGCGTACTGCAGTAAAACTTCTGAAGTCTTAATAAGCATGATATGTCATCGCAGCTCCTGCAGTCCCTCTTCAGATGCTGCACTGGCTAAATCAATCGTCTGATCTCATAGCGTTGTCGCGGTACTTGCCACTGATGCCATATGTGATGGTCACGTGATGTCGGCGCAGCGTTAAGCCGGACAAAATTTCTAACCAGCATGCACTGCTTTAAGACAGATTTCAATCGATCTGCGCAGCACTGCATGAAGTCGAACGCACCTATTCTCTAATTTCAGGAATATTGAATTTAGGTCATTTGAATTTTTATACTTCATAATAGTGTTTGTACTCAATTTTTTGTCAAACAAAAGCACTCCTAGTGAGCATAAGTGTCTTCTTTAGTATTAACTAATTATTATTACTAATGTGTATTTTTAATGTGTATTTTTCTATTTTTTCTTGTGAGATGATGTGTGAGATCATGTGTTCCGAAAGTGTATAAAAAGAGCAACATGCTGTGATGAATACTGTCTGATGAAGAGCCGGTGTGCTTGAAACGTTACACGCTTTGTGTTAGCCTTTTTAATTAAATAAATTGGTGTTTTTTGGAGCTTTGGTGTTGCCGCCTTTTTGAATATATTCTTCTTTAGTATTAAAAAAATAGATTTATTGAACAACAGGAAAGTTTATTGCTATAATTTGTTAGTGTATATAAAATAAATCGAGATAGATGTATATTTTGGTTCACAAAAACATTGTAAATGAATAATAGTAAAATAATCTAATAGAGTGTAATGTTTGTATGTCTATATACTGTACAAATTCATAATTTAATATATTTCCTTTCAATTTGTAGGACGATTCCGGTGCAGATAAGGAGAATGAAGTGCTGCCACCTGGTGGTGTTGTGCCTTCAGGCAAGGCAAATGAGGAAAACATGATTGACAACCCATATCTACGGCCAGTCAAAAAGCCCAAAGTGAGAAGGAAAAAATGAACTTAATAATAAATGAACTCTTCATCAGACATTTATGGTTATGACTTCTCAGCTCCTTGAAGTTAGTTACCATATGAAGAACCAGAGTCTTCAACTGCAATTCAGAAACATGCAGCGATCCATCATGTTACTGACATCTGATTCTTACTGAATGAAAAACTGTTCTGTACACGTCAATAATATTAGATGAAATTCACATCACTTACAGTTGATATATATATATTTTTGTTTTGATTAGACTTCCCTTGAAATGTCTTGTAGTTTCAACTGTTTTCAACCCATCAGAAATGTGACGTTTCTTTTGATTTGTGTTTGTTATTCATTTGTGTATGGGGTAATAAATGTCTTTCATTGTTTATTTTTAGCCATTGTTTCAAAAGGACAAGTTAAAAATTAAAATCAGAACATGGATGAATGTGTCCTGTTACTGAAAATATTGATTACATTTTATGTACCTGAAACATCTAATATAGGAACATGACACCTTCAAAATATGGTTTCCAGTCATATTCTAAAATGGAAACGAGAAACAAGCGGGTAAAACTTGTCTTTTAAAATTTTAATGTTTGTACACTTAATTCTTCTGGTAGTATTTTAGTATCATCAGTAAAACAAGTGTAGATATGCCACCCTGTTCCTCTGTTTCCTAAACTCTTTGTCATGGAAAAGCTGCATGAACACAAAATGTATGAAGATCCAGATGAAAGGAATTCATATCTCTTAAGGATATCAGTGATGTTGCATTCATACTTTTTATCATAAAAAAAAAGGTTGACCCTATCCGTACCTCTGTCCGCAGTGCTCTTCTCTCCAACATTGGCACTTTTGTCCAGTCTGGAGAGCTGAATTTCATAGGCCACGACACCTTCTTGCTTTGGATAGCATCATGTGCGTATGTCCCTGGACTGAACCAAAAAAGGCAAATACAGGGGAATTTACAAAGATTATACTGGAACCGCTTTATAATGATGGTCCCTTGTTATCTATTAGTAACTGCAACAAGACGTGATCTAGCAGAATTACACAATGTGGTGGATTTATGTTTGGATATGTACTGGTAGGAGAATGTTGTGCTTTTTACACTTTTGAATATACTTAAATCTGCAACCCATCAATAGGAAACACATACACACTTATTCACACACACATGCACTACGGACAATTTAGCCTACCCAATTGAACGCAGGAAGAACATGCAAACTCCACACAGAAACGCCAACTGACCCAGCCGAGGCTCGAACCAGCGACCTTCTTGCTGTGAGGCGACAGCACTACCTACTGCGCCACCGCGTCATTAAAAGCAGTGTTTAAATTTTAAAAAGCCATTTTAAGGTAATTTTTAGTCCCTTTTTTTCGATTGTATACAGAACAAACCATCATTATACAGTAACTTGCCTTATTACCCTAACCTGCCTAGTTAACTAACCTAGTTAAGCCTTTAAATGTCACTAAGCTGTATAGAAGTGTCTTGAATAATATCTAGTAAATCATTACTTACTGTCATCATGGCAAAGATAAAATAAATCAGTTATTAGAAATAAGTTATTAAAACTATTATGTTTAGAAATGTGTTGAAAGAATCTTTTCTCCGTTAAAATTGGGGAAAAAAATAAACGGGGACTAATTATTTAGTAGGGCTAATAATTCTGACTTCAACTGTATGTATAAATATATATATATATATATATATATATATATATATATATATATATATATATATATATATATATATATAGTCAAACCTGAAATTACCTGATTCTTTTTAAAATTATTTTAAGGCAAAATATGAGCTGTGCAACCTAAAAGATTGAAAACTGCTGAGAATAAAGACACATTTGATATTCAAAGATACAAAGATATTCGAATTGTAATCATACCCAGGGCTGATTTCTGCATCTTCAGGTCTGAATCTTACAGTGGTACTATTGAAGGGAGCTTTTCCAGGTGGACACACTTTAGGCTGAGTCCAGTCCAGCTGGTATTTCTGTGGTGAAGGGGTGGCTGCCTTTAAAAAAACAGGCAACACAGATTTTTAATTATTCAACTAGAAACAAAATAAATGGTTGTGTCTATGTGTAATCAGTGCATGCCATGTTCAACTGGTCTAGAAAGGCACAAATCAGATAGTTAAGTGTATTTTTACTTTAAGGAACATGTATATAATTTAAATAAAAAACGGCATAGAGGAGTACATATGTATGCAGATCTGAACAAGTTTTTCAATACGACACACCCTTGGAGCCTTTAACTGTAAAAAAAAAAAAACCTGTGGTGATTTATATTATACATAAAAAGTAAATAATCTTTTACAAGTGGGAATATGAGGGTGTCATGGTGGCGCAGTGGGTAGCACAATTGCCTCAATCAGTTGGCATTTCTGTGTGGAGTTTGCATGTTCTCCTGTGGGTTTCCTCTCCTGTAGGTGAATTGGGTAAGCTAAATTGTCCGTAGTGTTCCCAGTAATGGGTTGCAGCTGGAAGGGCATCTGCTTCGTAAAACATATGCTGGATAAATTGGGAGTTCATTCCGCTGTAACGACCCCAGATTAAAAAAGGGACTAAGCTGAAAAGAAAATGAATGAATGAAGTGGGAATATGTTGGTTTGTGTTTTAATATTTCTTAACTGGTTGGCAACCCTGCTGAAAAAAGTAGTAGAAACATCACAGAAGTTCTAATGGTTTTCACTACAAATATCAAATAAAAATGTCAAAAACATCAAGCGTTAAAAAAGATTTCATCTAGAAATCAGAGAACGGCACAAACATAACATTTCCATGCAAATTATGTTCGCCAACTAAAAAAAAAACAAAAAAATAAAATAAAAAAATCAAGATTCTATTTATGATTCTGCTGTAATAAATTATTAAAATTTTAAGTACCAATGTGTCCACTTTGGTGTGTGCATTTTCCCCCTCAATGTCTTACTGTCAATTATCCATTCCAAATTCTATTAAAGTTTTCATTAGCTGACCGTCTTGTAGTTTAAATGTATTACTTTTATTGTGCCAAAAATTATGTAGTGTTAATAGGCTATATATTTAATTGTGGCAAAAAATGATAAACTATACCTTTAAAGGCGGCAGGAATCGTGATGCAGTGCGGGCTGCCAACACATATCCCCTCTTACTCTCAGGTTTGTGTTGGAGTTCATAAAGAAGTGTGCCAACCTGCGAAGTTAAAAGAATCACACGCTCATTAACATTATTAAGAAAAATAATTATTATCGTTTTATCTTTTGGCATCACGTTTAAAATTATTATCCATTAATATTCACCGTGTGGTTGTCGTAACATCCGGGTCCTCCTTCAGCAGAGCCGTGCAGTGAGAGCATTTCATTTCCCATTCGGTCGGGCGCAAAGTGCGTTGGAAACATGAGACGCTTCTGGCAGCTGCCGAAAGCGACTCTTGGAACTTAAGTTGAGAGGAATTAATGGAGAAAATCATGTTTAATGGAAGATTGTGTGTTTTTTTGCTGGTAACGTAATAGTGAAATAAATTACCTGAGCCCCTTGTCGCCATAGCTTCCGGATGTTTACTGGTAAACATGGCAACCAGGTGGAAACGAATGCTGATGATTTATAGCATTTTTTTGTTTGTTTTTTCATGTAAAATTCATGGAAATTCATGGAGTGCCTCACAAGAGCTTATAAAATGTAACAATCCTATTTATAGTAGCCTACCATAAAAATATATAGTATAGCTACTATATTGTACCATTGCATTAATTACAAATCAGCAAAAATCGGTTTGGCTTGTAGTTGAGTGTATTTTCACTTTTTATTTCTAAAATGCATTTAATCTATGTTAGGCTATTTAAATGTAAAATGCATGAGTGTTTCTTTAATAAATAATGCTTGTAAAGAGAATTACAAATAAATAGCATGAATTGAAATTTGCCTTCCCACCCTTCAAATGTCCTGGCATTAATAAAGCAAAGCATTCAAAAAAGTTTGGTATTCAATTTGTTGAGCTGTTTTCTGATACAAAACAGTAATTATCTAAAGTATCAAAATCAAAACATTTCGATAAATAATTAGGCATGGTCAAAACTAAAGAGAAAACCAAAAGAAAAACATCCAAGATTTACTGATTTTTACTGGGTCATAAAACAGGTTTACCTAATGATAAAAATGGCCATCACAGACATATATAAGTATATGTATATGTATGGCCTCCATCATCCATAAGTGGAAGATGTTTGGAACCACCAGGACATTTCCTAGAGCTGGCCGGCTATCTAAGCTAAGTAATCAGGGGAGAAGGGCCTTAGTCAGGGAGGTGATCCATAACCCGATGGTCACTCTGTCTGAGCTTCAGCGTTCTTCTGTGGAGAGAGGAAAAGAAAAAAAATAAAAATAAAATAAAATCGGGGTATTGTGTGTAGAATTTTGAGGAAACAAATGAATTTAATCCATTTTGGAATAAGGCTGTAACATAAAAAATGTGGAAAAAGTCAAGTGCTATGAAAACTTTCCGGATGCACTGTATTTGTATATATCATAGTTTATTGTAGTTGATAATAGTATCACGAGTATCATTTTCAATTGGTTTATATGCATTGTATTATCCTTGGAACGTAATTAAAAGTGACACGTAGCATGTTATTGATGAACTGGAGTGAATTAACAGCTCTCTCTTTGAAATAATAAACTGAATTTCCTCATTGCTCATCTAAAGTAAACAAGAGTTTCCTTTCCAAAGAATTTCCTTATAACACTCATTCGTTATCAACAGTAAACAGATAATGATTTATAAAGTCTGTTATAAATACCATGCGCTCACATGTCTAGAAAGAATTCCAGAATTATCCCTCCATCCACACATTCAACATGTTGGTGCACAAGCTGAGCCTGATCATTTGTAAGTACTGCTTTACAACCAATTCATGTTTATTCATTTGAATTTTCTGTTTTAACTTGTTTCTGTTTGTTTGATTTCAGTGATGCTGTTGCTGTGTCACCATGGTGAGGCAACATATTCATTCATAATATCTCTTGAACTTAAAAGGACTTTCAAGTATACACTCAAAAAAAAAAAATGACATGTTCAAACTACTTATCTAAAATGAGTTGCAACAACACAACTCTTAAGTTTTTTTTGTTTGGGACAACCTAATCGTTTTATGTTCAATCCATTTAAATTTCTAAAAATGATTAAGTTAAACTTAATCGATTTGTGTTGGGACAACATGAAGGAATCGTGTAGAGCACTTTTTTTACAATGTAGCCTATAGATCAATGTTATTTTTATTACAAGTCATTTTACCCTCTTCTCACATACCTGCAGGTGTAGATGCAAAAAGAACAGTCATCTGTGAAGGAGGATCTGCACACCTCGGCTGTGGTAAGCAATGCATTCATTGAAGTAATATATTTTAGCTCTGTGTAAGCAATGGAAAATGATTAATAAATTTGGACTTTTTCTTTTGGTCAGAAAACAATCAATGAACTCCCCCAAATTGTGTATTTGTTTATTTCTTTTTAATATGTCAGATTTGGGATTCATAAAAGTCATTAAAGCCAACTTTGGACGGACGGATCGTACAACATGCATTAGTGGGAGACCCTCAAATCAGATCAGCAATGTACACTGCTTCAGACAGTCATCCCTCCATACAGTGTCAGCTCGGTATGAGATGGGGGGTGGGGGTGGGGGGGAAGGCTTGATTATCAGAAAGTTACATATTAAAAAAAAAAAAAATCTTAAAATCTAATCTTAAAAGGTTAGATCACCCAAAAGTTAAATGTGTTAATAATTACTCACCCTCATGTTGTTCTAATCCTGTAAAACTTTTATTCATCTTCAGAACACAAATTAAGCTATTTTAGATGAAATCCTGGAGCTCTCTGACCCTCCATAGACAGCAATGGCCACTAAATATTCAAGAGTTCAGAAAAAGAACGAAAACATCAAAATATTTCATGTGATTTTAGCGGTTTAACTGTATCAAGAACACTTTTCTGTGGCAAAAAAGCTGAAAACCTTTCTTCAGCCTCAGATAATGGTGTGTGTTTACTATGATGTAATACAACACGTGTTGTTTTGCTGATTAATGGCAATATGCCGTACCGCCCGTAGTAAATGCGCACCATGACAACCTGATGCGAGAGAGAAGATATAAGCGAACAGATGTAGTTACTGTTTTATGGTGCACAAAAGTGTTCATAGAGCTTCACATGATTAAAGTTAAACCACTGAAGTCACATGGAATGTTTTGACAATGTTTTTGGTTCCTTTTCTGGACTTTGAATGTCTCAGGACCATTGGTGGATGAGGAAGCTCTCAGATTTCATCTTGTGTACCAAAAATAAATGAATGTCTAAGGGGATTGGTATAATATGAGCGTGAGTAATTAATGACCAAACTTTTATTTCTTGATGAACTAACCCTTTAAGTACCTCTTCCCGTCTGTTTATATTTCAGGTGTGATGGAAGGAAAAGCTGTTCAGTTCCTGCAGTGAACTCTGTTTTCTCTGATCCTTGTTTTGGGACTTATAAATTCCTGGATATTACGTATGACTGCATCCCATCAAGTAAGCAGGTTGCTTTACATACAATTTCCATTGTAAATCTAGTTAAATCTACATTATCTACCTTTTTATATATCCAATAACAGTCAATATTACTAATCTCTGTTCTCCCCAAAATAATTCTAGAAAGAAGTATAACCTGTGAAAATACCCAAAGTGTAATTGTTTGTGGTAAGATTCTGTTTTTTATTTCTATGCTGTGACCATAGCAATATTGCTTTCTTTTTGTAATCCATGGGAGTCTTTTAACTTATGAACATGTCTGCATATAATTTTCCAGTACATTTTTAAAGAAAAAATATTCTCAAAAGCTATTCCAGTAAGTATTATTTACCTGATTAATAGCCCATTTATCTTATAACTACAGGAATTAAGTCACATATTGATGTCAATTAATTTTAATATTAATATAACTCACAGAGAGAGAAATGCAACTACATATTTGTACTATCCTTCAAAAGAAAAATAAAACATCTGCCCTGATCTTGGGTTAATATCTGATTTAATTATTAACCGGAAATGGGCCTGGTCAGTTTCATTTAAATATTTAATTCTATTTATACAGTTGAATATTTAATTTTTTTAACCGATATTAATGACTTGTGTTGCTTTTTTGCTTAAAAAAAAGAGAAAAAATTGTGAACTTGCTTATTCTGTCAGTACAAAGTTTTAAAATATATTTAATTATTATATAGATTTGAAATATATACCCTGAAAGATGCCATTTTCTGAAGCAAATGTTACAAAGGCTTAAAACTCATTATTAATGTTTTTACATTTTACATACAAACAAACAAAATTGGAACAATTCACCTCCCATATTTAATTTTATTAATGTAAAATCCTTGACATGCATAAGATACACAAATTACTCAGTACCTCATTACAGAGTAATTGTGTGTTTTACATTTCAATTAAAAACATTTACAGTGCTCAGCATATATGAGTACACCCCATTTCAAGAATTGAACATTTTTATCCATTTCTCTGTGACTATAGGTCATATATTTAGGTGCATTTGAACAAAACAGATTTATTAAACAGATATATTTATTAAAACAATGTTTAGTCACAGAACGTCTTTAAAAATAGGAAGATAATACATTTAAATTCATGCTAAATATTGGGGAAAAAATTACAAAATTTCAACAAAACTTTAGAAATGTTTTGTTTCTCTTGTATTTAGCTCATTGAATTTTTTATTTATTTACATTTTTTCCCTAACATATAAATTCGGGTGTACTAATTTTGGACCATTATCATGAGTTATTTTGTTAGATAAGCTCCAGATTTGGCTTCAGTACTGACTAATCTAATGTATATGCACAAATATAGTACTGTAAAGCATCCTAAAGGAAATATTAATTTGAATGAGAAATTTGTGAGGGGTGTACTCATATATGCTGAGCACTGTACATGTATTAATTCAGCAGATGCGTATAACAAAAAAATTGGTGGCTTATTTTGCTCCAGTGGAAATATTTTGAGCTAAAACTGTGATTCCTGTTGAATCACATTATAAAAGTTAACAAACATACACAGGCAAATTTAAAATGAATACAGTGGCTTCTGGTTATACACCGAGGTTTTAAAAGAAATGACCAGTCTGTGCAATTACCTTTAATCCACAGCCTCGCCACATGGTACTGGAATCTGAAACAGATTAATTAATGACTTTACACACTTAAAAGCAAACCAATGCTCATCATCATTGCCTGTTTTCATGTTTCTAAAGATTCTGGTGTTATATTGGTTCATTATGCCAACTATGGACGCCGAGATCTCTCAATCTGCCCTCATAAATTGGCAAAGACACCAAACTGCTTCTCTCCTCAGACCAGCAGCCTGCGCTCCAGGTACAGCAGAAAAACATTTACTCATAAAAGTCTCATAAACTTTTTTTACACTATTTTCTAAACAATAAAGAATCATAAAGAGCAATGCATATTTTGGCAGTCATTATCCTGTATATTGCACAGCTAATTTATCACATTAATCCAAACATAATAATAGCTATGTTAGACAAATATGTGCTGCTCTTAAATTAAAAAGACAAGCTATTTACCGTAAAAGAAAAGTATTCATCTTGTTGTTGTTTTACCTCATCAGATGCAATGGGAAGAAGTCCTGTTCTCTGAGTGCTTCGAATTCTCTCTACTCTGATCCATGTCCTGGTGTCAATAAGTATCTGGAAGTGACATACAGCTGTGCATAATTTAGCAATTTAACATGTTTTGTGTATCTTTTAATACGAATTGTTCTCTATAGATGTTTATAGCTGATACTCTTGGTTTGAGAATTGATTAAATGTTTATCTTGTCTGTTCCCTGTGTAGTTCTGTAATAAAGGACTTTTATTTTGAATAGTTTTACTTCATTTCCTGTGTTAAGTTGCTGGGTTTAATTGCACATTTTACAGTAGTACCGGCTATGTTGTTATGTTAAACTTGATAAACTCTTAAAAATAGTGCAACAAAATTGATTTTAGCAAGAAGCACAGTGGCAGGCCCTCAAATACTTCATGTTAACTAATCTGATATAATACAGTGAAACCATCCCACAAACTACGGCTATAGAGGTTAAAACGTTTTGTTGTTTAAAGCTGTCAGTTGCATTAAAATTGGAGACTGAATTAAAAATTGAAGAAATGTTAAAACACTCAAACACAAAACCATAAAGTTTGAAGACAGTACCCTGAAACAGCGAATAGAAAAACAGCAGAACAGACTTGTTCAATGATAAATGTGTGAATACAATATGATGAATGTATGGTTTCCATTACTAAATCCAACACATAAAATGCTTCTCTAAGCTGTCTAATGAGTCAATCATTTAGCACAACTTGTTTTCACAACATGTAGTCAATCAAGACTTTGTTAAAACACATTTTCCATTCCTTTTGAAGAATTTCAACAAGTTCTAAAAGCTCTACCAAAAGTAAAAGCTGGGTAAAACCTATTAAGTGTAAAAAAGTCACTTTAGGAGTAAATGATTTTAGAAAATATGTCATCTTTTTGTATTAATAATTTAATTTGTGTTTTTCAAACCTCTTTATTTTCTGTATTATTCATCAAAAAAACACACGCACGCACGCACACACACACACACACACACACACACATCAATATAGTACGGTAAACACAATATTTTTTATTCAAAGATCAACTCAATTATAGTTTCATCTGTGATTTTTCCCCCAATCCTTGATTTTTTTTAAACAAGTTCACTTGCAGTACAAATAAAAAACAGTGTGCACCTAACGTTTAGTGTTAAACTCACCGTACACTTAAAAGTATACCTCAATATACTAAAATGTGGGCCAATTTAGTCCATACTACAAATAGATGTTAGTTTATTACTAGATGAAGTATACAGTATACTTCTAAAAATGAACTAAAATAATACTTCTTTTACTTCCGCACTTAAGTAAAAGATAAACATAACTTTAGTAATGTGTTATAGGCCATACGTAGGTATATATAAAACTGCAATAGTAGCTTATTCTTTGTCATACACCTTTGTTTTGTGAGCTGTTCAATCATATACACACACAAAAATAAATGCTGGATTCCACACAATGGATTTGTGTTGGTCATCATGACGGAATTAAGTGCACTTATTAGTTTTTACAAATTTAAGTGGATTGAGCATAAAACAATTAGGTCATATCATTTAGGAACTGTGTTGTTTCAGCTTATTTTTAAAGAAGTCATTTTAAATAACATTATTTAAGTTTACTAATGACTTGTTTGCTGTGGCTGATGATGGGAAACTCACAGGTCCTATTTTTCTTGATTTGTCCAAAGCTTTTGAATAAGTTGATCGATATTTACTTTTAGACAAGCTTCGTGCTACTGGTCTATCTGTAAATGCAATTATGTGTTTTAACGAATATTTGCATAACAGAAAACAATGTGTAGTATTAAAAGGGTTTAACTTAGATTCAAGAAAGAGGTGTTCCACAGGGTTTAATATTAGGACCACTTCATTTCTCTATTTATGTTAATAATTTACCATTCATTTTCAATAAGTGAAGTGTTCTCCTTAATGCTGATGATATCTTACAAATTCAGTTGTCCCTTCAGTATAATGTTAATCTCTTATTAAAGTCTTACATTATGATTTTTGGTTCCAGACATAAACTTAAATCAAAAAGTTACTCCTATTCTGTATTACAGTATGTAATGACGGTATTTCTTTGAGTAAAGTTGATACAATTTAAGTGTGGCTTGATTCTGAACTTTCCTTTATATCACATATTTATCATATTGTGAGTAAAGTCAACCTTGGAATTAGTACCTTAGATCTGTCTAAGCATTGTTTTTCATTTAGTGTTCGCAAGAAACTTGCTCTTCAACTTATTTCCAATTTTTGATTATTGTGATATTATTTATCAGACTGCATTGAAATGAGATCTTGCTTCTTATAAATATATAAGGAGTATATATATTATATATAAATATATGTAAATATGTAATAAAAATTTTATACATTTCAATTTATATTTAAATGTATTCATTTTAAGTATCCTTATTATTTACAACAGCATTTTATATTTTTTCCTTAAATTATCAAGACATTCTGTTCAGACTTATTTTTTGTTCCTTGTTTTAAAAAAATCTATTGGTAAAAGAGCTTTTATGTTTAAGGGTCCAAAAGATTGGAATAATTTACCTGCTAACATTCATTCCATTGCATCAACGCATTTTAAATATCAGCAATCAAAGATCACAAAACTAAATCGGTACAGTAAATATGACAAAGTCCAGCGTGCTGATAATTGTAGCACCTCAACAGGTCAACAAACATATTTTCTTAAGAAACCATAAAATCACACGAGTTGCACGTTTTTGATTTGGAGCCAAACAGACTTTGACATCAAGCTTGACACACATCAGTGACAATAAACTGTTCATTTTTATTCCCGAGCTAAAATTGATAAATAGTGAGGTTACTTCCTCATTTCAAACATATCACCATGCTGCTGCAAAAAATACACTGGATCTCCTGTAAGTCTGTTTATTTAGTTAAGTTTTATTTATTGAAGTATGCATTTCATTTAAAAAAGCTTCATTTAAAATCACTTCATAGGTTTGTTAATTTTAAATAAAAAGAGAAAACCTTTAAAATTTCTCAGTTTGAGTAGATTTTACAGGGAAATACAATTTTTTGCCATTTTCATGAATTTGACTACACTGTTAACAATTGTTTTAAATGACACAATAATTAACAGTAATATGAACTGTTTTACTTTATGACAGTTATGCAGAATGTTACTGTATTGTAAAGTTGGAAAAACAGTAGGAATACAGAAAAAACAGAAATACAGTAAAAGAAAAAGAGCTTAAAACTTGGCCAATCATGGGAAATATGGTAGTTTACAGTAAATAGAAAGTAGCAAATACAGTAAATACTGAGCTTTAAACTTGGCCAATCACGGGAAACTTGCTAATTTACAGTAAATAGAAAGTAGTAAATACAGTAAATACTGAGTTTAAAACTTAGCCAATCATGGGAAATACAGTAATTTACAGTAAATAGAAAGTAGTAAATACAGTAAATATTGAGCTTAAACTTAAACTTAGCCAATCATGGGAAATACAGTAATTTACAGTAATTAGAAAGTAGTAAATACAGTAAATACTGAGCTTAAAACTTAGCCAATCATGGGAAATACAGTAACTTACAGTAAATAGAAAGTAGTAAATACAGTAAATATTGAGCTTAAACTTAAACTTAGCCAATCATGGAAAATACAGTAATTTACAGTAAATAGAAAGTAGTAAATACTGAGCTTAAAACTTAGCCAATCATGGGAAATATTGTAATTTACAGTAAATAGAAAGTAGTAAATACTGAGCTTACAACTTAGCCAATCATGGGAAATACTGTAATTTACAGTAAATAGAAAGTAGTAAATACAGTAAATACTGTAAAAATGTAAAAATACAGTTTTACAGTATAATGAACAATGATTACTATTATTTATTATTATTGTTATTATTATTATTATTATTATTATTATTATTGTATGAAAATATATCACAGGTACTAAAATACTGTAAATTTAACAGTAAAGATAAACAATGCTGCAAATACATGTACAGCAAGTGTAGCAACTACAGCAAACAGTATTTTTGCTGTAGATTTGATTTACAGTAAATTGCTGGCAAACTAAGTTACTGTAAATTTTACAGGAAATTGTTAACAGTATATAGCAATTTGTGTGTGAAAATTATTTCTATTATTTTCCATGTAGATGTTTTAAACTAAATATTTTATTTTGGATTTTTTCAGTGATTATTTTACTGTGCCGACAAGGTAAGGCTTTAATGAGCTGTTTTACCTATATAATAATACAATACAATCTTAAAAATATAGCACAAAATGACCTTTTAAAGCGATTGTTCACCCAAAAATGAAAATTATCTCATTATTTTTATTTTGAGCTTCTTTCCTCTGTTGAACACAAAAGAAGATATTTTGAAAAATGCTGGAACCCATTGACTTGCATAGAAAATAAAATGACTATGTCAGCGGGTGCCAGATACCAGCATTTTTTGAAATATCTTCTTTTGTGTTCAACAAAATTAAAAAACTCTAATAGGTTTTGAACAAGTAAAGCGTGAGTAAATGACAGAAGTTTCATTTTTGGGTGAACTGTCCCTTTAAATAAGTTACTTACAATACATAATAAACAGCTTTTCTTTCTCCAGGCATTGAAATGAAACGATATTTTACCTGTGAAGGAGGCTCTGTTCAACTGGGCTGTGGTAAGCAATTCATCTACATTCATACACAGTGTGCTAAAACTTTAAAATCATTCATTTGATAAGTTTTGTTCTGAATGATACTGTATGTCAGATTGGGGATACATAAAGGTGGTCACAGCTAACTATGGGCGAACCGACCGCACAACATGCTCCTCTGGAAGATCGGCTCGAGAGCTTTCAAACGTCCACTGCTTCCATGAAACATCAGTCCAGATGATGGCCAACCGGTAATCACTTCTGCAAGAGCAAAAGAAACTACAGAACAATATCATAAGTAATATCTTACATCATATTTTGTCAAACTGATTCGATCATAGATGTGACGGAAGAAAGAGCTGCTCTGTTCCTGCAGCTGACTCGGTTTTCTCTGACCCCTGTGCTGGGACTTATAAATATCTGGATGTGTCCTACTTGTGTCTTCCAGTCAGTAAGTAGATATTTCAATATATTCTTTCACTCAGTTAGAAGTTGAGGAATATGGTAAACAAAACTTTAATATAGTTTCATATAAGTGATTTATTAAGATGTAGGTTATTCCTGTGACAACAAGGTTACATTTTGGGCATCATTACTCTAGGATTACGTGTCACATTTTCCTTCAATAATTATTAAATATATATATGAATATATTTATTCATTCATTCATTTTCTTTTCGGCTCAGGGGAATAAACCACCAACTTATCCAGCATATGTTTTACACTGCAGATGCCATTCCAGCTGCAACCCAACACCAGTAAATTACCTGTAAATTATATGTATATATATGTATAATTATTAAATATATATGATTAATACCACACAAGTAGCAGTGTGATGTGGCTGTATATCGGCACTGGTTATATACATATACATATGTATATACAGCCACATTGCACAGCTAAGAGTGTGATATTGCGTTTAATTAACAGTTCTACGGCATAATCGAGTATATAAAAAAAGAAAAATCAAACACGGAGAGTCTAAAAACCCTTTTGTAAGGGGAACTACTTTCTTTCGCCATTCATTCACATCTGACGTCAGAACAGCAGAAATTATTGCTCATTCACTAACGTCACTTTAGAGCTAGTATTTGAATGATTCTCTAGCATAATGTCTAAAGTGATGACAAAACAGGTGATTTTGCTGTTACTGGCAAAGTATCGCATGGCCATCAGCCAATCAGATTCAAGAACCAGACAGGACTGTTGTATAAATAAATATACAGTTGACGTCAGAATTATTCGCCCCCCTTTGAATTTATTTTTATTTTTTAAATATTTCCCAAATGACGTTCAACAGAGCAATGAAGTTTTCACAGTATGTCTGATAATATTTTTTCTTCTGGAGAAAGTCTTATTTGTTTTACTTCAGCTAGAATAAAGCCAGATTTAATTTTTTTAAGGTAATTATTAGCCCCTTTAAGCTATATCTTTTTCTGATAGTCTACAGAACAAACCATCCTTATACAATAACTTGCCTAATTACCCTATCCTGCCTTGTTAACCTAATTAACCTAGTTAAGTCTTTAAATGTCACTTTAAGAAGTGTCTTGAAAAATATCTCGTCAAATATTAAGTACTGTCATCATGGCAAAGATAAAAGAAATCAGTGATTAGAAATTAGTTATTAAAACTAGTATGTTTAGAAATATGTTGAAAAAAATTAAACATAAATTGGGGAAAATATAAATCAGGGGGGCTAATAATTCTGACTTATATATATATATATATAAAATTAATGTTGACAACACTTCTGCTATATTTGTATGGAAACCCATATGTTTTTTTTTTCCAAGATTCTCTGATTAAAAAGAAGCATATCTTGCTGAATGATTGATGTTTACATAAAAAATAATAATAAATAAATGTATTATTTAGTTATTTATCTACTTATTTAAAATGTCCTATTGAGATACAATATCTCTTCTACCAGAGTCCTGGACAAGGCAGGCAGCATAGGACAGAGTTAAAAAAATTAAATAAAAAATACATAGACACACACAAAAATAGTATAAACCATAATCAATTATTAAAACGTGCACTGTAAATAAAATACAAATCAAAACCTGGAATTTGTGATTATTTAAATCCCATTCAATTAAGGATGATAATGATCTAATGGCTGAAATAATAAAAAACAGCTATTAAAATAAGTGCACAGTTTCAGTCGAATTACTTTTTTGAAAGTAAAAATGACAGCAAATCAGAATTCATCTTGTTTTTTTTAAGACCTTGAGCATTTTAAGTGGCAGACTATAACAACTGCATAATGTCATATAAAGAGTATAATTATGTATAAGTAGTAAGAGTTGGGGGCGGCACGATGGCTCAGTGGATAGCACTGTCGCCTCACAGCAAGAAGGTTGCTAGTATGAGTCCCTGGGCCAGTTGGCGTTTCTCTGTGGAGTTTGCATGTTCTCCCCGTGATCACGTAGGTTTCCTCCTGGGTGCTATGGTTTCCTTCACAGTTCAAAGATATGCGGTATAGGTGAATTGGGTAAACTAAATTGGCCATAGTATATGAGTATGTGTGTGAATGTGACAGGGTATGCGTGTTTCCCATTACTGGGTTGTGGCTGGAAGGGCATCCGCTGCGTAAAACATATGCTGGAATATTCAGCGGTTCATTCCGCTGTGGCAACCTCTGATAAATCAGAGACTAAGCCAATAGAAAATGAATGAATAGTAAAGGTTGGGTTCCAGAATATAGTTTATTCATTATTATTATTATTATTATTGTTATCTTATTTTTGGTCGTTTTATCGTTATCTTATTCATTATTACTGACTAATACTCTTTTAACTGTCTGACCTAATTCTAGGAAGAAGTGTCACCTGTGAAGGAAGCCAAGGTCTCATTGACTGTGGTAAGATTATTATTTTTTAAAAATATTTATAAGGTAAATAGGTGAAATAAATAAATAGATAAATAAAAGGACATTTTTATATAGGTAATATAAGGTAACAACAACAACAACAACAACAACAACAACAACAACTACAACTACTACTACTACTACAACAACTAATAATAATAATACTATTACTACTACTACTAATAATAATAATAAATGCTGGAACCCATTGACTTGCATTGAAAAAACCCTATTGACCCAATGCAAGTCAATAGATGCCAACTATACCAGCATACCAAAGAAAAGAACTCTAATAAGGTTTTAAACAAGTAAAGATTAAGTAAACGACAGAATTCAAATTTTTGGGTGAATTGTCCCTTTAAATAAGCTATAATATTATAATATAAAACAAAAATAAATACTACTACTTATAATAACAACATGGCATAGCAATCAGCTGTAATAATTGTGCCTGCTTCCCACTATTTTGTGCTGTTGCTAACTGAAACAGGTTGTTTGCTAAAAGTTTTGCTGAAAAAGTTACATTGGATAAAGGCATAGGTGTCAAACTCAATTTCTTGGAGGGTCGCAACTCTGCAGTTTTACTCCAACTCTAATCAAACACATCTTATCCTACTAATGAAGGTGTTCCTGACTCTTTTGAACAGATTAAAAAACAAGACTCAAGCTGCGGTCACACTAGAGATTGAGCATGCGACATTCTGTACTATGGTGCTACAAAAAGGGGTGAGATTAAACAAGATCATTTGACATTTAAAAAAATAATAAATAAAAAAAAAATAAATAAATAAATCGAGCGATTGGTCCATATTTTACATTTCTGTCCAGAGACGTCATGTTTTGATCCTCGATTGGTGTCACGCAGTCAAGTGATGCGGTTTCACAGGTCAGAGTTCACCAAGCTTGAACTCTGCAACGCAGCGAACTGCGAAAGTTGTCGCACAAACTTGCGTTTCCGGTCTGACGTATTCACGTGCATATGAATTGAAAGTCTATGGAGAGAAAAGTCCAGTGTGACCGCAGCTTAAGGTCCTATGCTAATGAGGGAGAAATCGTAACTAATGGGCAGGATTTTTCCCCCTCTGAAGACATGTACAAAGACAGAACATCAATCAAAGTGTTTCTGCAGACTGTTTTTATCAAGTGTGATTATAAAAAATAAAGTTAATACATTTTTACCATTAGAAGCTGGGTATATTCACAGATACCCCACATTCCCACCCCTTATAGAAGTGACTTTTGCATAATAGGTCTTCTTTAAAGCTAACGTGCATCAATTCACTGTGTATGTATTTAAAGGTAATGCTGTGATTTGGATTCACCATGCTAATTATGGACGCCGGGATCTAGTAACCTGCCCTCACAAATTAGCAACTTCATCAGACTGTTACTGTCCTCAGACCAGCAGCCTGCGCTCCAGGTACAGCAGAAAAACACCATCTACAGCAGGCATGTCCAAGCTCGGTCCTGGAGGGCCGGTGTCCTGCAAAGTTTAGTTTCAACCCCAATCAGACACACCTGGGCTAGCTAATCAAGCTCTTACTGGGCTTTCTACAAACATCCTTGCAGGTGTTTTGGGGCAAGTTGGAGCTAAAATCTGCAGGACACCGGCCCTCCAGGACCGAGTTTGGACACCCCTGATCTACAGTCACAGAGAACAAACAGAAACTTTCACTTACATTGGAAGTCAGAATTATTAAACCCCCCTTGATTTTTTTTTTTTTTTTTATATCTCCCAAATGATGTTTAACAGAGCAAGGAAATTTTCACAGCATGTCTGATAATATTTTTTCTTCTGGAGAAAGTCTTATTTGTTTTATTTTGGCTAGAATAAAAGCAGTTTTTAATTTTTTAAAAACCATTTTAAGGACAAAAGTTTTAGCCCCTTTGAGTTATATCTTTTTTTCAATAGTCTACAGAACAAACCATCGTTACACAATAACTTGCCTAATTACCCTAACCTGCCTAGTTAACCTAATTAACCTAGTTAAGCCTTTAAATGACACTTTAAGCTGTATAGAAGTGTCTTGAAAAATATATAGTCTAATATTATTTACTGTCATCATGGCAAAGATAAAAGAAATCAGTTATTAGAAATCAGTTATTTAAACTGTTGTGTTTAGAAATGTGTTGAGAAAATGTTCTCTCCGTTAAACAGAAATTGGGGAAAAAAATAAACAGGGGGCTAATAATTCTGACTTCAACTGTATATTCAAGTTTATTTTGTATAGCACTTTATTGTTTCAAAGCAGCTTTACAAAAGGTGCAGATTATTATAATATTACAATCAAATTAGTTACCATAACCTTAATTAATTAACAAGTAACTAATAGCTTTAAAGAGTTAAAGTTATTATAGATTACCTGCAGTTAAATAGTATACATGTGATGTTTATGTTTACATGTTCAATGTAGTGTGAACATTATGCAAATATTATTACAATATGCAAAAGAATTACATGCATAAACAAGATCTGTCAATCATTCTGCAAATGATTAAACAGCTACTTTAAAATATACACAATAAAAAGAAAAGTCTGCAGAGTCATGAAACGTCAGATGTGTTGACAATTACAAACATTTATGACACAAATAATAAATCATATTTTTAAAATCTGTATTAAATTTAGTTTTTTTTTCCCCCTCATCAGCTGCAATGGAAAGAAGACTTGCCATTTAAATGCCTCAAATTCTGTCTTCACCAATCAATGCCCGGATGTGCATAAATACTTAGAAGTGACCTACAGCTGCGTATAATACTGTAAGTATCCTGACACATCTATTCTAGATCCTTTACATGGCATTTAAATGAAAACAGACTCTATAAAAGAGGCAAATATATAATAATAACAACATATAGTCGCTGACAAACGTGATTATCATTGCTGTAGTTACAGTTATTGTTACAGTACAGTTTTATTAAAAAACATATGGATTCATATTTGATATTAACCATTAACATATTGAAACAAAATGCAAAGTAATATAATTTAAAATAACATATAATACAATTTCCATATGGAATGCAGGTATTGTTACAGCTTAGGTTTATGTAATGCGTGCTACTATTGATGTATAAAATGTAAAGTGTACATCTTTTAGTTCATTATCCAGTAACAATTGGGATTTTCTTTTTTGGGACAACTTAATTGTTTTATGTTTGAGCCACCTGAATTTGTGAACTTCATCGATTATTGTTAGGCAACGTGAATGGATTGTGTCAAACCCTGCATTTTTCAGTAAACAGTGTCTGAACCAAGCGGCAACCTCCCGCTCTCCCTCGGGAGGCCAATACGGAAGTAACTGAAACTGCAATTCATCAAAATTCCGCTAGTCCTGGCTCCATAATAGAGCAAAGTGCAATTGAGCCCACTGTTAGAATGGCCAACTTTACAGCAGAAAAAAAGGTGTTTACAGCCTGGTACAAAGAACGATTTTGGTTCATATAGCTATTATTACCCTCCATGACAACTGTGAGGGGGGTGAATTTTTTTATAACTCCTCCATTTCCTTTATTTTAGGTTATATTAAGTTTGCATAATTAAGGGCGTGGCCACTTGAGTGACAGCTAGGTCTCGCTGGTCGCCGTCACTTCACCTCAGCTGAATCCGGCAGATTAGCCACTGATCTCGGCATATTCATCGTATTTTTGTGTTGTTTTATGTGGCTTTACACAGTCAGCTGCCTTTTGGACTTATTTCTTACAATTATCACATGATATGGGATGCTGTGTGCATTTAATTGTGCTCACAAACCGTTCACGTGGCCTCCGTTTCCCATGTGAGTAAAGTTATATACTTGTATACTATCTCTATAAATGTATTTGTTTTATTTAAGATCATTTATCATTCATATTTTTCTTTAGACCCGTAAAGCACTCCAGAATCTGTCAGATTGATTAGTTGTAGGCTCTAGAACAGTCATCTGAAGCGTTGTCATACAGTGTTGTGCTGGATTTCATCAATAGTATTGCATTTACTAACACACACTATATCTGAAGTGTTTGGAAGTAATTCGCGTTTTCCTCCTGTAGAAAAACGTCATAAGAGCAATGTTTAGTGGCTCAATGTATTACTACAATGTTTTTGAAAGTCTAATCACTTTACTGATATAGTGTACAGCCAAGCACATGTGGTCAGAACACAAACGAGTCGCAGTTAATAAAGTATTAAGCGTTTCTCCCAAAGTAAAGTCTGTCTGACAGGTCTAAGCAAAGTGCCAGCAGGTGTCTGTAGCTCCGCCCACTCTCCGCCTCTTTGCCCTTGTTTGGTATCCCGCCGTGGTTGCGATGACGCGCGAACAAAATGGCGACGGTTGGCCGCGCCTACTTGTGGCTTCTTTTGCGCTCTTCAGAAACCTATGGGTGACGTCACGGATACTACGTCCATATAATTTACAGTCTATGGTCTGAACACAAACACTATATACACACGCATGACATCTAGCGGCTCTTTATGGTATTGTAATCATTGCTGTTCACAGGAGAGATGGCTACACATTTCACACAACTGGAAGGCGTGGGAATTCAACGTTTGAAACGATCAAAGGAGAATCTGTTTTGAAAGGAATTGTTGTGTTCATCTGTAAAGTTTGTAAAAATAACTGTATTCATATTATTGTACAATAAAATATCCACTTTTTGTATTATGCTACCGATTCATTTAAATAATTATATACCCAGAATAAGATTATTAATCGTCATAATGATTTCAAAATCTGTATAAGATCTGTATTCAGATCAAGGGTCTTTATTTTTCTGAAACAATGAAAACTGTAATTTACCATTGTATTTTACCATGTTACTGCTGAATTACTGAGAAACTCTAAATTATTAGCACTCCTATGAAAATTTATTTCTTTATGTAATGTTTAACAGAGCAAGGACATTTTCAAAGTATTTCCTATTATATTTTTCTTCTGCCCAAAGTCCTGTTTCCTATTTGTCCTATTTCTTTTAGTTTAAATACAAAGATTTAAAAAATAGTCAAAACTGCTAAGGTCATTATTATTTGCCCTCTTAAAAAAATCATTATCTTTTTGAATGGCTACAGAACAAACCAGTTATAAGAATTTAGTTATTAATTTAAATAAATTGGGAAACTGAATTTTAATTTGAATAATTAATTCAATGAAATTAGAAGAACATGTATTTTTAGATTTCCAATAATTAACATATAGAAATGAATGGAATTTTTATCAAATCCTATGGTTTTAACTCACTGATGTTCAAAAACAGCCCCCAATTTATTTATTTATACAAAACCACAGGGATTTTATTATTCATTCATTTTTCTTTGGCTTAGTCCTTTAATTAATCAGGGGTCGCCACAGCGGAGTGAACCACCAACTTATCCAGCATATGTTTTACGCAGCGGATGCCCTTCCAGCTGCAACCCATCCCTGGAAAACATCCATACACACTCATCCACTACAGACAATTTAGCCTACCCAATTCACCTATATTACATGTCTTTGGACTTGTGGGGGAAACTGGAGCACCCGGAGGAAAGATTTTACGATTCAGAAAGTTATTTTTACTTGTATACATTTTCACTTTCAAAGAAAAAGTTAATTAATGTATTAATTAATACACTTCAGTGCTAAAAATACTCAATTTACTAATAGACTGAACGTATTTCACACAGGAATAAAATACAGATAATTCAATTAAAGACGTTTCTATTTGCAATCATATCACAGGCCATAATTACAGTCAAAAAGAATTGATTATATGTGTTATAAGTGTCATGAGTGTTATTAGGTACACCTGTCCAACTGCTCATTAACGCAAATTTCTAATCAGCCTATCACGTGGTAGCAACTCAATGCATAAAATGCAAGACGATCTGCTGCAGTTCAAACTGAGCATCAGAATGGGGAAGAAATTAAAGGTGATTAGGGTTAGGGTTAGATGGCAGACAGGCTGGTCTGAGTATTTCAGAAACTGCTGATCTACTAGGATTTTCACGCACAACCATCTCTAGGGTTTACAGAGAATGGTCTGAAAAAGAGAAAATATCCAGTGAGCGGCAGTTCTGTGGACGCAAATGCCTTGTTGATGCCAGAGGTCAGAGGAGAATGTCTCAATTCCTTCTGCGACATTTGGCATCAACATCATGAAAGCATGGATCCATCCTGCCTTGTATCAACGGCTCAGGCTGGTGGTGGTGGTGTAATGGTGTGGGGGATATTTTCTTTGCACACTTTGGCCCCATTATTACCAATTAAGCATCATGTCAACGCCAACCTGGTACTAGTAAGGTGTACCTAATAAAGTGGCCGGTGAGTGCATGTATCTATTATAGGTCAAAACAGATCCAAAGCAGAGTGTTGAACATTTTATGTAATAATAACAACATTTTTTTAAAATCTCCATCGTCGTCATCAGTCCTTCATTGTAACCGATTTCAAATGGTGCTAGAAACCCCAAAAGACTCTGAACACCAAAAGAAATCGGTCAACCTTGGGTAGAGGACACAGGTCTTGAAGTCAAAAGAGAGACAAAAGTTTTTACAGAGTGTAAAATGCAGTAAAAAAGTGCTGCATTTCTCACCCCAAGAACACTGATTTCAAATGGTGCTAGATTCATTTGATCAGCACTCTAAAACACCACTTGAAACCAGCTTCCAGGAGGAGACGAAATGATGGCCAAATCCGACAAATACAATATACAACTGACAGAGGTTTTCCACTGCGTTGAAAAAATAGATGTTGAAAGAAACTTTTTCTACTTCTCCTCTAGTACAGTACACAGCCGGCAGTTGCAGCTTGTGGATTTAGCAGAGCTGTCAGAGAATCTGGTACCTGGAAACCAAAAGAACTGAATGCAAAGAGATTTTTCTGAGCTGTAAATGCCATGTGACGAATCCCTCTGAAGCTGCGAGAAAATTACATCCTGACAATGCTGACAAGAACAAGCCCTTACTTATAACAGCAGATATTAACAGCAGCAGTGAGGCACAATTTCAGGACGTTTGATGCTTTATTTATGATTTAAAATGAAGAGTGTTTAATAAAATAATGTCAATAACAGTCATATTTATAAAAAAATCTTTAACATTTGACAATATAATGACATTTTAAATCATTTTAACTATGTTTTTTATGCCTGAATAATAGGTGAGGCAAAATATCAGGACATTTGACGCTTTTACGTGCCTTGTAAAATAGTAACATTTATTTATGATGTAAAATGAAGAGTGTGTAATAAAACGATATTCAACAGTCATATATATAATAGATTTGATAATATTTAATGCAATACATTTAAATTTTAATTCTGTTTTTAATGTCTTCGTAATCTTTGAGGCAAAATACCAGGATGTTTTATGGCTTTATGTGCCTTGTAAAAATAATAACATTCTTTATAATATAAAATGAATAGTTTAGAATATAATAATGTCAATATCAGTCATATTTATAATAGATTTGATAACATTTATCAATATAATGGCATTTTAAATCATTTAAATTATGTTTTAAATGTCTATTAAAATAGTAATAATTTTTAGTAATAATAGTAAAGATTTTAAGACAAAAAAGTAATATTTTACGATATTTTTAATATGTTTATTAGTTTTTATTTTGATTGTAAAAATGTTATTCTGTCATATTCGTAATAAATTCAGGAACATTTACCAAAATAAAATTAAAAATAAAATTATATTTTAAATAAATAGTAGTACTCAAGATAGGAATTAAAAGTAACATTTCATGATATTTATAATATGTTAAATAATTTTATTATGTTTTGATTGTTTATGAAGCAACATTAATTATTAATATTGTTAGTTATTAATATATATATATATATATATATATATATATATATATATATATATATATATATATATATATATATATATATATATATATATATATATATATATATTTGAATAATTCTTGCCATAAATAAACTAATCTGTAGTATAAACTTAATTCATAATAATCTCATTGTAATATTATTATTAATAATATTTAATATTTTACAGTTTATATGTAATAATATTTAGGGACTATAACAAGATGCAAAACACAATATTTATCATAACTGGGCAACAAAGGATATATATATGTATAATGTATATATATATATTATCACATTTCTATTAAATTTAATAAAATTTAACATGCATATTGATTTTGTTATTTGTTTTACAATTATTCATGTTTAGAAAATATTAATAGTTCATATTTATTATAAATGCAATATTTAGGTACTGGGCTTCATAAACAAAATGCAATACATTATTTACATTAATACATTATTTATCAGTAAGTAAATCATTTAATAACTATTTATGATGTATTTATGCACATTATATATTAATGTAATATAATTTACTACACATTAATATTTGTAATAATTTTACAACGTTTTAAATTTGTACTAAATGTTCATAGTAAATAATAACTGTCAATTTTACAAATTTAAAAATATTTAAAATTAAATATTAATAATTGTAATAATATTTAAATGAGATGCAAGATTTTAATGCAACAAAATAAACAATGTCAGTCATATTCAGTGCTTAATATTAATGTAACACTAACATTTTCATTTAAATATGTATTGATGTTTAGTATAAGCTGTTAACAGATCTATAATATATGCAATCTAATCTAATCTAATCTAATATTCCAATTTTCATACAAAATATTATTGATATATATTATTTCTGTATAGCTCTTAATATAACAGTGTAGTTTTAAAAATATGCCATTAGCCAGCATAAGCTAATGTTAATCAACCACAAATTCATTACATTAATATCTATAATATACTCTATTCCGAGCTTTTATTAAATAACAGCAACTCAAAGTCTCAAAGTCTTTGTTGACATATTCACACCTCAAACCACCAAGAAAATAACAAGAGAGAGAAGAAAAGCTCACACCTCCAATTCTACCCAGACTTTCTTCACAGAAGATGATCAAGATGAGTCTGCAAAAACAATGACAGAAAACACAGACAGATCCTTTAACAGGAACATTAAATGCGCAGTAGAAAACATTACATAACATCAAGCAGTATCATCTGAAGGAATATCGATCTGAGGACAAAAGATTATGTGGTTTCAGAAGCATTAGATACGGCTCTCGTAACAAGTGACATAACAGCAGTGAATAAATTATACATGAAACAATGCTGATTTGCAATCTGACTAAGCATATTTGGCATGGATCAACTGTGAACAGCCTGTTTGTGGGCTTTAAGTGGAAAATTGCTGAAATTCAGAAAATACGTATAGTTTTAATCGAAGCTATAAGAGACCTCCATAGATACATACAATCAAAACTGTAATTGTCTACTATACTCGAGTATGTACTACATTTGAATTTGAATTCCCTACACAACCATTAAAAAAGTCTGTTCTATACAGTATGAATGTGAATAGTCATTATCACGTGATCTACTCACATTAGTTGTGTTGTTTCACTCCCATTCATGAATTCTCTCGCATGGCAACATATAGTGTCCATTGGATGCACACTTCGGAATCTCACCTGAAGTAAGTAGGTCATCTGGGTACTTCTTGTCTACTGTTTTCGAATAATACCACTGTATCCCAAATTGTACACTATATCCACTATGCACTTACACACTCAACAGCACACTACCTGACAAAAGTCTTGTCGTCGATCCTAGTTATAAGAGCAACAAATAATAACTTGACTTGAAAAGTGGCAGAAGGTCGATTTTTTTGATGAATCATCTGCATCCCAATCATCACAAATACTGAAGACCTATTGGAACCCACATGGACCCAATATTCTCACAGAAATCAGTCAAGTTTGATGAAGGAAAACTCATGGTTTGGGGTTACATTCAGTATGGCGGCGTGCGAGAGATTTGCAGAGTGGATGGCAACATCAACAGCCTGAGGTATCAAGAAATTTGTGCTGCCCATTACATTATAAACCACAGAAGAGGGATAATTCTTCAACAGGATAGCACTCCTTCTTATATTTCAGCCTCCACATCAAAGTTCCTAATAGCAAAGGTTGTCAAGGTGCTCCTGTATTGGCCAGCCCAATTACCAGACATGAACATTATTGAGCATATCTGGGGTAAGATGAAAAAGGAGGCATTGAAGATTAATCCAAAGAATCTTGATGAACTCTTGCAAGGAGTCCTGCAAGGACAACAACTCTGGGAGTTGTTTCTTTGCCATTCCAGATGACTTTATTAGTAAGTTATTTGAGTCATTGCAGAGATGTATGGATGCAGTCGTCCAAGCTCATGGGAGTCATACACAATATTAACTCTTTTTCCACTGCACCATGACTTTATATTCTATACTGTACATTATTTCTGTTAAGTGACAAGACTTTTGTCTAAGCAAAGTTAGATCTTACTGTCCCAATTAAATAATTAAAAATCAAGGCATGATCATATTTTATTTTGGTAAAATCTAGAGGCCTTTTGCCTTTCATAAATCAACCTTTCATATAAGCCACTTATGATACCAAATGATCAACTAGAAGGCAAGTTATTTTTTGTTGTTCCTAAAACCTGGATAGGCGACAAGACTATTGTCAGGTAGTGTAGTATATGAATTTAGCGTTGTCCTTACTGGAACCATTTCACTGATGACGTTTGATAGTTTCCAAATTAGTGAAGTAAATGACCAAAGATAGTACCTACCATGAGTATAACTGCATTCACCTTCGGGAGGAGGCATAATCACTCATGTAAGAGACCTTTGCTTTCACAGTCCAAAATAAATAATCCAACCTCATTGCCTGATAGCTTCACCCATTTCACTAAGTGAACAAAGTGTCCAACATTACACACTTACTTTTAACGGTTCAATAAGAACGTCATCTGGGTATTTAAAGTGCCCTTGTTTTTATAGAATAAAACTAATATTTCAGTGTGAATGCGCCAATTATACAATTTATACTACAAAATGGCACAGAATAGTGCATAAGTATGGGATTGGGTACGCACCTAATAAATTCTGACCTACTACTCTGTTTTTACATACTGTATAGTATGGAAGTATAGTATTCAGACGCAACATGAGATAGTTATATATCACCATTTTTACATTGATAAAATTACAAAACCCAATAGTGATCTAAAACTTCTCCACAGCGCGGTGTAGGTACATACATTTAATTAGTGCACAATTCTGACTGGCTAATGAAGGTGTGAACCATGCGTACACAGTGCAATTTTCACCAGCAACAGGTCAGCATGTCTGACCAAAGCTCAATGCATTCAAGGCAAAATGCCACTTTGGCTTTTACGAATGATAGAAAGAACCTAAAAAAGCTGGCTTCAAACCTGAATAAGAGGTACTCACTAGACCTGTGGCATACATGAATGAAGCTTCTCTATAAAAGAAAACTGTAGGTTGTTGCTGTATGTTTTGCAGCGTCTAAAGTAAAGTGAACACAGGAAATGGAGAAATGTGGAAGGGAGATTCCTGACACCAGAGCTGGGCAAGGGTGTGGCAGCCGGCAGGTACTGCCCTGTCAACTGAGGCTTTGCCAGGGATTTTTGTTGTTTACATATCTGCGTCTTCAAGAGCCAAACCCTCTAGCAAATAATCATCCAACTCGCTTCAGATATGACTCAACTCCTGCTTCCTCTTAAATCTGAAGTCTTTCAAAAGTGTTAGTTCATACAAACGGATAACAAGCAATTGATGAGGGACTGAAAATGTTTTCTGCCTTCATTAGTTTGCTCAGCGACAGTTCTATGTTTGTTAAGAGTCATATGGCGGAGCTAAAACATGCCCCAGGAGCTCAGTAACTCTTATCTGACTGATAGGACAGAGCTCGTGGGAGTTTCCCCTGGCCGAGAGGAGAGCAGCGTGGAGACAGTTGCTGTTTAGAGGTATCTGGTTGCTCCTCTCACTTTCTCCTGCCTGTTTGTTTGTCTTTGCCCTGTTGTGCAATATTTATGAAACACTTAAAGGGGACAGCTTTGTTTTTCTGGGAAGAAGAAATAAGGGAAAAGAAGAAAAGGAAATGGAAACAAATATAAAATAAAGAAAATGAAGAAAAAGAAAAGAAAATAGAATGAATTCAGTAAACAAATGAAAATAAATAAAAGAAAGAAAAAAAAGAAAAGGAAGTAAAATGAATTCAGCAAACGAAACAAACTATATTGTTAGCACTATATAATAATTACAAACAAATAAGCTCACTAAAATATTAAATTACAAAAACGAAAAATATCCAAATATGGGTTTACTATAACAAAGACTCTAGAATACACAAGACATGTCACTCGTAGTTTTGAATGAGGAAAAGTGTAACTCAGACCAGACGTGGGCTTTTACGACAGTTTGATAGTCAACAAACACACTGGAATCTCAGTCAATACTTGTTTCACAGGCATAAGAATTATATCCAAATAAATCTGGGCTTTTAAATGAACCAAGTGCACCTGAGAACAAAAGTTTTTTGGTTTTGTAATCTGTATGAAACGAACGTGAGGTACAGTGCGTCCTGTCAAACGCACATCACATGACAGCAACTACTCAAATGCCCACCAACTTGTAAACAAAGAGTCGCTTTCATTTCTGGAGATTCGCCATCGAGATAAAGTTGTGAATTACTTCAGAATGCCAGCACAATCAGACGATCATGATCTAAAGGCATGATAATATGTAGAACGGCCATAAATGAGGTTGGTGATCTTCCTTTCAAGTGCAACCTGAAAATATGCAGATTTAGTTTGATTCGAACGTTTAGAAACTAAATTTATGAGATGATTGCTGTCTAAGTTTATTGGTGATTCCAAATATCTAATGTACTCGTAAGCTTAGCACAGTTTTGGAGAATTTGATGTTTCACCATTCAGAGCATACAGCTCGAGAGGCGTTTCAAATATGGCCGCCGAGTAAAAATGACTTGCCTTAAAGGAACTTTGGCTATAAACTTCGAGCCTCAGCTGGGTCAGCTGGCGTTTCTGTGTGGAGTTTGCATGTTCTCCCTGTGTTCGCGTGGGTTTCCTCCGGGTGCTCCGGTTTCCCCCACAGTCCAAAGACATGTGGTACAAGTAAATTGAGTAGGCTAAATTGTCCATAGTGTATGTGTGTGTGAATAAGTGTGTATGTGTTTCCTAGTGATGGGTTGCAGCTGGAAGGGCATCCGCTGCATAAAACAAATGCTGGATAAGTTGGTGGTTCATTCCGCTGTGGCGACCCCAGATTAATAAAGGGACTAATCCGAAAAGAAAATGAATGAATGAGTAATTAACTAAAAATACCTATGACCCTGGACATAGGTATAAAATAAGTGTAAAATTTTGGATTTATGAAATCATTTGAAAACAGAATGAATAAGATAATATGATAAGAAAATACATGGTCAAGATACAGCTATTTCAAAATCTTGAATCTGAGGATTCAAAAAATAAAACACAGAGAAAAATGGAAAATGGGAAAATCGCCTTTAGAATTGTTCAAATTAAGTTCTTGCCATTGCATACAACTAATCAAAAAATACGTTTTTATATACTTACAGGAAGACATTCCTAAATGTCTTCATGGAAGATGACCTTTACTTAACATTCAAAAGATTTCTAGTATAAAAGAAAAATCAATTTTGACCAATACAATGCATTTTTGGCTTTTTCCACAAACATACCCATACAACATATTACTGGATTTGTGGTCCAGGGCTCTATTCTTCATACATGGATTACTCAATTAGTTGGATTTGGTTATTGACAATTTGACACGATCCAGGATCTTTTCGTTCTTTAAACTCATCGAAGAGTTGTTTCATAGCAACAGTTCTGGTAGCTCAAACCTACTCGGGAGCAGGTTTATTTCATATAAACAGGATTAGATCAGGTCTTTTTAAGCAAAGGTAATACTTAATATAATGTAATACCTTTATTCATATGAACAAAATGATTATGCAATCTGCTTTCCGAAATAAGTACAAAGACTGTCACAGGTGGTTCTCCCCAAGGGGTTCAAAGATAACATTTATTATTATGGACGTTTTAGACACAATCGCATACTATTTTAGGTACCAGCTTAAGTACAATTTGTGTATCATAATAAACATGCACAATATTCAACTTTGTTTTTTTTTTTTAAGGAATAATCATTTATGCAGTCATGTACATGTTTTGACAGCTAATATGATGGTGATTTGATGCTTTGCAAAAGTTGCAGACACCTTTACCAATATCAAAATGCTTTTTTGATGCAAAATTAATTTAAACAGCAGTTAGTTCACTGATTAAGAAACTTGAACAGGCCTAGGCTACTTTAATAAAAAAAAAAAACCTGCTCTAAATGTAAAGCTAAATAAATTGCTAAATATTCTTGACACATGAAAGTGTAAAGCCTGCAGCCCACAACAGGTGTGGAAAGTTATTGCGTATCATATTTAACAAACCGTTTACTATGAATTTTTTGCAGTTTTGCTTGCATGGATAATTGAATATTATTCAGATAATGCCATTACGCTGCTGTGTCCTTCAAAACACACGCAGCAATCTCAGATCAGTTCATCCAGACATTTTAATCTGATTCATGAACTTGTTTGAAGAACCAAATTAGCCAGAGATCAGTTATCAAAATGAAAAGATCTAGGATCTGTCAAATCATAATAGATCATTTAAGCGAGGTACATAGAACGGACCCCAGGTTACATGGAAAAGTAAAAGAAATACTATTGAATTCATTGTCTATAACAATGTCAATATGCATTTAAAAGTAAACTAATGGATCGAAACAAACGTAGCTTTTAATTTCGCTTATGCATTCACTTGGTCCTTCTTCATCAATAAAAACCTAACCAAAACAAAACAAAACAACAGCCTATTACAATATATAAAAAAATGAAAAGAAATGCCAACACCAGCATCGATTTCATCAACACCAGGCAAAACATCATGGAAAAACAACAAGTTAGAATCTGCGTCACAGCCCGATCCACTGCCCAGACGGCCGTGGGTTAACTCCATCATGTGGTGAGCTTCATCCATAAAAAACGCCCCTCCCACGTGATAGGAAGGATGAGGTAGACAAGGATGCAATCCCCTCCGGCCCTCTGGTGCCACCAACGTTTGCCAGAGCTCCGGTCTGTGGCGTCTAATGCAGCATTAACAGCTGCAGTGCAGGCCTCTGCCTCACTCACTTCCACACACACACACATATATATACGCACACTCGGACATAACCTGAGGACAGCACTGCTTGATACGCAACAGGTTTCAGGACGTGACCACCACACATAATACGACAAACTTGCTATGGCGAGACAATGTTTTGACATCATCTTCGAAAATATGAAGCTCGTGCTGAGCTGGCAGTGAAAGAAGAACGGATCAAATCAGGACATGACAACCATTTCCTTTTTCAATCATTTGATATAGCAAAATAGCATGTGCTTAGAGATTAAAAATGAACTCAGAAATGAAAATGTACTCACCGTCCTCCTGTATTGAGTTTCTTTTAGGATGCATATAAAACGTAACCAGTGATAACCACAGTTTTTAATTTCCTACTATGGAAGTCAAGGTTATCAAAATTCCTCAAAATATCTTCTTTTGTGTTCAACACATAAGGTTTGAAATCACTTGAGGTTGAGTAAATGTTCATTTTTGGGTGAAGAATCCCTTTAACTAAAATATATACATGATCATGCTGAACAAATGGGTTAAAATCTGTATAACATCTGCTTAAGTAAACAAGCAAAAGTAACCCACTTTAGCTTTTAAAGGAATAGTGGACCCAAAACGGAACATCTGACGTCGCAAATCTGCATGGTGTTGTTTTTTTCTGGGGAACACAAAAGAAGATATTTTGAAAAATGTTGTGAAGCAAGACGTTCAGCTTCCCATTCACCTTATTTTCTAGTTTTGATTAGAGGACAGAAGTGTATTCTATGATAAACTATCCTTTGAAACTGATTTTCAGAAAAATGCTGTGATCAAAACAAAATTGGACCCCATTGACTTACATTATACTGAGAAAAACAAACATTCTTCAAAATATCTTCATTTGTGTTTTACAGAAGAAAAAATAATGACGCAGGAGGTTTGAAGTGACAAAAATCACTACAGATAACATGACTATTCACATCATCCCATAGAGAGCTTCTACCAAGTAACAGCTTCCCCAAACAACAACACTAACGTAACAGAGTACGCACAAAAAAATGATAACATTACCTTACAGCCAATCAGATTAATCCCTCCAGCTGCTTTCAGGGCTAATCCAATGGGATATGGAGGTGCGAAAAAGTCGGAAGCACCAAGCAGTGCCTGATAGGAGCAGAGCTCTGCCAGTCATCTCTCTGATGCGGCTGCATTAGGAAGTCTAGCGCATGTGAACTGGACGCCTGCCAGTGCACAGTCACCAAGAGAGCAAGGTAAACAATTTCTCTCTCTCTCTCTCTTTCTCTCTCTCCACCATTCTAGTTCTTTCCCCGGTTCCCTCCCATGACATTTAGAAAGCTTTTCATCATTGTTACCCTCCTCAGGACACAATTTAACCCCCGAATTGAAGGTGAGACGGTCAGAGAGAGCCAGTGGTGTAAACAGTCAAGAAAGTACAGCAAATCTGACTGCGTCACCACTTGTTTCTCATAACTCTGCAGAAAACAAACACTGTTGATAGAAGTGCGACATCTGCCCTCATTCCAACCAAACTGAGCCCAAGCACCTGCTCTTCTTATCAATATCTGGGATAGAAAATGCCATAATATCCTGAATCGACTGATCGGAGGTTATATATCACTTACCTGTTATGAGGAGGCAGACGTGTTGCGTATATATCAGTATAAGTGTCAAACGTAAATATGCGTATTGCGATAACGTTACAGACACTCTGGCTTGTATTTCCCCCCAACTATTCTTACATCCCTCGAAATCTCTATTTGTTTAGTTATCGCTTTTGTATAGTTTTTTCGTCCGCCACACGCCCAGCAAACGTCGACACACACCGAACCTCTGCGCACACAAACCCAAAGAAACTCTATCACGTTCTCAGCATCCATGTTGGAGCTGCGATTGTGGAGAAACGGACCAAAAAAACGTGAAATCAGAGAGAGTGGAAGTGGGTAGAGAAGAAGAGGATGAGGATGAAAGGCGGACGAGCAGACGAAAGGGCTGGGAGACACTCACAGGTAGGAGAAAAGCACACATGTCCGAATCCTCTCCTCCTAGCTGCTGTTTTCCTCTCGACGTGAAAAAGTGACGTAGCAACTAATCCAAAATCTCTCTCTATTTCTCTCTCTCCTCCCTCCCTTACTCTCTCTCTCTCCACCAGACCTCCACCCTCTCCTGCTCGCTCTATTTTCATCTTGTTGCAACAGCAGAATCGCTGCTGTTTTTTCTTTCTTTCAGACAGACACATGTCTACATAAATAGATGGCTAATAGATGCATACAAACACCCTTATTGTGATCGGCCAGACAGATAGTTGCCGCAGTCTCCTTCTGTCTCTCGCTCATTGTGACGCAGCACTTAATTCTTGGGTCTTTTGCGCTCTGTGTTATGAGCACACAAACCCAGCGTCTCCAAACATCCCCATAACGAGTGGGAAAGTGTGAGACGGAGAGGCAGAGACACTTTGATTACAGTTGGCTTCTGTTTTTCCTGGTGTCCTCCTCTAGCCTTCAGACCTGCTCTTTTTCTCTCCATCTGAGAGACGTGCTGGTGAACTGAGATGACGGAGCCGCTGTGATCACCTGACAGCCTGCGGCTTTTAAAGGCACATCGCAGGGCTCTGCTTCAGTTATGTAACAACTGGGCTGTTTTGTTTCTCGTGTTTTTAATCTCGGGCTGATTTGTTCGGCCTGTTTAAAATACCCAGGCTGCCTGAGAATGGCTAAATCAGATAATATGGGCAGGGACGGAAAGAATCTCGAAGTCTGTGAATGTTACAAATGACACGTCTTATACGGTAACATCATTCCGTCGCTTGGACGGTTGAGCGAGATGGATGTGCAGTCATGGGAAGGCACAATAGATGCTCAAATACTTCCTCTTCCTGTTTTGAGATTACATATCTGTAACCATGGAGACAGACAGCAGAACAAACATGGATTATGTCATCATATTCAAAACTGAAGTGAGGAAAAAAACAGGAGGGTAAACCTTCAAGGGGTAAACATTAATCACATCCAAAAATATGATCGATATTTAAATAAAATTATAAATTTACAAATGAATCGTTAATATAGATTCTACAAAATAAAACAGAATTTATTGATTAAAATTAGTAAATTAAATTTATTAAAACAATAATATAAAAATAAATAAATTATATATATAAATAAATTATATATATAAATAAATTATATATATAAATAAATTATATATATATATATATATATATAAATATATATATATATATATATATATATATATATATATATATATATATATATATATATATATAAAGTAAAATAGAAGTAAATAAAATACATAAAATAAAAATAGGCATAAATAAATAAATAATAAATAATTAATATATGTCTACATTATATTTCTTTATTTTTGTTTTTTTTCACAAAATGTGTTAATACTTAATCTATTCTAATCTATTCTAAAACCCCATCAAAAAAGCATCTGAAAATAAAATATAAATATAATTTAATCAAAAATGAGAAATAGAATTAGAATATGATTACAATATTATAGTTTAATAAGCCAAATAAAATGTAACACATCAAAACTAAATACTACTACTACTACCACCAATCAGGAAATTTAATCAAAGGACATTTGAACATCACACTCCTTTTAAAACTCCTTTTAATATGGAAAATATTCCTTCTATCGCATGCCGTTGCTTTTATTTAGAACACGATTTAAATCAGCCTTTGTTGGTGTTAATCTGGCAACCTGCTCTTGCATGTGTATCGAACCGGGAGTTAAATAACTAGTTCAATCACTGGGTGTCAAACTTGCATTCTGCACCTTCAAAAGTGAAGGCTGACTTATACTTCTGCCTTGAGTGATCAGCGTGACCCACGGCGCAAGACTTGTGGTAAGTCATGCATTTATACTTCTGCATGCTGTTTGTGTTGCTCTGAAATAACACTTCCAATACATTTTTTTTGTTTCTCTGTGTTGAGTTCTTCGTGGGTGTTTAGTTTTTTCTGAACGCTACCTTAATGTACAAGTAGCTAAAACTGGCTCATTCAGCGGTGGAAACACACAACAACATTTTCCATCTGGAGCTATACTCACAGGACTCCACACTTGTAAACAATCTCTCTATCGTGCTCATCACGATGCTCATCACTGTGCTACCAAGCTGACCAATTACAGAGCTAGCGCAATGCACCACTGAGACATGTAGTTTGAGAAGTGCGTGTCAGCCACGGAGCGGCCTATGCGACCACGCGAAAGTTGCGCCGGACCAGTGCGTGCACTTGACGCAGAAGTATAAACCAGTCTTTATACAATTTGAACTAATTAATGAACAAATCTGGTCACAAAACTTGATTTTTTCCATTTTTGAAGCACTAATAAAGGTGTCAGCCAATTAGATTGCCTCTTGCAAACACCCTAGCATAGATGCTAGCCAATCATTTTAAAGTGAAACAGGACATAAGTGAAAAATCAAGGCATAAACTGCACATGTAATTGCTGTAGTGCAACAAAATTGGCAACTATTTTGTATTACACACTAGCTAGTTTGTGTTGTGATGTCCAATGTACTGATGTTAATATTATAGGATCTTGACACTTGCATGTATTGTGTTGTATCCTTTTTCATTTTGTTCAAATATGAAAATTAATTATAAATTGAATTAAATTGCAAATGCTTTTTAAATAAATCATTAGAATGACAAAGCGCAAATAATATAAATAAATTAAATAAATTAATAAAATAAAAATATCAAAAATAACTTAATTTACCATAATAAATAGGCCAATAAGACAAAAATATTTAATGAATCTCTTAATTAAAAAAAACAAACACACACACACACAGAAGAAGTGCTCCACTAAAAATCCCATCAAAGAGCCAACACACGAAACCACACAGCAGGAGCTGGCTAAAATTGCTCCACACACAGAGCAGCCTGACACACTTAAACACAGACCACATTTCCCAGCATGCTCCTCCCCATGACATCTCAATCTAAGTGTGGAAGTGAGGCAGGTCAGCTGGCAGGAGCTCGGCAGCCTGCAGTCTAAAACCTGCCACCATCCAACGATAATCCTCATCCCTGCTCCACTCTATATGTTAGATTGAAAGATCAACACAGTATTACTTCCTGCATTATGAAAAACCTTATCCCGAATTACCTTTAATAACTTTTGTCTCTGACTAATCAAATATCTTCTTCTCGCCTTAGGAAGCGCTCTATGTCTCTCTAATGGATTTTTGAGTCACCTTTCATTGCATTACAACTTGGCAATGGAACAATGTCAACTGTTTATTGATTAAGAACGTACTAAGTATGCAAGAAGATACAGATCTGTGGAAAATACACTCTACGGTGAACCAGAATCAAGCTGGTTGTTTGGTGTGGATGCATATGATGAGTTGTTTTCTGAATGCAAATAAAACCTAGTCACATTTCACAGTGCATTTCTCTACCCAAGCTGCGTTTCCGTCTATTTGTGTCCGGGTATATCAGGACAGCTATTATGTAAGATTGCAGTTATGAGGGCATCTGTTAAGCTGACGACTGCTAAAACTTCTTCAACATTTATCAATTTGATGTACACCACTGTGAATAACATGAAGCAATACATGCAGAGATTTGCAGCATTAGTTCATCCACTTAATAACAGCGGAGTCAGTGAAATGGTTGATAGCTTTGCTAACTTGCCGACTGAGACCTACATTGTTCCAGCTAAATAAGTCAATGAATTAAATTAAATATAGTAAAATAACAGATGGTCAAACTGATTAATACATTACTAACATCTGATTAAAATATGAAATTAGTATAATATAAAATATGGACTCAGCAGAACAGCTTATCGAGACCTACATGTTATATATAATTACTAGCGAAAATTATAATTCAAGAACAAATTGGGGATTACAAATAAGAAGGCCACATACACACTGTAAGTTTCAGGAGAGATAACTGCACTTCAATTTAACCATAATATAACTTTCAGGTGTATTAATACTAATATTACAGCACTACCTTCAATTGGTCATGCAATTTGAACAAACTAACGAACAAATCTTGCCACAAAACAATTTTTTTCCACTTTTGAAGCACCGATGAAGCAGTCAGCTAATTAGATTGCCTCATGCAAACACCCTAGTGTAGACACTAACTTATCATTTTAATGTGAAACCGGACAATAGAGGAACATCAAGACATAACTATGACTACACATGTAATTTCTCGTGTATTATAAAACATATCCTCTTTTATGAGTAGGTGGTGACACGTTTTTCCTCAATAAATGGTAACAAGTCTTTTATTTAAATCAGTGGTCCTCAACCACCGGGCCGCAGATCGATACCGGTCTGTGAATCAATTGGTACTGGGTTGGACAAAAAATCATTAATTATTTCTTTTTTATTTATTATTTGACTCTAAAAAATCTTTTATTTTGAAAAGTCCTTTATTTTGAAAAATGACCGTATTCTCTTGCTAACATCTCGGTCACTTAAGTGCCCAAATTTAACGCACAAGCTAGAAATATGGGTAAGAAACAGACGTCTTTGGACGTTTCTTTGCGAAGGGGAAAAGGCTCAGTGAAGACTCCATTCCATTAGTTAATAAATCAGGTAAATCCACCATGTCTGTGCAAGAAGATCAACTGCTGAAGATCACAAATCATGGCGGCCTTTTAGGGGCCGTTCGCATGTCGCTTCTTTTCTAGAGTTCAGGCAAGTTCGTTATTTCCAATGGAGATGCGCACAAGTGGCGTGAGGCACTCGCGCCTTCCAGACGCATCCAGTTGAATAAATGACGTGAGTGTACCGCAAGTCACGTGACAAGGACTGATCAAGAATGATCAGCTTCATACTTTGAATGGAATATACACATTTCAGTAGACTAATTATCACAGACAAACACAGCACACCCAAATACTGCAGTGATTAGTAATTTTCTCCATAAATAAAATTTGTATCAGAGTGACAGCAATGTTTTGTCAGCTTGTCATCCTCTGAGAAAACAGTTCATGGTCGCTTAGCAAACTACGACAAAACCACCCACGGTAAAATTGTCAAGTGTTGACCGATCCGTGGTGATAAAAAGGTTGCGGGCCACTGATTTAAATAATAAATTTTGTTTATATGACTTTAATATTTTTACATAGATTTAAGCAATTAACATTCTGTCAAAGCTTCTAATTCTAAAAATGATGTTATATTTTTATATTATAGCATCATTCTAAAAATGATGTTATATTATTCTATTGTCTTTTTAAAATTCTTGATTCTGATTGGCTGTAAGGTGTGCAAGAAAGTCGTTTAATGCACAGCTAGTTTCAGTCAGTTTGTGCACAGTTAAACAAATGTTCTGCCCTCAAACATTAGTAGTAACTATAGTAACTCAAAGACTGCTGCAGCTTCTGTGTAATTTCAAGAACACTGCTGGAGTCACCAGAGGGCCAATGAAAACTAATTTGAACTAACTCGCAAATAATATGCTGAAACTATTTGCAAAAAAGTACAAAAACACATTTTACTATGATCTATTAAATATGCCCTTGTCATTTACACACACACACACACACACACACACGCACACACACACACACACACACACACACACACACACACACACACACACACACACACACACACACACAAACACACAAACACACACACAGATACACACTAAATCTACTTCGCGTCGGATTGTTCATTGCTTTCACGTTGTTCATTTAAAATCCTTTAAAGGACTGCAATACGTTGATGATCCCTTCCATATTTTGTTAAGCCATTTAATGTTTTTTCTTTACAATAATTTCTAATCTTATCTATTAGAAAATGTTCAAATAAATATATATATATAATTAATTTAATAATATAATCAAGATAATATACAAGAGTTGTTAAGTTGATTTGCTATTTGGAGCATTGGGATCTCTAGATGAAGCCTTGTTTTGACTGTAGCTAAATCGCCCTCACATTAGACTCACACTGCCAATAATAGTAACAATAAAAAAAATTATTCAGAACATTTTATTATGACAAGGAAAGGTATCTCTCAAATGGCCTGAGTCTAAAGAGAACTAGCAAATTATATGAACTTGCTTCTGCTCTGTGCGCTATTGAACAATACTGAAGGTGGAGTCACATATACCAACACAGGCTCATTGGGAAAAAGTGCCCTGGTGTAAATTTTTTGCGAATCGAGAAATATTCACTCGCAGGTACATATGGCTGCATTTTATGTGTAAAACGAACGCTACGGGGCAGTACCGCTGACTGCTTACCTTCATATGGACGGTTTTTCTGGTGAGACTTGTTTGCGGGGTAGCTTGCCGAGAAAGACGCCAGACTTGGGATGCAGAGTGGGACCGGGGTTTGAGTCCGGTGAAGGACGGTTCCAGAAACCAGGTAAAATAAAACCCCAAAATAAGCAGCGTGAGATTGCTGTAGAAGCACAAGGCCGTGATAGCTTTTCTCATTTAGTTTGCTTTTGAAAACACTATCAGTTGGGTTTAGGGATGGGGGCGAGTATGTCAGTTGATATCACACTGATATATGCTCTACGATAAACCGACCAGCTTCTCTCACGGACGTGCACGAGAAAGACGTTGAGATGGAAAAAAACATACACAGCGGCCTCTGGTGGATTTACGAAAAATCTAACGTATGACAAAATGTGCCCGAGTAATGTATTAGAGATTGTCAAAAAAATGTACACGGCGCCCTCTAGTGGATTTGTGAAAACAAAAACTGCAAGACAACGTAGTCTATGGTAGGGCTGCACGATACTGGAATTCGGTACCAATCGATAGTGAAATTTTAAAAATGTCCATTTCCCGCTAACATTTGAGCACTATTGAGCACGTTCTTATACAGCGCTGATTTTTCATTGTGTTCACGTGATCAGCGGTGAGTTCAGTGAACTGATGACCTTCACGGCCAATCACAGACATTTCTGTTAAGCACATGAACACAACGGCAAATCAGCGTTGTTTAAGAATGTGCTCAGTAGCGCTCAAATGTCAGTGGTATATTGGATGTTTTTCAGACTTCAGTATTGATTGGTACCGAATTCCAGTATCGTGACAACACTAGTCCAGGGGTGCATATTTGTCCCTTCTCAAAAATGTATTCCTGGGCACATATTTTCAATGAGCCTGGGTTGGCATCAACAGTTCTGCAAAATATCGTATGTGAAATATTGCCATTTTAATAGAAATTTGCACATTTAAGATAATTGTGGGAGGCTAAAAAGCTATCTATGCAGATTTTGCTCATTTTCAAGTTGGTCTGATGAATTTAACACCTGAATTGACTGCACCTTTATGATGAGTCGAAATGCATTCAGTCTGACTCTGAAAAGAGAAAATGCTTGTCAATGAAAACACTGGAAATACCAAAATGAGGTGCAATCTGTTTGATAATCAGTTTTACATAACATTAGTACTAGTACATTTCTACTAGTTCACATTCTAAAATATAGAATATTCAATCCAATAGGCATGTAATCATACAAAAAAAGATGGTTCAGTACAGTATGTACCTTGAATATGAACACTCTCAGAAATAAAGGTACAGGAGCTGTTACTGGGGCAGTACCTTTTCAAAAGATACATATTTGTACCCAAAGAGTACACAATAATACCTCAAAGGTGCATATTAGTACCCAAATGTACCTAAAAAGTACCTTTGAGGTACCATTATGGACCCTTCAGCTACAAATATGTACCTTTTGAAAAGATACTGCCCCGGAGACAGCTCTGGTACCTTTACTGATGAGAGTGCAGAGAAGGTTTAGTACATTTTTGACAGAAATATATATACAGTATATATTTTTCTGGATTAATCTTTAAATAATTTCCGTTATATGTACAATATACTTAGGGATTAAAACATCTTATAAAGGAGCTGAGATACCAAATGACATGCCTGAGGTAAATGTCATGCCACATTACATTTGAGAGATTACAGTATATGAAACATGAGATAATCAATCATGTTTATTTCATTCTTTTACTAGCTCTAAAAGAGGAAAGAATTATCATGTAAAAAATGCAGCAATCTGTCACATCAGTAAGAATATCCTTATGAAATGATCTGACTTAGAAAGATGAGCCTTTGTTTATCAAAAGTATCAAAACACAAAGCTTCTTGCGAGAGATGACTTATAAATTACAGTTTTATTCAAGCATCAACTGAAACAATATCGAGTTCTATACTGAGCTGTAAAAACCTACACCTGTATCACAGTGAAACTTTCAAATTAATTCCCATATGCGCTTAAAACAACACTGTATTTGTTCAATACACATGCATACTAATCCAGAAACTCTGTACCGACTTTACGATTACACATGTTTGGTGCTAAATTTACTTCACCTCTAACATTTACCCCAAGCTTACCCCAATGACTCAACAATTACAATATAAAGTAGTTTAATCTCACACAGGATTGTCCGCCCACATCAAACAAAGGCACTTATATAACACAACTCTTTAGGTACAAGACAGGCCATTTGATCTCTTTATCAATGCGACATGAAATTCAACACGTCTCCTTTACCATTTCACACAGGATATGCAGCATGCTAACTTGTATCCTTCCTGTCTGCTATTAATGCAGTCGTCATTAGCAATAGCGGCATGCAGCAGGTGGGTTAATTTTAGCAGCAGTATCCTTACGTAGTACTGCACTTCCTGTAGGATTAATCTCGAACAGTAAGATGGACTGGCCGACTGACTACATGCACTGACCCTGAATGACGCACTTCTTAATACAGCTGCCAAAGTGCCTGCTCGTATAAAACCTTAGCAGAGATGAGGAATGACATGAAGCTCTGCCATGATATATGAGGCTATAATATATGCCGGATGCAAACTCCTATTTAAATTTGGTGGAGGGAAACCTTGTTCAGCATGTTTGATTCAGATGGATAAATTTGCAGATGAATGCCAGATGCCACACCCAAGAAGTTATTATACGTCTTTTTCTTGCAAATCTATACAATAATAACGGTTTTCTAATATGTATGAACACATACCTTGAAAGTGCTGCAGTCACTCTTCATGAAGGATCCCCTGAAATAAAAAAAAACAAAACAAATGTAAATACAAGAGAAATCTGTGTATATATTGTATAATGCACATGAGATTTGAATATCCTCAAGGAATCTATGGCAAGTAGAAACACTCCTGAGACATGTTTGAGTTTGTCTGACGAATTATCATCCATAAATAATTCATAATCCAATCTTATTACATTCTACCATTGAATCACTTCCTGTAATCACTTAAAGCCAGATGTATTAGCAAATATTACGACTATTCAACAATTTAGAGTCATGACTTATTATTGTGTGTTGTTATAACACTTAGTAATTGAAATAATTTTGGTATCATTTTATTTTAATGGTCCCTTTAACGCATTTTGTTGAATTTAAGTTACATTGCATCTACAAGCCAACTAATTCTGATTAGATTATAAGTCGACTTAGGTTGGGGTTCGTGTAAGTTGACATGTACTTGCAAATAGGGTTGTCGCGATAGCATTAATTCACGTTACGATACTATACCAGCTGAAGTATCGTGATACCAAGTACCATAACTCAAGACTATGAAATAAAGAAAATTGTGAGAAATACTATATTTTATTTGTTATAATAGGCCTACTTGAATTTAATTCATAATTATCTTATTATTGAAAAAACGTATTTGGACATCACTTCATCTAAAATGCATTAGTTATCTGGTATCAGATATCTGACCAACAATAAATAAATTAAAATAAAGATATAAATTATACCGAATGAAATTAGTTACAAAAAGAGCATTTCTCCAACAAAATTTGGCTATATTAGTTGGTCAAAAATAGTTTCAATGTTTCCTGTTTTTCGTCTATTGTTTTTTTTTTTTTTTTTTTTAAGTCTTATCAAGTAAGAATCCAAATTAATTCACTTTGTGAGTCCTTTTTAGATGTGGTTGTGGTTTTTGTAGCTACTAAATCATATTGACAAGAACAGAAATGAACTGATTCAGATGTGCGTTCAAACTGAAGCGTCAGAGAATGTGCAATAGGCTAAAGGTGTGAATGCTGCAGTTTGGCAACTCTAAAGAGTTCCACAGACTAATAAAATATAACGGTCTATTGTTGCACTAACGCTTTTGCATTTTAGCAATTTTTCCACATGCAACTTTATGTATTGTAGATAGACTGTTAATGACGATACTACCATTTACAAACTACAGTGAAATCGTCAGTATTTTGGAGCGATAGTATCGCGATACTACCATAGTAGGGCTAAACCGTGCAACCCTACTTTAAAAGTGTCTTATAGTCAGTTAAATGTCTGTTGAAGGAGCAGTATCAACAGATATTAGGCAGATGGTCTACTAATACTCAAATAAGAATTAATTGCATGCAGTTGCAATGCAACTTTTAGTCAACAAAATGTGCAATAGGGACCATCAAAATAAAGTCTTACCATAATTTTTAGTGATTTTAATAATTTTTCATTTAAGCTTATGCTTAAGATACATGGACAGTTAAAGGCCGTTTAATGAAAAACATTATATGTTGATTTCAGTAACTAATAATAATCTGCGCACAGAATTTCACAGATTTCCGCAGATTTTTAGCCCATCACTAATTCTGTTTATTTGCTGTACTTGTGTAAATGTTCGTTCATTCATTTTCTTTTCGGCTTAGTCCCTTTAATAATCTGGGGTCGACACAGCGGAATGAACCGCCAACATTTCCAGCATATGTTTTTTATGCAGCGCATGCCCTTCCAGCTGCAACCCATCACTAGGAAATTGTGTAAATGATGTTTCATCCGTTTTTAAAATAAATTTCCGTAATATTATTGACTAATATGAAATGTTCATATGATTTATTTACAGTTTGTAAAGTAATATTTTCTGTCTTTTCGTAGATATATTATATGAGAGACCTGTTTTGTTTACCAGATAAGTGTATCTAATTGGATTTGCATTGTAAACATTAAATAAAAGTTAAAACTTTTTTTTCACTGTTATCCTGATGAAAGCAGCTCTCTGCTGAAACGAATAGTTTTTAAAAAAAAGATTAGCCATGTGAATAAAGGCTTTTTAATATGTTTTCCACATCTTTCGAGTGCCTTGGACTGATTTTTGCTGTTTGTTCTGATGAATTCCTTACCCAAAGAGCACAGACACGTTATTTGAGTTACCCCAGAGCACTTTTTGTTTGACTGTGTATTTTTTTTTTTACTTTATATATTAAGATTTTAGTTCTGATACTCCCAAAATCATTCCACATGAATCCACAGATTATTATTATTTTATTTTATTTTTAATTCTGTTCAGAAATAGCAAAAAATGTTCGCAGATTATGTCTGGCCCTACCAATAACCAAGCAATATTTAGTTTAGTGTGTATTTGTGCTAGAACCATGAAGGTTAATGACAGCTCTAGATCTCTCGAACCAAAATCCTCTCAATAATCAGTCCAGATTCGAAGATAATGTTTTCTAGTAAGTGATTTACTGTGAACCATAAATAAATATTAAATGAATAAAACTGATCAGCAAATGTTGGAGTAAAAATAAATATAAAAAATATTGTATTTATTTTACATTTATTTTACAATAATTACCTATTTTAATTAAAACTATTAATAAAACATAATACAGGTCAACATGACATTTAATAAATAAATAACCGAATGAATGAATGAATAAAATCACACCGAGGTAAACAACTGCTTGAAATGTCGTAGTCGAAAAAGGCGCCATCCAGTGGCCAATTACTACACATGGCAGCTTTGTTTACAACAAAAATTAAAAGGTGCGCACTTCACTAATAACCCCAATATCTTGGAAATAAGAGGCTGATAGTGGTTTTAAACCTTATATGTTTATCTCACGCACAGCAAAGATCCAGATATTAATATAAGGAGCACAGAATCAATATGTTACATAAACCCAGTCATGTAATGTAATGAATAGGCATTATCAGCCAAGCCTCTCATGCAAATCTGAGGTTATTTGTAAGTCAGGACAGCAAAAAATATTTGAATAATCGACTGATTTCTGTCTGGAAACTTTGTTTTAATTAGTGGGGGGAAAAAAACAAGCGAGCTCACCTGTTAGATGCTATTCTGACTGTCTGGCCGTGATGAAAACACATTACATAGGTCAGGGCAAAGCACACTGGGTTGTAAATAAGAACTGCGTAACATCCTCTCTTTGCCCCGCCAAGTAGGCTAGGCCATCCAAACACACGCATACGCACGCACACCTTTGTCGCAGCACAAAACCCTCCTCCTACCCGCAAACCCCACCTCGACTTGCGTTTTCTAAGAATCACCTGTATATGTACAATGATGAATACTTCCAAGAAAACTAGTCAGTGCATTCATGGAGCATCTTAATAGACATGATCACTGACAACATTCTTATAACTCAGAATTAGAATATTAGCATATAGTGGCTCAAAATCATCTACATCTCGACATATTTATTATTGATTTAAGACGAAGTCCATCAACCTGCCACATCATAAAACAGCCTGTCTGTTATTTACAGCAGGGAATTCAGAATAACGCAACGCCCAGTGTGAAGGACTTCGCAAGTTTACTGGGTAGAAACACTCCACTAACCTGAACCAAGCTGTAGCTGAGTTTTTCAATCTTTTAGCGACATCAAACGATGGATGATATTGGCTCGAACTCTAATTTTCAATTGTAAAGCGTCTTGTTGCCGAGCACAGAATTTTCCACAGCGCCACAAGCGAGGCCCCGCCCACCTCACACACCCCCGTTTTCTGATTGGCTGTCCGTCCAGAAAGCAGAATGTCGTCAGCAGAATCACATGCTTTTGACGCATGTTTACAAACACTCGAGCGAATCACATGTCGCAGAGACGTATTGACATGTTTCACGAATGGTGGGTAATTGGGATTTTTTTAAACACAGGCATTTTCCCATTTATCTCTGTGCAGCATTTCGGCGTGAATCGTGCCGCTTCACTAGTTTGAATGTCCCGTCATCGAATGAGATCACACTGTGCCTCCTGCGGGAAAAAGGCGTTTCCACTCTGATTGTGAAAGTACTGGCTGCAGACATGCCGAGGTTTACTCTTTCTCATCTAAACTAATTTTGATGTTTTGTTTTTGTTGTTATCTAACAGGAAATACACAAAATAGAGAAGTAGCACAAATAGTGCTACTTAAAGCTACAAAGGAACTGTTTGTGCTCAGAGAAATAAGAGCTAGAGTAAGAAGGAGATTTATTTCCCATGTTCATTCATTCATTCATTCATTCATTCATTCATTCTCATTATAGTCCTACAAATACTAATCAGTCACCCACATATGTGTATCTGTGTGTAGCTTATATATAGTTTGTCAAAATAATTAGCCCCTCTGAGAAATTTTTGTTCTCTTTAAAATATTTCCCAAGCGATGTTTAACAGACCAAGAACATTTTCAGTTTTTCCTATGATATATATTTTTTCTTCTGGAGAAATTCTCATTTGTTTTAGTTTGGCTGGAATTAAAGCAGTTTTCAATGAAAATAAATATTTTAAGTTAATGTTACTAGTCCCCTTAAGTATTTTATTTTTCAGATTATCATTATCTATAAAACAAACCACTGTTGTCCAAAATATTATCTCTTTTAAACAATACATAGAAAACGTTTTTTAAAAGAATTAAAATTTCACAGGAGGGCTAATAACTTTGACTTCTACTGTGTCTATATATATGTATATACATACATACATACACACGCACACGCACACGCACACGCACACACACACACACATACATATATATATGAATGAATCACAATTAATTGCATCCAAATTAAGGTTTGATTTGATACAATATATATATATATGTGTGTATGTGACACACACATACATAGAAACAAAACTATACAAAATAATTTAGTTACATAGATATTTAAGATATTTCTATGGCTAAATACATAGATATTTATAATCTGTATTATATATATATTAGTCCCTTTATTAGGTCGCCACGGCGGAATGAATCGCCAACCAATCCAGCAGACACAGCAGATGCCCTTCCAGCCTCAACCCAACACTGGAAAATACCCATACACTCTCATTCACAAACATACATTACGGCCAATTTAGCTTATTTAACTTACCTGTAGTGCATGTCTTTGGACTGTGGAGGGAAACGGGAGAACCCAGAGGAAACCCACACAAACACAGGGAGAACATGCAAACTCCACACAGAAATGCCAACTGACTCAGCCAGGTGTGTATATATATATATATATATATATATATATATATATATTTTTTTTTTTATCTCTTTTTAAAATATTTCCCAAATTATGTTTAACAAAGCAACTGCATTTTCACAGTATGTCCGATAATATTTTTTCTTCTGGAGAAAGTCTTATTTGTTTTATTTCGGCTAGAATAAAAGCAGTTTTTAATTTTTTAATAGTCTACAATAGTCTATAGAACAAACCATCATTACACAATAACTTGCCTAATTACCCTAACCTGCCTAGTTAACCTAATTAACCTAGTTAAATCTTTAAATGTCACTTTAGGCTGTAGAGAAGTGTCTTAAAAATATTTAGTCTAATATTATGTACTGTCATCATGGCAAAGATAAAATAAATCAGTTATTAGAAATGAGTTATTAAAACTATTATGATTAGAAATGTGTTGAAAAAATGTTCTCTCCGTTAAACAGAAATTGGGGAAAAAATAAACAGGGGGGCTAATAATTTAGGGGGGGTTTATATATACTATATGTTATTTGATGTTAAAATTAGAATATGTATACATTAAAGGTATAGTCCTTTACAAACCTTCAACATGCATGGGCCTACTTAAACTTTTAATAAAATAAAATAAAGAGTTTTAAAAATAAAGCTAAAATATTATTTAATAATATTATTAAAACACTGATTTAATAAATAAAAATAAAGTTTTACTGTCTTACCATCTGCACCCTCTTAAAGTTGAACGTCAAATATGGTTGTTTCTATGGCTATGTATAGTCATTGTTATTACAGCAGGGGGCGACATTTGTCTATGGGTCAAATGGCTCACTTAGCATTCTTAATCCATGATGCAAGTGTTATGATTTTACACTATGCCTGCTTGCATTCATTCCTGGTTCAATACCCAGCACAAAATAAACTTTAGGCTATAGTGGTCCAAGTTACTGTTATTTTTCTGTTTTTAATAACTTTTTATGCTTATAGAGCAGATTAATAAAAAATGCTACAGATAAAATTGTGATGACTGTGCTAAGACTGCTTAACTGCAATGCACAAACACCCTATGCATAATAACTCTACAGCCAATATCCAGAGAAACACACAGCTGTATGATTACAATAGACTGGAATGTTCAGAGTTGAGCTGATATGACGCTTGCATTGGGAGCATTGTCGTGGAGGACAGGAAATGAAATTGCTTAAGCGCACAGTGCATCACTGGTGGAAAGAACGAGACATGCTTTCCAGATTCTGCATGGTCTCCATCAGACTCTGTGGCCTTGAAAAGAAAACTGATGACTCCCCTGTGAGGAGTGTTAACGCAAAACAATAATAGTATTCATTTTATTTTCATCTGCTGTCCTGATGGTTCTTGTATAAGTTTTTTTAAACTCTTTTGGCACTTTCGAATATACAAAATGTTTTAAGCTGGGAGAAATTAACATATAAGTCAATGTGAGGTTTAAAGCAAAGATTTTGTCTGTCTGTACCTAGATTATAAAAACCATGGAAAGCCACATAATCTGCAATAGTTTTAATGATTATAATGTGTATTGTAATTGATTTTAATACATTTACATTTAGTCATTTAGCAGACGCTTTTATCTAAAGCGACTTACAAATGAGGACAAGGAAGCAATTTACACAACTATAAGAGCAACAGTGAATAAGTGCTATAGGCAAGTTTCAGGTGTGTAAAGTCTAAAAAGCAAAGCATTAGTAATGTAATTTTTTTTTTTTGAGAGAGAGAGTACAGTTAGTGGTATAGCCAGAGAGACAGTTACAGATTAGGAGGGAAAGTGGACACTAAACAGTTGAGTTTTTAGTCGTTTCTTGAAGACAGCAAGTGACTCTGCCGTTCTGATGCAGTTAGGGAGTTCATTCCACCAACTGGGCAGATTGAATGCAAGAGTTCGGGAAAGTGATTTCTTCCCTCTTAGGGATGGAACCACGAGGCGACGTTCATTCACAGAATGCAAGTTTCTGGAGTGCACATAAATCTGCAGAAGTGAGAGCAGATAAGAAAAAGCAAAGCCAGAGGTCGGCAGCCAGTGCAAACGGGTGAGTAGCGGAGTGACATGTGCTCTTTTTGGTTCATCAAAGACCACTCGTGCTGCTGCATTCTGAAGCAGCTGAAGAGGTTTGATAGAGTTAGCTGGAAGCCCGGCTAGCAGAGAGTTGCAATAATCCAGTTTGGAGAGAACAAGAGCTTGAACAATGAGTTGAGCTGCATGTTCAGATAGGAAGGGTCGGACCTTTCTGATGTTGTAGAGTGCGAATCTGCAAGATCGAGCAGTTCTAGAAATGTGGTCAGAAAAGATTAGTTGGTCATCAATCGTTACTCCAAGGCTTTTTACCATTTTGGATGCAGTAATGGTTGCCCCATCCATCTGGATTGAAAAGTTATGGTGTAGAGTCGGGTTGGCAGAAACTTATATAAACATTATTGTCTCTACCTCTAGTAATCTAGTAATTAATTACTGCCAGCTAGCTCTCTGCAACTCTCACATGGTCGCCCACTAAAACTAAGCAGGGCTGCGCCTGGTCAGCACCTGGAAGTGAGACGACATGGGTAAGCTAGGTTGCTGCCGGAAGTGGTGTTAGTGAGGCTGGCAGGGGGCGCTCAACCTGTGATCTGTGTGGGTCCTAATGCCCAAGTATAGTGAAGGGGACTCTATACTGCTCAGTGAGCGCAGTCTTTCAGATAAGACAATAAACCGAGGTCCTGACTCTCTGTGGTCATGAAAAATCCCAGGCATCCTGGCCAAATTTGCCCACTGGCCTCTGTCCATCATGGTCTCCTAACCTTCCCCATATCATAATTGGCTTCATCACCCTGTCTCCTCTCCACCAATCAGCTAATGTGTGGTAGGCGGTCTGGTGCAATATGGCTGCTGTTGTGTCATCCAGGTGGATACTACACACTTGTGGTAGATGAGGTGATTCCTCCCAATGTGTAAAGTGCTTTGAGTGTCAAGAAAAAAGATGTATAAATGTTAGGAATTATTATTATTAATTATTAATTTTAATATGTTGTGAAACTTTCTAGACACTTTTCAAGTTTTAATGGTTAACAGTTAATGGTTGAAATATTTGTATTGGTCGGTTTGTATTGGTTGTATTGGCGGCATGCTGTAAGGACCAGCATAAAGCTGAGTGAGGGAAAAAGAGGACCAACAAGAAGACAAGAGACAAAATAGTAGGCAAAGAGCAAAGACAGGGCCTTCAAAAGCAGCAACAGGCTTCACATGTAGGAAATAGATCCTGCGGCTCCCGTATTGGACTGTTTAGCCACAGCAGGCACTGCAACTCCACCACACAGACTGACCTGGGTGCAAACTCCATTGTCTCTAGAGACAGAAGGATGCCTATGATTTGTATTGGTATTTGAAATGGAAACCATTAGAAATTCTGTGATGAATTCTGTAGTTGTTTTTTGTAGGATATATTACAGTACATAAATAATAAAAAAGTTCAAGTTTGATATTTTAAAGGTTGATAGTTTAGTTTCAAGTTTGATTGTCATATCTTGTAATTACTGTAGATATTGATTTAGCATGATCTAGCTAGCATGTGGCGTGCGTAATTTTGCAATGTTTCTAACATACCTTTACATTTTTCTCTAATATGCTTTAGCATGTTGCCAGTGTGATTTGACGCGTTACAAGCAGGGGCGGACGTAGTGATTTTGGGGCCCTAAGCAATTCCAGGTATGCGGCCCTAGCATTAAAACTCAAACCACTCTCTTTCTTGATATTTCTTTTCTTCTGTAGATTTGTTTCGTTTGTTGTTGTGAATAAACTGCATGTTAAAATATATTTTAGGTGGAAGCTTTATCTTAAAATTAAATACATTAAATTCACAAATAAAGAACCAGTTCACAAACTAACTACATGTACAGCCATATTTATGATTAGATTTTAATATTTGCACGTGCAGTACAGAAGGAATGTTCCACTATTCATGGGGGCCCCTGGTTTTCTATAGACGTATTAACATTAAAATCGTGATAGTTATAGACAGATTTTATAGCAGATGATAAAAAATTTGATAAAAGAGCTAATTCCCCCTAATTCCCCAGGGCCCTAAGTGGCTGCTTACCTCGCTTATTGGTTAAGTCCGCCCCTGGCTACAAGTTACAGCATATGTAACATCTTTTAGCATATTATGTTATAGAATATTCAATAATGTTATGTTATTATAGCATACAATGTTATAATGTAGCATTTAACCATTACATAGCATTCAGCATTATTAGCATGTTTTACCACAAAATGACAATTTACTCACTATTTACCCCCCTGAAGTGGTTTCAAACCTTTATGAGTTTGTGTATTCTGTTGAACACTAAAGAAAGTATTTTGAAGAAAGCTGAAATCCTGTTACCATTGACTTCTTTTGAAGGACAAACAATGGAAGTCAATGGTTACAGGTGTCCAACTTTCTTTAAAGTCTCATCTCATCTCATCAAACAGGTCTGGACCAAGATAAAGGAAGTGTAAACAATGACAGAATGTTCAGTTTTGGGTTTAACCCCGGCATCCTTGCCAAATTCGCCCACTGGCCTCTGTCTATCATGGCCTCCTAACCATCCCCATACCATAATTAGCCGCATTTCCACTATCGGGCCAGTGCGAGCCAGGGCTTTAATCGGGCCAGGCCGGGCCAATACGCTTATTTCACGTGGCCGCCATTTTAAAGAACCAAAGCGAGGCTGCGGTGGGAAGAAACCCGGAAGTATAGGACAAGGACTGTACACATTACAGTAACATGATGTGGAGTACGCACCTCCAGCTGTTGCCGAGATTTCAAAATGCAGAACTGGTGTAAACATCACTTTAATATCATTCAGTAAGTTTAATTTAGAAAATTAAAAGCAATTTAGCATCAAACAACATCACAATCTCTTTAAGAGTAATATGCTCAAGTGTCCTCCTAGGCTTCAGATCATGGCAGCAGGTAAACACCGTGGGGACGCTTCCCTGCTTCAGTCTATGTTACCCAGTGAGCGATACACTGTAGCACACCCTCGTGTTGTCTGTAATAGTGTTATCGCGGTACTGAAGTTTTAAAACCATCTATTTCCCGCTGAGTTAACATTGAAGCGCCGCTGAGCGCAGATGACTCGACCGATCTTCACGGCTGCTTCGCGTTCCAGTCTCCTTGTATCTTGTGTTTGCACTCAGTTTACTGCCCTTCGCCCAGTGCAAACACAGATACACGGAGACGCGAGCGCGAAGCAGCCATGAAGACCGGTCGAGTCATCAAGCAGATCGCTCAGCTCGTCTGTGTTTGTACTCGGTAAACAGCGGAGGGTGAACTGATGACCTTCTCGGCCAATCACAAGCTATTCTGTTGATCACGTGAACACAATGGCAAATCAGCGCTGTTTTAAGAAAGCCATCAACAGTGCTTTAAATGTTAGCGGGAAATTGATGGTTTTTCTTTAAATTCAGTATCGTGACAAGTCTAATATAGTGAAAGAATAAGTTCATTAACTCGCGTTTGATAAATGGCGTCTAAAACGTGTGTTTGGGAAAGAAAACGCTAGCTAACTAGTGCCATTTCCCTTAACTTAGCTGAAAATGAGCTCTGATATCCCTTTTTATTTTCACCATTCATTCAGAACGGACCTTCGGGTCACTCGGAAGGCGGTGAAATGATAAATTTGTGTCACTTTCTCTTCGCTGATAAGATATACAGCAAGCTACACAACGTTCCAATGTAACTCCCAATGATACTTCCGGGTTTCTTCCCACCGCAGCCTCGATTTCGCTTTTAAAAATGGCGGCCGCGTGAAATCAGTCTATAGCCCGGGAGGTTGAGAAATGAGGCCGAAATCATGTCGCGTTTCCACTGTCGGGCTAGTTGCTCGCAGCGCGTCACGCAAACGCCGCCCCCAGAACGTCCCCCGAATCAAACGTCACACAACCCGTCACACAACCCGCCCACTTCAGCGGGAACAAAAAACTCAAATTATAACCACAAACACAACCTGGCATCACTACGAGAGCTGGAAGATGGAGAACACCGAAGCGATTGCTGTTTTACTGTTTGTGGTCTGTTGGTGTAAGGCCAGACAGCGATCCCTGGATAAGGACATTCGAGTTCGGCGGCATTTATTTTTTCTTCTTCTTAGTGAGTTGATCAAGCGCGATAGCAAAACAAATGTAAGGGAAGAAAGCATCTTGTCTCCTCTTTACCTGACAGGAAAACTCCGCCTTTGTACGTAACCCCGCCCCGAAGCCCCAGTTAGCCCTCCTTGGCCCAAGGTATTCGGCGGGCCGAAAAAGGCCAGACGCTGGCCCCAAGGAAGCCCTGCTTTGGCCCGATTACGCCCCGGAAGTGATAGTGGAAACGCTACTAGCCTTGGCTCGCTCGCTTTAGGCGCGATAGTGGAAACGCGGCTATTGGCTTCGTCATTCTGTTTCCTCTCCACCAATCAGCTGGTGTGTGATGTGCGGTCTGGCCCAATATGGCTGCCGTCGCGTCATCTAGGTGGATGCTGCACCCTGGTTGTGGTTGAGGAGACTCCCCAAAAATGTGTAAAGCAATTTGAGTGTCTAGAAAAGCACCATATAAATGTAAGGAATTATTATTAATAACTAACCCTTTAAGCCAGTTACATTTACCCATCTAATATAGAAAATGTCACATATATAAATATACAGCACACATTTATATTGTAATTAAACATCAGGTTTAATAACTACACCACTTCTGATGAGTACTATAAATAGAGAAGCATTCTCATTTACTTCCTTTGATATGTTGATGTAATTAGGCGGTGTTGATCCGTCATGCATGTTCCAAACAACAGGTGCAAACACTGCACGTGTGGAAAAATGTGATAGCATGCCCTCAAAGCTACAGTTAAATGTTATGATCCAGTAATATTCTTTAACCAGAGGATATCACACTGTCATATGGCAGGAATATATAAATCTGTCCACACCCAGACTCACACAAAACTCATCACAGGCTCCTTGAAATGACCTCAATCAAGCCTGCTGAGGAGAACTTCATGAGGCCCTTAAAGCTGCTGATTGTATACTTAGAAATAAATGAATGCTTGTGAAAGTGTGGCTTCCAGCGTTGGCAACTTGACACTATATGGCTGCCCACAGTGTGTGTGACTGTGTGTGTTGTTTTTGTGTATGTGTGTGCATGTGTGAGCGTCGCTAATAAAACTGAGCAGTATCATATTTTACACATGATGAAATTAAACCCAGAGGCGCGGCCACCAGGTGTCAGAAAGTGTGTGTCTGTTGAGAGATCATTCTGGCTCGGACCGCTTGGAATGTGTGTAGTTTAAAATGTGTTACGGACACACCCTTTAGGTCAGACTTAGGAGCAGCACATGGCGGTGTCAAACGCTCATGCAAAGATGGATGGAAATGTGCAAACGCCTTACATGCGTAAGCAGTGACATCCTTCACGCCGCTTTGTCTGTCTTTGTATGTTTATGTCATGTATGTGCTCACCCAGAGGAATATTTCAACACCGATAGAGTTTGCTTTTTCATTGCTTTGAAGGAATTATGCACTCAAAAATGAACAGTCCTGTGGTCTTATTTATAAATGTAGCCACTTTTCACACAGTAAAAATGCTGGGTTTCACACAATTTTAGTTTTTGCTAATTTAAGCGGATTGAACTTAAAAGAATTAAGTCGTCCCACTAAAAACGAATGTTGTTTCAACTCATTTTAAATAAGTAGTTTGAACAAACAGCAAACATAATTTTTGTAAAAGTTGTGATCTATGAAAAACAAACATGATGGGAGAATGCATGTGCGCAGCTTTAAGTAAACTCTAAGTAAACATTTATTCATTCATTTTCGGCTTAGTCCCTTTATTAATCAGGGGTTGCCACAGCGGAATGAACCACCAAGCATATGTTTTACGCAGCGGATGCCCTTCCAGTTTCAACCCAACACTGGGAAACACCCATGGATACTTGCATTCACACACATATACTAATTTAGCGTATTCAATTCACCTATACCGCATGTCTTTGGACTGTGGGGGAAACCGGAGCACCTGGAAAAAACCTTTGCGAACACAGGGAGAACATGCAAACTGAAACGCCAACTGACCCAGCTGGTGCTCGAACCAGCGACCTTCTTGCTGTGAGGCGATTGTGCTACCCACTGCGCCACGTCCCTAAGTAACCATATTTAACTTAAATATTAACTTAATATGAACCACTTTAAGTCATCACATGAGCCAAAATCTTTAATAAATAAATTACAATTTATTCTGGGATTTGTTTCAACACAAAAAAAAAATTAAAGAGCTAAATCAAGAGAAACTAAAAATATAAGAAATTTTGTAGTTTGTATTTTTGTTTGCAGTATTTTGCATGAATTTAAATGTAGTATCTTTTTTTAAACAATATCATTTTTTATAAACATATATTTTTACTTCTAATGATAAGTTTTACATGTGTACATTTTAAACAACAAGAAGTTGTAACATCATGTTAATATTAGAAAACTAAAAACAAAAAAAAAAAATACAGAGAAAAGTGGGGGGAAGAGGAAAAAGAAGAATAAAACTGAGGGGGCATTTCAGGTTTCTACTGGGGTTCCATCACTGCTTTCTTGTTAAAGTACTCAATAAATGTATTTCATATTACACACAAATTACTAGTTTTATTTTTAAGGGAAAGTCTAAGCTTCTCAAGTTGCAGGCAGGACATGACATTTTTATCAATGTGGAGCAGCGGGGAGAATCTTTTCATTTCCGATTCAGTAAAATCAATCTAAGTGCCAAAATGGTAATAAATCTAATCACTGTACGTTGATTTTTAGATACAGTGCTCAGCATATATAAGTACACCCCTCACAAATCTCTCTTTTAAATCCATATTTTTAATAAGAAGCTATACAATATTAAATTTGTGCATATTCATTAGATTAGTCAGTACTGAAGCCAAATCTGGAGCTTATCCAACAAAATAACTTACGATAATGGTCCAAAAACTAATACAAAATTTATACTGTTTTATTTATTTATACTGTTAAAATTTATACAAAACTAATACTAATACCAAATTTATATGTTATAGAAAAAAATATTAAATACAAATTTCAAAAAAGAGGAAAAATCAAGAAGCAAAAAAAAATGTAAAAATTTATTTTTAATTTTGTAGTTTGTCATTTATTTGTTAAATATTTTGCTTGAATTTAATTGTATTATCTTTCAATTTCTGAATATGTTTGGTGACTAAAATATTATTTTAATAAATATATCTGTTTAATATATTTGCTTTGTTTAAATGCACTAAAATACATTGCCTATATTCACTGAGAAATGGATCAAAATAGTCATTTTCAAAATGGGCTGTTCTCATATATGCTGAGCACTGTTGTTCTGCATCATCACTGACAACAAATATAGCTAAAATAGGTACAGGGTATATTTGTTTTCCCACCAATTCTGACATTAACTTAATATTATTTTAATAAAATACCCTGTAAACTGTTTTGTTTAAATGCTCCAAAATACACATATATTCACTGAGAAATTAATAAAACATTCTTTTTCAATATGGGGTGCACTTATTTATGCTGAGCACTGTATAAGTCTGGCAATATATAAGGAATAGAGGGATAACTCCTTAACCTCTTTATCATTTACTCACACTCATTCTAAACGTTTGTGCAAGATATTCTGAAGAATGTTGGAAAAAGCAGCCAGTGACTTCCATAGAAGAAATAGAAAATACTGTTGAATAGAGGAAAGAAATACTTCCTGGATGAGTAAATGATGATAGAAGTTTCATTTTTAGTTGAACTAACCATTTAATAATCTACCCATGGCTCAAAACAATACATTCATGAGAGGTTTTATGCAGGAAAAGGATGATTCTGGCCAAGAAAACGAACATTATTTACAACATTTTGCATGGTAAATGGGGGAAAATGGGGGAACTAGATTCTTTTTTTGCAAACTGGTTCAAATAACACATAATTCACACATTAGTTTATGTAAACATTTAATGATGTAATGCATACACTATTATATAATTGAAATATTCAGTGATGATATGAATGTTTTATATGTCTAAAGCACTTAATGTGAATAAACCTGACACCGGCAGGTTTATTCACATTAGAAAAACAATTACCTAAAACTAAGCTAAAACTGACTTAAAAAGTGCTCGGACCACTCTCGGTTTTCATCAATTTCCTCAATTCAGTCACTGCTTAAGTATTTAGAACAACTTAAAGAGAATGCAAACCTAACATCACAGAAGCAAATTCACAGTAATAAGTAGAAGTGACTGTCAGAAACTTCCAAAAGTGAGTTTTGATTAACTTGTAAATTTGCCAACTGGTTCATAGTTCTCTAAAAACAAAACAAAACAACGGTTCAAAAGCATGTGTCATTCTTAAACTGGACATCACTTCAGACCATTCTGGCAATAATGTTGTAAATAGTGTTCAGCGTCTTGGACAGACCTCATTTCACTTCAAAAGTCCTCAATGCATCATAAGGAACCTTGGGTATTCATTCTGTGTTCCTGGATTTTCATAGTGGTGGTTACCATTGACGTACATTGTATGAATCATCAAGGATCACAGATTTAGCTAAAAATCATCTTTAATGTTGCACTTTATGATGTAAAAATGGTTTGAGGGTGAAAAAATTACAAAAGTTTTGGATGAAAATTTATTTAAATGTTCATTTATTGTGACATGTTCATTCATTCATTTTCATTTGGTTTAGTCACTGATTTATCAGAGGTTGCCACAGTGGAATGAACCGCCAACTATTCCGGCATATGTTTTCCAGCCACAACCCAGTACTGGGAAACACCTATACACATTTATTCACACACACACTTATGCACTACAGCCAATTTAGTTAATCCAATTCACCTATAACGCATGTTTTTGGAGAAACTGGGGGAAAACTGGAGGACCCAGAGGAAACCCACTAGAACACATGGAGAAAATCCAAACTTCACACAAAAATGCCAACTGGCCCGGCTGGGACTTTCTTGCTGTAAGGTGACAGTGCTATCCACTGAGCCATTGTGCCACTCATTCTGACATGTTTATTTCCTTTAAAGGAATATTTTTAATTTAGTACAAGTTACTTTTACTTGACAAAATTTGTATCAGTGTTGATTTCTGCAAAAATACATTTCCACTTGTTCCAGTTCTTTCCTATTTAAATCTGTTCAGTTAAATTTCTTGCAGTTATGCTACAGTAGAAAGAAATTTAGCTGCATCAAATAACCTTTTAGTGAAGACCACTTTTTTCTTAGTGTGAGGAATATTTGAAGAATAAAAATAAACTTTTATCACTTTTTAAGATCCATATTTGTATTTTTAAGATTCCACTGATGTTAAAAGTTCTCAGTGGAACCAAAGATGTCAATAAATAACCTTTAATTTGGCATATAAATAAATCAAATTCACCCAAAATTGATTTCCGTTGTAAGATTATTTTTTCTTTCTTTTTGTTTTTTAAGAAAACATGTGGAAATTATTATTCTCACTCTCTTTTTTCTTTTTATCAGGTGTCACCACAGATGCGCATCAGATTATAACCAGTTTGTTTTTTTTCTTCAGTAGTTTGTGTACACTCTCAGAAATAAAGGTACGCAAGCTGTCACTGGGGTGGTACCTTTTCAAAAGGGATAACTTTGTACCTAAAAAGTCCATATTAATACATCAAGGGTACATATTAGTACCTAAAAAGTACAAAAGTGTTCCTCTTAAAAATTGTAGGTACTAATATGTACTTTTGAGGTACCAATATGGACCCTTCAAGTACAAATGTGTACCTGCTGAAAAGGTACCGCCCCAGTGACAGCTCAAGTACCTTTGTTTCTGACAGTGTATAGTATAGATATAGAGAGATATAGTACCATCTCTTCTTCCAATAAGACTTTGTCAAGATGGCAGCACATAAAGTTTCACACACGCACGCACGCACGCTTGCACGCACACACACACACACACACACACAAAATAAAAAAAAATAAATATCACAGAGAACAATACCTGAAAATTACAAAAGCCCCATCCATAAAAATATCAGAGCATAAAAAAACAATTACAGGGATCCTTTAAGACGTTATACAGAAGATGTTTAAGGTACTCAGAGTCGGAAGTCTGTCAAGATTAAACCGATTTTGCAGATCATTCCAGCATAAAAGAAAAAAGCACATTTGCCAAGTTCTGACAATACCCTTGGGAGTGTTAACCCAATACAGCAACCAAATCTAGTGTGTTAATTATTTATGTGAAATGTTAGCAAATTAAAAAGATAGGATGGTAGTTTACCTTACAGATTTGTAAATAAGTACAAATGCAATTTAATATTTAAAGATAACCAATCTAAGGAATCATAGAAAATACAGTGATGCGTCCATTAATCTGCACCTGTGACAAAGCGTATTGCTCAGTGATAGACAGAATCTAGTTTTCTATATGCTGCATGCATATATACAGTTAAAGTAAGAATTATTAGCCCCCTGAATTATTAGCCCCCTGTTTATTTTTTCCCTAATTTCTGTTTAACGGAGAGATTTTTTCAACACATTTCTAAACATAATAGTTTTAATCACTCATTTCTAATAACTTTGCCATGATGACAGTAAATAATGTTTTACTAGACACTTCTATACAGCTTAAAGGCTTAACTAGGTTAATTAGGTTAACTAGGCAGGTTATGGTAATTCAATTCAATTCAATTCAATTTAATTCAATTCAATTCAATTCAATTCAATACCTTTTTATGGAACAGTATTGTACCTTAAGACAAAGAAACAAATTTGGACCATTGCAGTTTGTACCTTTAAGGACATGATTTGTACCATGGGACACCAAAATGTACCTTTGGTTTTTAAAACCTGCAGATACAATATTATACCTTCATCAAAGGTATAAATGCAATCCATGAAGGTACCACTACAGTGACAAGACACTTTGTACCTAAACAGTGTCAAATGTGTTCCTTCAAGAACTATTTAAAGGCTTTTTGCTATTTCCAAAATGCATCAATTTGTTTTCAGTGAATATAAAACATCAAATACAATTTTAAACAATGTTTTTTTGAAAAGTTTCTTTTTGTGTAAATGCACCATTTCCATTTACAATAAAGAATAAAAAATATAATAACATCAATCAAAAGATTTATGTTTTGCTAAACATTTCACAACACTTTTCACAAGAATGTTTCAGAAACACATTCTCCCATGTGCAGTATAACATTTTTCATCTTTGTAATTACTTAAAATAGAAATAGAATTATGCAAAAGAACTGTAATGAGATTTGCACAATTTGATTAGTTTTACAATAGTAAAATCTCTGCATGAACACTGCATATTTAAGACTTTTGCCAGCTCATTTGCGTAGTGGAAAGCAAATGCCAAAAGGTGCGGATATCAATATTGAAAATGTATTTATCAGCAAATGCTTACCAAATGTTTATTAAAAATGCCCTAAATGTTTAGTTTACAATACCTTTAGTTTTGTTTTGCCAGTTGTTATGTTTCATAGAACTTAATAATTAATGTTTATGAGTTTCTTTAAGCATATGCTTTTAAATAATAATTCATGTTTTAATATGGAAATTATTCATAAAAACTCTTTGCATTTCCAGTCATATTCATTAAAATAGATATTGTAATAAAGAAACACTTATGTACCTTTTTTATGAGAACAACTGTGTACCTTCATTTCAGTTGTACCATATAAGAACAGTATCATAAGAGGTATTTTCTGTACTATATAAGGTACAACTTTTACAAAGGTACAAAACTGTCCCTTAAAAAAACATCATTTGTACCACCATGTAACTTTTTTTCTGAGACTGTAGGTTAAAGGGGCTAAAAATTTTCACCTTAAAATGTTTTTTTTTTTTTTTATTCTCCAGAAGAAAAAATATGATCAAACATACTGTAAAATTTTCTTTGCTTTGTTAAACATAATTTGGGAAATATTTAAAAAAGAAAAACAAATTCAAATGGGGCGAATAATTCTGACTTCAACCATATGATCAACATAATCAATTATAGACAAGTACTCTACTAATTTCTTACGGGTCTTATAACGAAAACTATTTTTTACCGGTATAAGAAACCTAATTTCGGCCTAAGCTTTTTCAATAACTTGTCAATGTGTACATCAAAGGCTTATCTCTCATCATTCCGAATACCTAGATATTCATAAGAACTAACCTTTTAAATTTAAATCCAATTTTAACTCTTGCAACATACACTGTAGTACTTGAAAAGCATTCTGTAAATACTGTACAGCTTGGTTTAAGGAGTGTGCAGCTGTATATATAATTGTCTAATCTGCATACAAGTGTAGTTTAGCTGAATCTATTCCATGACCTAAATCATTAATGTAAATACAAACTAACAATGGAGCATGATTGAGTGAAGCGAAATCAATTACATCTCATTTATTAATCAAACTAATGTATGTTTGTAGTGTTTTGGGGATAATGAGCAGATTCTGACGGTAACCTCTGATGGATTTTTCAACAGACATTTGATTCTCAAAGGCAATCAGTTTTTTTGTTATATAAAATTGCAAATTTAGCCAAACAATGGCAAATTTGCTTCCTTGGTCAGTTGTCCTTCAAATGGATGATAATTCACATGATCATGCATTGACTAATGGTATTAACCATTATACAGGGTCAAATTTACATTCATAATGACAATGAGCATTCTGTGGTGAAATCTACCTTTTCCAGCATTGACCCTTATCTAAAACAAAGTCTTTTCTATATTTTACAAACTTGGGAAAAGTAATCCATGCCTACATCTCTTCAAGAGTTGCAATTATCTTTATTTTGGGATTAGCCATTCAACTATATGTCCTGATTACAATTAGTTCAAAATGCAGCAGCGAGATTTTTATTAGGGGCTTGTAAATATGATCACGCCTCCTGTCTTGCGACTTCACTGGTTGTCGGTGAGCTACAGAGTGGATTAAATTTATTTTTTATTTTCATACAAATCATTAAATGGCTTAGCTCTATCTTCTGCTCTTTTCACTGAGCACCATCCAACTAGATCACTTTGTTCATTAAATCAGAGTATTTTGCTGATTCCTAAGTCTAGGCTGAAATGTCGGGGTGATCGAGCTTTCCCTGTAGCTGCTCTTAAACTTTGGAAGGGGTTTCCCTTTTCAGTGGTGTAAAATAACTAATTACAAATACTTTTTCCTCAGGAATTGTAATTTACTAAGTTGTTTTAAAAATGTGTACTTTTCCTTGAGTACATTTTAGTGGAGTATTGGTTCTTTTACTTCACTACTTTCCTTCAACCTGCAGTCGCTACTTTATTTTTTCTTGTCTAAGGGAATTAGAAAAATCAGCCTTGGGACTCCTGTCCAATCAAGTTACACATAAAAGGTAAATCGCATCATATTGAACTATTGACCCAGAGACTGTTTAGATGCATGTCACTCATGAGAAGATGACTGTGTTTGCTGTATGATGACTAAAATGGCCTTAAACACCCAGCAGAAGACGTTAACATGATGTCAGATTGACTTTGTACTCCAATGTCGTGGGAACTTGCATTTTGTTTGGAAATGAAAATCAGGTTTACATCAGAACTCAAAGTCAATGCTCACGTAAGAAAGTCAATGTCCAACATCCAAACTAAAATCAACCAAATCTTAATGTCTAATGATGTTAGAGCTTGACGTTGTGTGGACGTTACCACTAGGATGTCTATCAAACATTGGATTTTGGTTGCCATACTTGATGAATAAATGTCATTATTTGACGTCAATATGATGTTGGTTTAAAATGTTGGCTTGATGTTGGATTTTGGTCACTTTCTAACAACCTAAAATCAATGTCATTTGACATCATTATTGGACATCAAAACAACGTTGTCCTTAGACACTGACTAGACTTTGAATTCTGGTCACCTGACGTCACAACCTAAATATAACATCCTATGGCATTGTGTGCCTGCTGGGCAATAACTAAATGCATTACAGAATGTTACGTTTACATCAACAAATTACATGTAAATGCATCAGCTTTTTACAGCGTAATACTCACTACTCTTGAGTACTTTTGTAAGGTCTACTATTTACTCATACTTTGGGTAATATTTACAACAGATACTTTTACTTTACCTGCCCTACATTTTTAGGCAAGTAATCCTACTTTTAGGCAAGTAATGCTACTTGTTGTCATTGGCCCCCTTCCATTAGAGTGGCACCATCTCTGTTTGTTTTTAAATCCAAGTTAAAAACTGTTAAAAAATAAAATGTAATATTTTACTGGCTTTCTCTTTTATTTCTTTTATTTTTTTTCCCAACTTGATTTTTTCTATGACTTGCTCTTGTTGTTTGTGGTTTTTAGTAAAGCACATTGGTCAGCTTGGGTTGTTTTTAATTGTGCTATATAAATAAACTGTCATTATCATATTTATATTAACGTTTTGTTATTTATTTTTGTTAATATTATTTAAATCACAGGTCAGTGCAAACTTTTTAAATGCCAGACCCCCTCACATCTTGTTTTGACGTCCTTCAGGGCAGGGATTAAGCATTATTAAAGGGGTCAAAGACCTCCACCCTCTCTGTTATTCACACCCAGATTATAACTGAGGCAATTTTCTGAGGAGGAAAATATGAAACAATCTTAATTTGACCTCATTATTGTCTCGCTGATACAAAATGCAGCAGAAATGAACTTTTTTTTTATAGTGAATACACAAATCTTCATTTATACAAACAAATCTGTAAAACTTTATATTCTCCTCCGTCAAGATTTTTACAGTGAAATTTGGAGAGTCCTGTAAGCACACTGCGGTCAGTCACGTACTGTATAGCTGTGGATTATGTGTCTTCTATAGTGTCTCAGCACACCCTCTCACTGCCACAGGACATTGATGACAGTCTGTGTGTATTAATAACTGTCTGGTTTGTGATTGGAGGCGAAGGGACAATGGAATGAGTGAGATGGAGAGATGGATTACCCTCAAAGGCTAAACAGTCATGACGTCCCCAGCAAAATGAAGCTGCCTAGAGGGCCCTGTGTTAGTTAAAAGTTCTGCTCAGTGGTCTAAGGTGACGCAATGTTAATGTTTATTCCTGAAAATACATATTACTGAAAATTCAGTTGCGCTTCTTGGAACAAACATCATTCCAGCTTTTAAGAGCATTGCAGATTTTAAAATGAGTCTGGGTGAATAATTGGAATGTTCTATGGGAAGTGATGATAATGCTGCATCTTGCTTTGACAGTTAGTCTTGCTTAAACATACAGGAGCAATATACAATCACTGGACACTTTATTAGATACACCTTACTAGTACCGGGTTGGACCCCCTTTTGCCTTCAGAACTGCCTTAATCCTTCGTGGCATAGATTCAACAAGGTACTGAAGATTTTGGTCCATTTTGCTCTATTGGATTAAGTTCTAGTGACTGTGGAGTCCATTTGAGTACAGTGAACTCATTGTTACACTTTTACAGAACGAATTCCAGTATGCGCACTAAAAAAGTCATGTGATTTTGTTCTAAGATCATGTGATGATAAAATGTGTGTGACTGTGTGACTGAACAAAAAAACAGGCTGACCACATCTGAAAAACATCTGAAATGTTGCTTTGGTCATTCTAAAATGCCGTAACCATTTCAGTATTATTGTTATTGTATTGTTAATTACCTCCAGAATTGCTAAGATCGTCTGTGCTCTGTGTCTGACACCTTCAAACGCCACCACGCGTTCATCGCATGTTGGTATTTGTCTTCTGAGGAGCAAGTCATTTATCGTTGCATGGAAACGCTGCTTTATTCGCATGTCTTTTATGCAATATTCCAGTTTTGGATGGAAACATAGCTACTGACATTTTTTTTGTTCTTCTAAATAGTTTTTTCCCACAACCTGGAACGGGTCAATTTTTTAAAAAATACTCATATCTTTAAAATCTTCTTTTGTATAAAATAAGTAATTCTAATTTTTTTTAAACAAGTATATCCTTGAAACCTTTTAGGAAACTATTTTTTGTAAATGTTTTGTTTTTATTTTTATATCAGAAGCAGTTCTTCTTCGAACAAATAATTTCGAACATTCTTCTTCGAACAAATAATTTGGCCTTTTTGTTCATATCATTGTAAGTCTTAAATCTTTTGACAATCATAACTAATCACTCCAGTTTTTTTTCAAACTACCTTTTAAAGCAAGATGTTTAAAAAAATCATGTGAACTTTGTTTACAACATATGACACTGGGCGTGAATTTTTAGTTTTAAAGAAGTCTGTGGCTTTTTAATTGCACCTTAAAGGTCCCGTGAAGTCAACATAGGCTCATTCTAAAAACGTAGCCCAATATATTTCCGGAGATCGCGAATTATGTAGCCAGAGCTACGTATGGCTGCATTTCGTCTTAAAAACAAACGCTACGGGGCGGTATAAAGCCATTCCTTTTCCGCTGTTACCAGTTTGTCTGGATGCTTGATATATACGTTGGCAGACTTAAGATGCGGAGCGGAGTTGACCACGACAATGGGGTTCGAGTAAAGTAAGGACTAGTTCCAGAAAGCAGGTAAGACAAAAACAGAAGTCAAAAAAATTAAATAAACAAGTAAATAACAGGGTGAGAATGTGGTAAAATCTGAAAACTTTGTAAAAATCAGGGGCTTTTCATTTTCTGGATTGATTTTTGAAACACTGCGGGTTGGGTTTAGGAAAGGGGGTGGGCGGGTGAATTGGTGCTTTTAAAAAAAAATACTATTGGTTGAGTTAAGGGGAGGGTGAGGGTGGGTCAGTCGATTGGTCAGCTAGTCAGTCAGTAGACAGCGGCCTCTGATGGATTTGCATGAGAAGATCAGGCATGAATGGCACTTGCGAGAGAAATTTAAGATCTGATAAAGCGTATACAGTGCCCTCTGATGGATTCACAAAAACTGCAAAAAAAACGTAGCTCCTGGGATGCATTTTGCTCTATCCAGAAATGTATATAGGGGTACGTAATCAGAATGAGCCTGGGTTGATGTTTACAAGCCTACTTTACATGTTTATATCAGTTTTATATCTTCTAAACGGGAATTTTGTCACTATTTTGGAGCACACTAGCTTATAGATATCTTAAAAACTATTAATACTGATACTAACATCTAAAAAAAACATTATTTAATTTCATTGGACCATTAAACATCCATAATTTGTACAGCCACTATGAACCTCTGTGTGTGGTATATACAAACACATATGCAAGTGGCTTTGTGTTGCTTTTTCACATTCTTGTTTCTTTACTCTGCTGAACGTCAGTCGTATGTTTTGTTTCCCATACTGTTGAGGTTACGCTTTTGTGTTGGGTGTGGTGAGGATGTTTTATTAGCACATGGAGAGTCCTCCCTCCTGAGATATCTGCTAAAGTCAAACATCTGTATACGCTCCGCTCACACAACAGGCCATAAAGAAAGAAAAGGAGAGAAGAAATAAGGGAGGAGTTTGAAACAAATGAAGGGGATTTTGGACAGAGAGCAAGAAACACAAAGCTTTGTCTTCTCAAGCTTCCACTGCGGTTCATGAACAATTTAGCCCAATCGCTTCACAATCATTAGAAAACAACCAACCAGCTTGTGTTATCTACAGGTTGCAGGTGACAGTTATCACCCCCTTATCAGCTTCAACCACAAACCACAACCACAAATCAGTTCAGGGTGAGTTCTTGTTGTCAAGACAGATTAAACAGGTAGAGCTTTTGCAATGGTACAATTCTCTCTTTTACATATGTGTGTCCGTTTCATCATAAAATGATTTAATTCAACCAGACAAAAATGTTGGAACCATGAACATTACTCCTATTGTCATATTGTGTATTTTACACAAATAGTAAAGGGATGTTCCACAAAAAAGCTAAGCATAGTGGAAAACATTGACATCATGCACATTTATTACATATTCAGTCTACTGGCATCAACAAGTAATTGACAACCAGTATAACAATGATGGATTGCAGAACTGAATCTGTACAGAGTCGTTTTGTTTCTTTAAAAACTGGCCTACACCGTCAAACCTGGCCAGACTGACAAGTGTTTTCTGTTTTTTTTACGGTTGTGAATTGCATTATAGGACGCTGATGTACAGTTTAACAACTTTTATTGACATTTCATTAGTTTGAAATTATATAATGTGGGTTGTTCAATAATGTTGTCCCATCATGCCTATTTTTGTCATCACATGATCTGAATCACATTACTTTTTTTGAAGCCCATGCTGGAATTTATTCAGTAAATGTGTTTCCATCGTAGTTTATGCACATTATGCAAAAAAAGTTTATCCTACTCGGTTGTACGCATGTGTTTTATGCACATTTTCAAAATTTCCATTAAGCCTTTTCTATATCATTCGAAATGCGCCTATTTAAATATCATTAAATAGTCATATTGGCATTCAGCAACATTTAAATGTTTTTCTGTTTTTGTTTTTTCCTGTTCGACAAGGCTGCATTTATTTATTCAAAAACAGAAACAAATCTAACACGGCAAATGTTCATTTACTTTAAAATTTAAAAAGTCATGTTTTAACAGATCACCTGACAACAAGGGTGTGATGGGGCGACATTAATGGACATTCTAAAATCTCTCAGCCAAAGTCTGTCATCAAAGTGGTTCAGTATTATTATTATTATTACCTCCAGAACCGTCGGCGCTCACAAAGAGTGTCTCACACCTCCAAAAAGCCACTCTTCTTTGTGGACACAAGTGGTTTATTGTGTGAGAAAAGTGCCCACAGTGGTTCTTTTCCATACATTAACATGACAGAGACCCTAAATCTACTCTAAATGTAAATTATCAAAGTTCTCTTACATTTGCAAATTGAAGTAAAAACCCATTGTAAATGCAGATGAAACCTTCTAATTCTAAAGTTACTTTCCACCTGGAATTATATGGTTCTATCTGGCAGATCATTCATTGAAGCATTACTTTTTAAGAAACACTATCAAAAATATATCATTTGGTGTTGTAACAATATGTTGATGCTTGAGAAACGTTCTATAACATTTATTTCATGTTTTATGATGATGATTTTTTTTCTTGTTCAAATTAAGCATACAAGGCTGTGCTAAATATTTTGTCCAGTGCACATGTTAATTTTATCTCATTAATTTTATCTAAATTAATTTGATCTATTTATTACATTTTATGCTTTATATGAAATATTGAATTATATTTTTTGTTTTATTCTTGATTCTTATGTAAATAAAGTTCCTCTTTTATTTTATTATACTTTTTAAAATCTTACTGAGCCCTAAACTTGTTAATTTGTGTCAATGCTGCATACATAATAAGGAAATTACCATTAACGTGCATACATAAAAAACATCATAGAGGGAGCAAGTAAGCACAACTAGTGGCAACAAATGCAAAGACCACTCCAGTTGGCCATTAGTCAGTCAAACAGAGAGTCCAACCTTAAAGCCACATGACTGGCTGAGCCAGCATTGCTGTGCTCAAGCAATGTTTGACCGAGCTACAAAACCATAGTTTAAACACATTATGAGAAATGAACCTACAAATTGCTTTAATTTGTCTCTGCACTTTAAACTGGGATCGGGATCAAAACAATCCAAAATAATAATATTACATAATTCACCTTTAAGAATTTAGTTGAGCTATGCTGTCTTGTTGTAAATGATCTACGAACCCAAAAAAAATCCCAGTTTCAGAAAATATATGATATAATAAGTTCACGGATGGATCTGGCAGGAAGTTATCATGCATTCCATCTGGATGCCCTCTCACTGGATGGATCTTAAAAGAAACTCCAGAAATAAAACAACTACAGATGCGTCACAAACGCTGTGCAAACAACCATATCTCAACCCGCCACACCACTTTCCTCTGAGATCTGTTTCCTCTGTGATTTCCAGTTGATTTTCCCATATGGAAAAGTGCCCGCTCTCTGTCCGTGTCTAGTTTGCTTTATGATGTTTCAGGGTCTGTCTTCTTTTCCGTGAGTCTTGGAGTGAGCCAGAAGACAAGTCTACTCCAATAAAACATGGAAATTCAAGTAGGTAATATGTGAAATATTCACTTAAAAGAACTGTATGATTTTTTTTCATGCATTAATCATTTTGTATGCCAATTTGTAAGCAACTTATGACAAAACCAGTTCTTGAGAGACCTTATCTGAGGTCCTGACCTTCTCATAGGTTGTCTATGAAACATTTAGACTGATTTTATACAATAGAAAATGATAAGGATTATTGCACACACTTCCACGAGCCTCTTTCACTATAAACACATGCATAGGATAATGCAAAAAAAGAGCGATTCTACTTCATGTGATGCAAAGAAAAGAGTCTCACTTGGCCTGATGTACCCAAATCTCATGTACACTTCCTAATCAAGCAACTAGTTAATCATAAAGGCACATGTAATAATCAGTCGTGACAACATCTCAACCATTCACAATTCTGAGATCAGATGCTTAAATTCTTGGTTATTATTTATTCACTGCTGTCATCTGTGTTGTTTTTTTCTTTGTTTTTGGGAGGAAAGAATGCAGTGCATTTTACAAATTAATCTAAACATCTCTTTCATGAGCGCAGAGGGATTTTCAGTATCAGTATATTGCTGCAAAGATATTTCCAACTTCCTTTTACTTCTACGCAAAAAAAGGAAAAGAACTTCACAGAGAATACATTAGGGGATTGAACTGCCTTTAGTCTCTTGTACATTAACAAACAGCGTGAGGAAAAAGTTAATTTGCAATAATCGTTTTGCCTTAGTAATAATTTTTGCCCCAATTTAAAAAAATATAAGTCCATATAATGAAAGTGAATTCAGTAGTACAAATTAGGGTTTTTTTCAATAGCTTCTTTTGTGTTCCACACTGTTGGTATTGGTGGTTTACGAGGACTCTCCATAAGGTGTCATGTATTTTATACTGTAAAAAAACCCTTATATGGTCCAGGAAATCTGTGGCGAATTTTGAATATCATAAGACACCATTAATTATGTTTGTTAAGCATTTTGAATTACACTCTAATAATGCTGGGTTCCCCAAAATCAATTTGCGTTGGAAAAACATGAAGAAATTAAGTTAACTTTTTAGTTTTTACGAATTTAAGTGGATCAAACATAAAACAATTTCGTTGCCCCCCTCCCCCTCAAAAAATAAAAAACTAAACTGTGTTGTTTCAGCTCATTTAACCCTCCTGTCATGTTCACATCCCGACCCTTACTTTAGTGTAGTCTGTTTTAACTGCTCTTAATTAACACAAAAACATTTTTCACAACCAAATTTTTATTCAACATTCTTTAGCTGTGAACAATGTCTTAAGGTAGTGATTAACATAAATTTATAGAATTAGCCAAAATAACTGTAGTGAAAATACAAATAGGCACTGAAGATGTTTACAAAATGAACAATAGATGACGGAAATCTAAATACTTTGTTTCATTACCAATAGACAGCTTGCCAAAATAATGATCTCAGAGGCTGACCAAAGAAATTGAAAATTTAATCTATCTGAATGATTTATCAATCAGCAAAGCACAAACAAAACTGTATCCTTTGCTGTGTACTGAGTGCTCGAATTTTAGTTCAGTCCTTCAATTGGACAATATTAGTGTACTAATGTAGGAAATAGTGACCGAGATTATGGATGGTGAGTATGAACACAGAACTAGCACTAGTTATATTTTGGTCATTTTTGAGTAAAACGCTAATGGTCCAATCCAATTAAATAATTGATGCCAAGCTAAGCTAAAAGTGGTCCTGCTAGACCCAGAGATTGGCTGAATGGAGATTGAAAGAAAGAAAGAAAGAAAGAAAGAAATTAGGATGAATAGAACTCATCCGAATTAGCCACTAAACTGACAAAATGTAAAATAGTTATGTTTCCCTGTGAGAATCGGCACAAGAATGGTAAAGAAATATGTACCTGCAAAATACATAGTTCAGGCTGAAATGAGTGAGTGAGTTGGGGTGGTGTGTATGGGGATGTTTTTTGTCTGATGGATAAATATAGTATGGATACCCATTCATTTCCTATGGTGGTCATTTTTGACCGGGAACACCACAGGTGTAACAAGGTTGATTAAAACACTCAAAATTCAATGAAAGAGGTGATCATAGCTTTTATATGTTCAAGTGCTTGTGGAGGATTTCATAAGGCCTTGAGGCATTCAGATGTAAAACACAATATTTATTATTATTTTTTAGGGGTTTTCACCTTTAATGACAGGACAGTGGAGATTTACTGACAGGAAAGTATGGGGAGCAAAGAGAGGGAAAGGATCGGCAAAGAACCTCAAGCCAGGAATTGAACTCGGGTCGCCGTGAGCACCTGGGTGCTATATGTCGACACACTAACCACTAGGCTATTGGCGCCAACTAAAACACAATATTTATAAGCGAGTTGTAAATCGGTCAGATTTGTCCCGAACATGGCAGGAAGGTTAAATATTAAATAAGGTTAAATAAGTTTTTTGAACAAAACAGCAAACAAATTTTTTTGAGTGTAAAGGACATAAGGATTTTTTTTTATAAACCACCTCAATGTTGAAATACCTACAGTAGGTCATTATACAAATGTTATGTCCTGGTACACCACCCAAACACAAGCACACATGCATGCACGCACTGAGCCATGGAGTACATTTCATGCACAAAAATCTTTAAATAAATCTATACTCAGAAAAATCCTCTTCAAGTTGGAGGTTCAGGTTAATCAACTAGTTTTCCAATGTTCTAATCTCTTCACAATCAACATCATCATTACACGGAGTACAAAAGCTGAGGATTGAGAAACCCTCTGGAACTGAAATTAAAATATACTAATAGGCCAGCACATGCTGTAAGTGGTAGATCAATCACAACAGACTATGCCATCTGGCCAATCAGAGCACAGTATCGGCCCCTTATATAAGAGAGGAAAGACTAAATCGTTTGAGACACTATGTGAAATGTGGTGATGTAAAATATACTTTATGAGAAAATGAAAGGGTTTAAACTTAAATGAGGAACTATTCAAATATCATAATAGTACCTGCCTCATGTTTTTGCTCCTGAAGTTAATGCATCTCTATTTAAGAACATTGTTAATGACTTTTGTAAATTACACAGTATTTAACTGTAATATGAATGGTATTTTACTGTAGGACAGTTTGTTACTGTATTTTAAAGTTGCATTGTGAAAAATACTGTACTTTTACAGTAAAGATATACAATACTGTAAATACATATACAGCAAGATAAATGGTGCTATAAATGTAAATAGAGTCCTTATGATGTAATTGATTTACAGTAAGTTACTGGCGAACTGCTGCCAGTAAACTACTATAGATTCTGCTTCTGAAATGACTGTATCTCTATTTAGATACATTATTTAAAAATTCTAACAATTATTGTTAAAATGTATTCTATTTTTTGCAGTGCATTTAACAACAATTAATTTTGTGTGTGTGTGTGCCATCTCTTTAATACATGACAAAAGAATAATAGCATTGGTGCAACAGAGCAAGCGTGGGACAGTTTCTCTGACCCAGACCAGGGTCCTGAGGGTCATCTCCCAGAGTGATGTCCACATTTAGTCTGACGACAGAGGGTCAGATGGTGGTCGTGGGGGGGGGGGGGGACTATCAACACAGATTCACACTCATATATACACACATACAATGAAAGAGAGGAAGCAGCAACAGTTTGAAAGGAAGCAGGGAGTGTTGGTTATCATCACGCTACACAGAACTTCGGCTTTCTGTATAGTTTCCTGCTCTTCCTGGCCAAAGTGACTCCAGTCTCATTTGTTCTCCAGGAATGTAATCCAGATTCCAGTGAGCTTCTTGGCATCCGCCTATTTTCAGATGGGAACTTGATTCGCACCTCTCGAATGTGCTTGATAGACACATTCAGCGGCTTCAGTAATCTCCATTAATTCCAGGCATTACTCAACAGCTGCCTGTCAATGGTGTTTCTTTTTGGCTCGGCATTTGTTTGTTTGTTTCTCTTTTAAGTCCCCATTGATGATATCAATGTCCCATTTGGCATCAGACACGAGCACAGGTCTGGTCTTGGTCAGACTGACCGCTGCCTGTTTGAACAGGCCTTCAGTTTTTGTTTGGACAGACAAGGGAGGAATTCTGTGGCCATTACACACGTGTCGTTTTTAGCTTATTTATAGATTTCCGAAGCTTTTGTCATGACAGTTGTCCAAAAAATGAGCCTGCGTAAGTTATGTTGCCATTTAAAAACAATTTGGGAGTTTTCGGCTCAGCTGTGCTCTTTTATCTGCAATTGAAGCTCATCAATTATTTTGTGGACTTTTAATAAATCTTTGAAGATTCATATTTCCACTTGCACGATTTATTATTGATGCCTCGATGTGTACAAATCTCTAACCATAAGTATTAAAGGAACACTCCACTTTTTTGAATATAGGCTCATTTTATTTACTTAATACACTTTATTGTCCCAAATGGGGAAATTGTTCTTGGACCCTAGGCCCATAATCAACATAGGCTTATTCTAAAAAAACGTAGCCCTATATATGTTTTAGGAGATCGCCAATTATGTAGCCAGAGCTCTGTATGGCTGCATTTTGTCTTTAAAACGAATGCTACAGGGCCGTATGATGCCATTCTTTTTCTTGCTAACCAGCTGACCGCTTACCTGCATGTGGAAGTCTTTTCCACTGTCAAAAGTTTGTCCGGTAGCGCGACATGTACGCCGGTGGACTTGAGATGCTGAGAGAAATGGACCGTGACGACGAGGTTCAAGTCCGGTGAAGAACGTTTTCAGAAAGCAGGTAAGACAAAAACAGAAGCCAAAAAATAAAATGAACAAGAAAATAACAGGGTGAGAGGCTGCACGGTGGCGCAGTGGGTGGCACATTCATGTGACTAATGTGGAATTTTGATTAAGGATAGTCACAACACTTAGCATCTCACTCAAAAATGGTCAATGAGTTTAATTAATTTTCGTATTTGTAACTTGACTTTTTTGTAGTTACATCATGGAAAAAAAAAAGTTGCTATTATCTATGGCTATGAATTATACTCTCAGGGCCTACTCACACTGTACTATCCGGACCGTGCCCAGGCCCGTTTCCCAGATTGTTTGAGAAGTGTGAGTGCTCTGACTCGGGCTCAGGCATGGTTCACTTGGCCAGCCCTGGCCAGGTTGGGAGAGGTATGCCAGAGTGCGGTTCACTTGGGTTTTGGCGCTGTACGCTTATAGTGTGAGTGCAAAGCGCGCCAGAGCCCGAAACTGAAGACGAGACGTGACTTTTACAGGATTGTTCCATATAGATTTTATAATCATTCTTACCGTTCAATGAACACAAACTGTTATAGATTATTAAAGACACAAACCCCTCACTGCACGACAGCTGCACCTTCAGCAAACCTCCTAATTCCTGCAGCATGAAGACTTTATGATTGTTCATGAGCGTCAAAAGTCGCGGATCTGTTCGGCAAAACAATTGACTGTGTGTCACTGCATCCCAAATGACTAAAACAATATAACTAATGAAATCTCCACTGTGCTGAGCAAAAGCGCTAACTGAACAGCGCATCATTGATGACATAAGCATGCCCAGGCCCGAATGTAGTGAGTGCGGGCTGTCCGGGGGAGATGGGAAGGGAGACAAGCGTGCTTTGGCCTGGTTCAAGGCAACTGTACATAGTGTTAGTACGCCCTCATTTAGCGTACGTAATAATCAAGGAACTTTGCTGCTGTGTTGCAGGCCTGAAAATAGTTCTGAATCGTTTTCACAAATGTCTTCATGGTTGCAACAGTTTAACACCAAAAAAGAGAAGTATTACTTTAAGCTTCTGTACAGTATATGCTGTATGATGTCTAGTTTCAGCTGGCAGACAAAACAAGCAAAGAAACTTCCTGCAGATTCACATTTACTGTAAAACCCTATTAAAATACAGGAAGTGCAGAAACAGTTTGCTTAGGCTTAGTTAAATATATATGAAATGTTAAACAAAACGTCAAAATCTAGTCAGCACTCTAACTTATACAGTCAAATCCAGACAATACTACATTTTTACTATAACAACTCAAGTAGTGTAGATATTTAGTGAACATAAACAAACATAAACAATGGAACTAGCTTGAACTAATGTGTGGTTTGGTTCTATGTGATGCACAGGATTGCTCATCCTTAACTAACAGACTGTCATTGAGAATTATCAACACCAGACAGATGAATAAGAGCTTAATAGAAGTGTCACTGAATAAACAAACCACAGCCACAGTTTCACAGCTACTTCTGACTTCCTTAATGGAGTCAGGGGAAGCTCAAAGCTCTCTTTGGTTAGTGATGATAAACATCCACAGAAAGATAGAAACATGTTCAGAGCACAGATGCTGCATCATTTCAGTGCATAGTTTGGCATTTGGCAGAACTGAGGAATTTGGGCTGAGGGATGTATCATATGCACATACTAATATAATATCTTAATTTATTCACAATGATTCACAGCTGGCATTTCAAAGAAAAAGTAAACTTTTTCAATTGGTCCATTTTAGTGAATCTGATTTAAATATTTTATTGCATCATTGCTTGCAAAATGCATTTGTGTGAACTACTATAGTTGTGTGAACTACTAATATTTTCCTGTGAAATCTTATCCAGTGCTACCTATTAACGAAAATGTTTTGGTCACACTTTTTTTTAAGCTGCTATTAACTATGACATTTCCCTAAATAATCTCCTAATTTGCTGCTTATTAATGGTATGTGTATTATTAATGGCTTAGGTATTGGGTAGGATTAGAAATGTAGACTAAGATCACACAAAATATGTACTTATTAAATACAAATAAACAACCAATATCTTAATAACAGGCCCCTAGTAAACAGTTACAATTGTTATGTTAATGACGCCATAGCCTTCACATTTCAGTTTGACTGGAATGACTTAGAAAACACCAAAGACGCTTTAATATGTCTTGTATTTATCATCTGCACAGAACAGCATTATAACAGAAGCTTTATTATGGTAAAACAGTGCTTCTTCTTCCCACGTGATCCCAACCAGCATAATAAAAAAGTAATGAAGATAAAAAACTCTCACAATTCCACACTCGGTGATGGTGTGTTCAAACTGTGCCTTTGTTTGTTGTGAATATGCATCCTCTGGTGAATTACATACTGTCCCTTTAAGTCATTATAGCTGTCTCGATTCATGTGCTTAAGTTTAATTTAAAATCAACATATATTAAATAACTATTAAATCATTATAGTTGTGTCCCAAATTTGGATGTTGATCATACTGATCTACAATGTGTGCACAAACAAATTACAACCCTGGTTGGTGAAAATTCGATTCTAACCTTTTAACCCAATTCTCTTTCCGTTTGCAATTTAGCCCCTCCTTTTTTATTCCATTGGTGCAGTCCAGATTCTCATTTGGATTTGACAAACTAGCTCGCAATTTCATGAATGAATTATGAATTGCAGTGATGTACTGGAGACAAACAATAAATGTCTCAGACAAACCATGTATTCAAGCATAGACACATTCGAAAGGATCAGTGTACTCTATTAAAGTTCAGTGTTCTTACTTCATAAACTATTTATTTTTACTGTTATTTACTGTATTTATTTATTTAATCTGAATTTTGCGTCAGATCCGACTATTTTCCTCATCATTCATTCTAATGGTGTGCTTTGCTGGCATCAATAAATGATTATTAAAAAATAAATAAGACAAATGGTGTATGCTTAATTTAATGATAAATGTGGAATGAATTGCACAAAAATATTGCGCTTAATCTTAATTAAAAATAACTATAAATGCTTAAAAGGTTGTGTTTTTTTCACATCGATCAGACGTTGCAGCATTCATAATGCTAAAAAATATGTTCTTTTTGAACTTTCCATTCACTAAAAAATCATAAAAAAATGCGCCATGGCTTGCACACAAGCAAATGGACATATTTATCATTGATATCCATGAGCATATCTCTTAAGCCTTCCATATGGAAGTCATCCTCTTTCCTGATGGAATGCTAGTAACACTGTGGCAGTTTGTGTAAACCATCCCCCCCAGTTAGGACTGAAAAATAAACAAGGTCACAGAGGGTCAAGTACCCCTGACCGGCACCACCCCCCTGTGCCTCCTGATACCTGAAGTATGTCTAGTGACGTCCGCTTGTCCTGCGACTGAAGGAACATGTCCTCTTCTGTGTTCTCACAGGCGTGGCCGAACACACTCGCTATGAGGCAATCCCTTCTCAAAACCCCCGAGACTCTGAAAGAAAGAGAAGACAGGGAAGAAAAAAAAGATGATTAGCCTTCTCAGTGGTAATTTAAAACAGGTGTCTGAATGTGCGTATGTCCACCATGGCTGTACACTGTGTGTTGAATCCTAGTTGAGAATGCACCACAGTTTGGAACACATCATTTGTGCATTGACTGACAAATTAAATATAGAGTGAAAACTAATATTCTTGCTTAGGCTCAGTTAAAATGACAAATTATAATTTCTGCAGGTTAAATTTAAGACTTTTAAAGACCTTTTAAAGACCATTTTGAATGAAATTTCAGACATTTAAATGGCAAAATGCTACAGATTTTTTTCTAAACTAGTTATTTCGTAGGTTGTGATTAGGAGTGAGGGAAGAATGGAAGGTGAGATTGACAGGCGGATTGGTGCAGCGGCAGCAGTAATGCAGTCGATGTATCGGTCTGTTTTAGTAAAGAAGAAGCTGAGCCGAAAGGCAAAGCTCTCGATTTACCAGTCAGGGCACACCCTTATAGATAGGATGAGGAGCTCTGTCACCCGGGAGGAGTTCGGAGTAGAGCCGCTGCTCCTCCACACCGAGAGAAGTCAGCTGAGGTGGCTCGGCTATCTGTTTCTCCAAATAACCAATAAAATTAAATAACAACTGTGTCTTTAGTTTCATTTCTAAATGTTCGTATCACACAAAATCTGCAGAAACTCACATCTGGTCTGAGCCCCTCCCCCAGGGAATTGTCATTCTATAGCAATCGCTGATTGGCTACTGTACCAGAAGGCGGGCTTTATTCGCTATACAGCAATTGCTGATTGGATCCTGTACTAGTAGGCGGGGCTTCATTCGCCATATTGACAGTTACACTTTTCCCCATTCAAAAGTATACGATTGACACGTCTTGTGTATTCTATAGTCTTTGATATAACCCATTTGTAACAACACAATCTACATCACCTTTGCATGACTAAAATAGTTAAAACAGAACATTACCTGTCTAAAAGAAATACTTCAGCCATGGTGTGATCCTTCCACCAGCGTGCAAAAGTAACTCCAATATTCATTTAAAACTGTCTTAGACTGTCTCGTGTGCACACATAAATGGCAGATCTGCGTAAACAGAGATGCACAGTGGTACAAATATACATTTGTTGACATACAGTTAGGGTTACTTATCAGAATTATGGGAATTATTGGCCCGACAATTTTTAATTAGACGAAATTTTTTTAGTTTTATGCCTTACTCAGAATATAAAAATACGTATTTCAAATCAACCAGCACAGAAAAAAAATACATAAATCACCTACTACACCTTTAATACATGTAATTAGCATTTTAAATATTTTAAATATTGTCAGTATTCTAAATAATTTAAGATTTCCTGGAAATACACTGTAGAAAATGGACAAAACACAATGTATACTGGACGATTTTTACAAATTTATGAGGATTGAACGTAAAACAATTCAGTCGTCGGCCCCAAAATACTCAAGACCTGTGTTGCTTCAGCTCAATTAAAAAAAGTGTGAACAAACAGCAGAATGTCATTTTTGTGTATACAGTCAAATCCAGACTATATTACAATCTTATGATAACAATTCCAGTAATAGATATCAAGAGAACATAAACAATCAGAGGAACTAGTTAAAATAGTAAATACTAAAGTAAAAAAAAGTTTTACTCATTTTAAGAAAGAAATGACTCACTACCTTCATACTTTTAAAAAGACCCGAAATATTAAAGCAAAAAATGTACATTATATTAATTTGAATGATTTGTTATTATTATTATTATTATTATTATTATTATTATTATTATTATTATTATTAATATTAAACTACATTTGAAGATGGACTTGTAATGTGTTATAATTTGTAATGTCTTATAATGTAATGTTAATAATTAAATAACTTTTTCTGTTGATGTCCTTGTATGTTCATTGTTATACAAGAAATAAAAATAAAAATACATATATATATTATTTGAAAAAAACTTGAAGTTCTTTCTAGGGACCAAAATGGTTAATCGGGACCGATAATGAACACCCAAGTCCATTGTTTTCATGTTATGTAACCTAAAATGACACATTCCATAAACAGGAAAATGACAGGAAGCAGGAAAGGGCACAAACAGGAAATGAGAGAACTTGTCAGTTTTATCTCCCAACAAGTTCTTTATGTAAGACTGGTGCGCCATCGTGGCTAAAGACCAGAACTGGTAAACAGAAGTATTATTGTACTTCTAAGATGCTTCAATTTGATCCAGGATGAAGAAAAAGAACAATTCTATACTGTAAATTGTACAAAAAGTCACGATAACAAATGTTATGTAAACAAACTTACTTTAATCAGTACATCAGGTTCCACCTACATGTTTAAGTTTTACAGTTTAACTTAACAATTTTAGTCAGGTTGATTGATGCAAGTTGAGAAGACTAGAAAAGTTTATTTGATTCACCATTCATTATTTAATTAAGGCATTTTTTTTACCGTGTAACATTCAGAAGTCGCTCTTTTGACAAATTACAATAGTGTTAAAGGGATCGTTCACCCAAAAAAAATGAAAATTCTATCATCATTTACTCACCCTTTATTTGATATAGACCTGTTTGAGATTCTTCCTTCTGTTGAACACAAAAGAAGATATTTTGAAGAAAGTTGGAAAACCTGTAACCACTGACTTCCATAGTATTTGTTTTTTCATATACACTGGTTTATATTTCTTTAATTGTATATTATTTTGTGTTTAACAGAGGAAAGAATCTCATAAAGGTTTATAACCACTTGAGAGTGAGTAAATAGTACATTTTCAGTTTTGGGAGAACTATCCCTATGAAGTATAAAGCCTTAAAGAAATATGGCTTTATTGTGGAGATTAGTCATTTGGTCTTCAATGAGTTTGATTAAAGGACACAGCAAAAGGTGATTTTACTCCAAAATGAAAGTTCCATCATCATTTACTGAACATACCATCATTCCAAATCCAGAAATGTATCTTATAATAAAAGAGGAACACTTAAAAAAAAATAATTATCTGAAATATCTGTCTGTTTACTGAAGTCTTTTTACCCAAAACATGATCTTTGACAATTCAAAACATTCACAAATATATCAAAACACAAATCCATATTAAGCCAATTAAAAACAACTCAGTCGAACTGCACTGCAAAATAAATAAATAAATAAATACAAAACTTAATTAGCAGTTTTCCATATTTAGTTATTTATGCTGTTTTTATGCTTTGGAAATATATTATGGGACCTTTTTTAACAACTTTTCATTTTTATTTCAAGTTTGAAAAGAATCACTTTTATTTCTTTCATATTCCATTATATTTGAAGTGATGATATGTCTGTATTTGTCTTGTAAATTACAATAAAAAACCTGGAAATAACTTATTACTATATATAAATATACTGTATATTTATTATTTCTTATACAATTTATTGTTTCAAACTACTAAATTGTCAATAAAACATTGGAATTTGAATTTCCAACACCAAAAGTCAACAGAGCAGAGAACAAGGTCTCATCATGCGAATCATAACTGTAAATAAAAGAAAAATATTTCTACAGTGTGCGCGATATATTGTTTCAGCATCAACAATGCAACAATTCAGCGGCAACATTCCGTTCTCCCTTATGAAGCTAATAGGGAAGTAACTGAAACTGCAATTCATCGAAAATCAGCTGGTCATGGCTTCATATCTCTCAAATTTCTATTGAGCCCACAGTTAAAATAGAAAAAAATAAAAAAAAGTGTTTACAGCCTGGTACAAAGAATGATTTTGGTGTATATAGCTAAAATTACACTTCGACAACTATGAGTGTGCGGTGAATTATTCTATAACTCATCCATTTCATTTATATTAAGTCTGCATACTTAAGGGCGGGGCTACTTGAGTGACAGCTAGGTCTCGCTGGTCACCATCACGTTACCTCAGCTGATTCCGGCTGATTAGCCGCTGAACTTGGCATATACATCGTATTTTTGTTTTGATTCATGTGGCTTTACACAGTGAATTGCCTTTTGGAATTATTTCTTATAATTATCACATGATATGGCATGCTGTGTGCACTTAATTGTGTTCAAAAACCATTCAAGTGGCTCCCATTTCCCAGGTAAGTGAAAATATATACTTATATATACCATCTCTATAAATGTATTTGTTTTATTTAAGATCATTTATTATTTATAATGTTCTTTAGAACTGTAATGTCAAAATAGAGTAAAAGGTCATAATTTGTACATGTTTTACAAGACCCGTAACTGTGTTTTTAAGTGTTGTTCCAAGAGAAATGTTTAAAATTGAAGTAAAAAAAACTATAACATTCATTAAGATAACATTTTTATAAAATAAAATAAAGTAAGATCAAGTATGCTTGACAGGAATCTTTCAGATTTGTTAAAAACATCTTGTAATTTTGTAATTTATTTAACAGGGACAATTTTCGTTAATAAACAGTGAAACTGTAAATAAGCCACAAGTTAGCCACACGGGCTAATTTTCATCTGTTGCCCCCTGCCCGATTTTAAAAGGCAACCTAAAATCAAAAAACATATCATCACACATACAAAAACAGTAAAGTTACATATGATAACAGGATAAAACATATAATAAGAATTTCTTAAAATGTTAAACAAAAGAATTACACATGATAACAAACTTGATTTGCTTTTAGCCATTTATTTAACTTATATTTAAAAGTTGAATAATTTGTAACACCCCTTAAATCAATGGGAAGTGTATTCCAAAAATGACTGGCTCTAACTGAGAAGACTGATTGTGCAAAAGTTGTAGGTCTGAACTGCACAGCACAGTCTCCTCTGGTAACAGATCATGTTGCTTGACCATTATTGCTCTTGTATGTTACAAACTCTCATAATGGGGGTGGAGCATATCCATTTAAAATTTTAAAAATCATACAAGCATCAGCCAAATATTTCATATTATCAAAGCTCAATAAATAATGTTTTTGTATTATATTACAATGATTAAACCTAATAGACTTCTGATCAAATACTTTAAGTGCCTGTTTATGAAGTGATTCAACTGGTTTTAAAACTGTTTATTTGCATGTGACCAACTAGTAAGACAATATGTAATATGAGAAAAAATCATGGAGTGCATAAAAAGTTTTATTAAAGTTGCATTAAAAAGCTTCTTCTTTTGTGTTCTCTAGTTGAACAAACATCAAATGTGTTTGGGAGTGAGTGAGTGAGTGAGTGAGTGAGTGAGGGAGTGAGTGATTAAATGATTTTCATTTCGGGGTAAACAAACCCTTTAAGTAAAACTATCTCATAAACTTGATTTCATTTCGGCTTTTTTCTTTTGATCTGCAGAGAATGTAATAAGTACTTTGTTACTTTTCATACTGAATGGCTTCTAAAACGTCCCTCAAAAGCACAAGCTTGTTCATTTTTCATCCGTCTGCTTAAGAATAAAAAACCCATTGACTCTGAAGCAGAAAACAGATGAGTTTTCCTGTGAGTTATGGTCACGCTAAGTGCCTGAATCATCTTGCGTTACAAAACCACAGCCACAGGAATTAATTTACAGATTTGTTCTTTTCGTACAGTGCGACGGATGCTACATTCAAGAGCCGCTGTTGGCTGTTTGTAACTGTAGCGTCTTGTGCAGTGCTGGGCAAAAGAACAGCTCAGGTTACATGCGGTTCCACATGTGGAGTCTTGGCTGTCCCGTCCGAGTCTCCTCACACTCTTGTGTTAGCGCTCCCACTCCACCCACCAATGCTAGCCAAAAACCGAACAGCCCAGGTGGATGTTGTGCGCCTGGGCCTATCAGTCAAAAAAGTGACAGAAAAAAGAAAAGGAAATCCATGTTGTTTGCGTGTGTGAGAGTCTTGGTTTCATGCCTAAAATGAAGAGGTCAAAAGAGGGCTACAGTGAGAGTTTCACCCAACTTCCTTAAAAAAAAAAAGGAGGGAAACGAAGAAACCAGGCGGTGGGAGGGAGGGACACATGTTCTCCGCTCTCTCCCCCATCTGGCCAAAATGTTTGACAAGTAATTTTGCGAGCAGTCCCCAAGAACACACAAAGCTGCTCACACTGCACTGTTTCCAGATGTTCTCCATGCGGCGCCAACACACAGATACATGCGAACGATTCCCGCCCAGTCGCAGCGAGGAGAAATGAAAGTTTGACCAGGGGAAATGGACTTGCGTGAGGTTTAGATGCATGTGCATGTCGGCTTGCCTTTCGATATTCATTTCCTTTATTTTGTGTGTGTTTGTGTTGGTATATTTGGGTGGTTAAGGGTTAAAGATGACTTAATGTATTACTCATTGGTCCAGGGACACACAAATCCAGAGTGCATGACGGCATGTGCTTTCACAAGCTGATCAGTTATGAACACAGTATATAGTCTGCAGAGAAGAAAAGAAAGGACAGAATGGCTCATAAATTATGGTGCAATACCGAAAACAGAAATACGGAGATCAAATTAGACATGCTAAATATATTTAAAAGAGATTTATAATCTATATAGACGAAGGCACCTCCAATACAAATACATTTTTTCATTAAAAATTGCATAATAATACTAATTATCATGAATTTAAACATTAACAACTGACAAATTAGCTGATATTAAAGGGCACCTATGAAAATCAACTTTTGGAAGCTGTTTGGACAGAACTGTGTGTATGTGTATAGTGTGTCCACAGTCATATTGGAGTAATAGAAACACAACAAGTCTCTTTTTTAAAATTCCCTGACTTTAAAATAGGATCCAAATCCCAGTGATTTTGAGGCCCACCGCAACGTGAAGTAGGGAGTGCGGTTTTCCCTGCCAACTGAATTGATCGACAGGCACCATGTTTGTATAATAACATGTATACGCAACTTTTTTTGCAAATAAACTGGGATTACAATATGTTACAACTCGCTTAGATTTTTATAAGATTAAAACGTTTTTAAAACAGAGCATGTTTGTAATAAAGAAAGCAAAATGCTACTAATTTTAATACTAAAATACTATGTAATTCTTAACCGCTATTATCACCATGGCCGCATGGAGCCAGAAACGCTAATATGAGTGTGTGTGTGTGTGTGTGTGTGTGCCGCAAATGGCATTTGTGTGATCATCCGAGTCTGTCTGTCACTGTGCTGTTTATCTGACGTAACACGTGATGAGATAGATGCATGTGGGAACAGTGGGCGGGGAGAAGCAGCTCATTTGCATTAAAAGGCACAGGCTATAAAAACAGCTATGGATTCAGACACTAAAATGGGGAGATTCTGGAGACTATAATAAATTATCTGATGAGTGTTTTGAGCTGAAACTTTACAGACATATTCTGGAGACACCAAAGACTTGTCATGCATCTTGTAAAAGAGGTAAAATAGGTGCCCTTTAACAAATATGTAACATTAAAATCTTTTCAAAAATATGATATTTAAAAAAAAAAATTAAAATGTTATGATATAAAGCCACAGTAAGTGATGCAGTAAGAATTATTTTACTTGTTTTCAACTTACAATGTATTATGTAAAACAAACAAGCAAAAAAAAGTAAAATTAAAATTTTTGAAAGGAAAATTAGGTATATCTGCATAAAAACACCCACAATAAAAAATGAAAAAATGAAAAAATCTAATAAATAAATCAATATATATATATCATTAAAAACAATTAAAAATAATTTAGAATTGAAGTATATTATCAGAAGTATAACTGGGCCTACTTTTAAATGTATATTAAATTTTACAAACAGTGCTGGGGGTAATGCATTACAAGTAACGTTACTTAAATAAAATTACTTTAAGTAACAAGTAACGGATTATCTTTTTAAAATTAAGTAATAATATTTGAGTTACTTTAAAAAATGTAACACAAGTTACTTTTAAGTTTAGTTAATTTGCTTTTAAAAAATAAATTGCTGAAATAAAATGAGTGTATTCACATTGAATCCCGCACTGGATGAGAGAATGCAGAAACAGACAGATGTGGACGGCCGAGCCTTACATTTCTGTGATGGAAATTTTCTCATTATTTTGAGCACATGGAAGAAAAGGAAATGGACAGTGATTTAACTTTTTTCTTTGACAAAAAGTACAAAAGTAGCAAACACATTACTTTAAACTGATATTAATCTATATATTCAGCATTTAGAGCTCTGGGGTCAGGAAGTTCTTTAAAAATTATCCTACATTAATTTTTTTAGGTGTTTTTAAAGGTAAATGAAGGTTATGCAGTGTGCTGTTAATTGCAGAGCTCCTCTATTTGAGAAAAAAAAAAATGGTCAGAAAAAGTAATGCAAAAGTACGTATCGTAATGCATTACTTATCATAAAAAGTAACTAAGTAATGCAGCTGGTTACTTTTTTTGAGGGGTAACTTAATATTGTAATGCATTACTTTCTAAAGTAACTTTCACTAATCATAAATGCCTTGTAATTCATTTCTGTAAATACTTCTAATATTAAACTCTTGGCCCTACGCTTATTACACACCCAGCTGTTAAAGTGATCCATATCACAAATCGTTGGATTTGCTCTTCAGTGTTTGGGCTTTCAGCAGTGACATTTATATTACACTGAACTGAACTAAACTGAACTTCAACTCTGAAAACTGGATGGAAGCAGTTTAAATTTACTAGAACTTCTTTGATGTTAAGCTGCTTTGACACAATCTACATTGATAAAGTGCTGTAGAAATAAAAATGAATTGAATTAAACCTGTGCCTAACCTACATCTCACCTAAAGAGCAACAAAAGGTGATTTACAATGCACTCAATTACTTTTCCTGCTTGTTTAACTTATTTAAAAATGAGTTGAAACAACCCAATTCTCAAGGTTGTTTTTTGGGACAACTTAATCATTTTATGTTCAACCCACTTAAATAAGTCAAAGCAATGAAGCTAACTTAATCGATTTGTGTTGGGACAACATAAAGGAATTGTGTGGAACCCAATTTTTTTTTTACAGTGTACAACATAAACATGAGTACTTCATAGCCCACCATCCAATTATATAGTAGCTATAGAAACTGACTCCATGCACACAAACAACTTAAAATATGAATATACAAGTTTCAGTTCTCCAAAAGCACACAACATGAAGGAGGTGGCCTTGCTTGCAAGAAGAGAAGGACGACCGTTTGAGAGAGAGAAAGAAAGAGAGAGAGATGTGGGGGGAGTGGAGCGGGGCCATATAAAACCCCTGGAGCACAAGCCATGCTTTATCCTGTGACCCGCTCAATTCTGTCTCAGGCACAGGAAACCCCTAAACTCTACGAGCCCTGCCCCAGCGCCTGCACACACACACTCTCACACACCTCAGTGCGCTCATAGAGGAGAATGGCCGTGCTAAGAATGAATGAGCTCTGGAAATCCATGCCTCTGGCTTTAACGTTTGGCTTGCTTTTGCTGCACGGTAAGTCCTTTGTAAGCTCTGATTTAATTCTCATGACTTGCATGTGATGTTTTATCACTACTGAACCATTAATGTGTTCTTACTTTATTACATATACCAGTTTTTTTGTAGTATAAATTTATTGCAATGAATTGGACTTATTTAAAGATGTTTTCGTATTATACAATTGTATTACAAGACGCATGAGTGTTGATATTTGCAGTTTAAAGGCTTTATTTTACTCGGTATAACTTAGGAGGGGTCTCATCATGATTGATGTGACAGCCTGCAGTTAAGTGTTTACTCAGGAGGAGATGGGAGTTAAAAAGTTAGTGGGAAACTAAAACAAAGGGCTCTGACTTGGAGTGGAAACATGCCGTTGATCGTAATTGCGGGCTACATCCTGCTCTCTGTTTGGGTGGAGCTGGGTGTATGTGTGTGTTTAGGGACTGAAGAGGATGGGAAAGTGTCTGAGGAGCATGTTAAGCATCTTTCTCCTGATTTCTTTGACTGCATGTGGTGAAATTGCTCTTTTTGAAGAGCGGGTGTGCATGAAGGACCATAAAGTTTTGGTTCATGTTCTTCTGAAAATAGAGGGATGTTTATGTGATCGGCCAAAGAGCTGAATGGTCCTTTCCTTCCAGGGGAGTTACTGCAGGTCCGTTATTTCAAAAAGGAGTAAAAAAAAGGCTGGTTTGTAAGTGACGCCCATGTGGGCAGGGCAGAGCTGTACGCCCATTCCTTGTTCCCAAGAGGTAAGAGTAACACTAGAGTAGGTTTAACGGTGGGAAGGCTTAAACAAAGAGCAGCTGCTCAAAAGTGTTGTGGTTAAACCAAACAAATTCTGGCAACTAGCACTTTCTAAAACAAAAAACAAGACAGCAGAGGACACTAAACTAAGATTTTATATAAGAAAACGGTAGCTCCATACCAAACAAACACATAAACAGCACATAATCAGTTTTAAAGCTAAATTAAAAAATTGAATCAGGCCGCCAGCCGACTTGTTTACCAAAGTAAAAACACGTAGCTTGACCAAATCATGCGTGTAATTTGAAATCTGCAGAGTAAAATGCACTATATTCCAATAGTTGTCCTCAAAAGTCCCACTCAGTTTTAATAAAGAGTGGTGTTAAACTGTAAACCAGCTCATTTCATTAGGTTGTAACAGCCATGTTGCCATTAAGACTTTGGAAGTTGCAAGAAAACATTGTTAAAATGAAGCCTCCCCCCACCTCCCCACTTAGAGACCGCAAAGCACTATGCGTTTCCATTCCCACCAGTCTGTTAAATACTTGACACTTTAGTGCAATTGGCACTTCTGTGAGACCTCACCAATGCATAGTCAGAATGTAGCAGCACTTTTCAGCCAACCGTGGAGGTATGAGAGGATCAAGATGGACGATGATGCATCATTAAACTTGGAAACAGCATAAAAGTTTATTACTGTGAATTGAAGATATCATAAATCCATGTTAAAGTGAAGTGATTTATGCAGCCAGATCTATGCATGTTTAGTAAATCTTAAGTTAGCGCATATATGCCATTTTAAAAATGTTTCTTGTTATTTAATACAAATTCAACCAATTATTTTAATAAACAAACATTACTATATTGACTTCAACTTTAATGAAACATCGCTCTTGAACTGTTTTACATTGTATATTGGCCCAGGTTTTTGTCACTATAGATACAAGTGTAATTTTGGTTTAAAATGTATTTTCATCCACTTCCAGATGTACTGTAATCAAAAGTCCCACTCCACTGTGAAAATATCCCATAATTAACCATTTCCGCTTTTGGGATTGATGGTTGTTTTATTATTTATTTACAGCTATGATCTTGATCTCTGCTCAACTTTTGATGTTGAACTAATTAGGTCACTTTTATTGACATTTTAGTAGTTTGAAACAATTTTGTATGAGTCTATAACAGAAAAAGTTCTGGCAGTTTTTTTACCAGGCTTTTTTACTACAATTTACAACACCAATACCAAACATATATCACTTAAAACCAATGAAAGATGTCAATAAAAGCTACTTTCAAACTTTTCAATATCAAAAGTCATTGGAGGAAAGATCTGTACCGGGTCCCAAACTCTTGCAAATAAGGTTGAATGAATCCAAACAGCCACAAATGAAGAGCTACTCTTTACCCATTGACCTCACATATGACTAGGCCCACACGGAACATGTGAGCGCAGAAATCTGCAGTTTTTTAGCCTATTTATAGCTATTTATTTACTTAAATGTAAATGTGTGTCAATTTCTATTCAGTTTTGAAATAATTTTCAGTAATATTATTGACTAATATGAAAATGTTCAGATGATTTATTTACAATACAATAAGTAATATTTTCTGTCTTTTAGTAGATATATTATATGTGAGACTTGCTTTGCTTACCAAATAAGTGGCATTAAACATTAAATAAAATTTAAAAGGTATTATTTCTTAATTTAATATCTTAAATTTTAAGTTACGATACTCCCAAAAATCATTCCACATAAATCCGCAGATTATTTTACAAAATTCTGTGCAGAAATAGCAAAAAATGTCCGAAGATTCTGTCTGGCCCTACATATGACCATGATACAAAACAAGATATTCAAGCTAATAGCACAACACATAGATTACGATCATAGTTGCATCCACATCCTTTTTATTTGCTTGCTTTCCCACTTGCTCATATCATAAGCCACAAACTTGTTCATCAAAAATACAAATTACAAAATGAAAAGGACTGACCTTAAAAACCCTTAAATTGTGATAACCAGATCAGTGGTTTCAGCCATATGGACGGTCAACCACACGCTACAGTTGCTGCAGAATTAAATTATCTGAAGCTAAGTGGCTAAAAAGGGTCAAATTACATGGCATTTGAAGGAAAGACTCAGAAGATAGGAGTCTTGCGTTCCATCCATCCACCCACAGTTCAATTGTGACAGTGACCTCCCTTTGTAAATATAGATCTTTTAGGAGGTACATCTTCTTCCCTGATGGATCAAAAAAGGGCAAGGATGAACAACTCTCTATGACAGCATTTCTGGCAAACGTGTTTAGTTGAGCTCACATTCGTTACACACGACACTGAATTTCAGTTACCACCCCTTCCCATGTTCTAAGCTATTATACACCCTGGTAGCTATGTGGCATTTCTGTGGACAGGTGCCAAGCTGATGGTCGGTTCCGCCCAAGCATCATGGAACATTATTGAATTTGGCTGCGGTTTGAGCTCAGCGGCGAGTGAGAAAACACCTTCACGCGTCTTTAGTTCCCTGGCATACTTTACATCCCAAGAGCTGATCTTTTCCCGGTTCTACAACTGCTACTGTGGTGCATTACAGTTAGATATTTGGATTAAATCCATGGCCTAGATCAACTGTACCAACAGGAGCCAATTCATCCACACCGATCTGAAGAAACACATGGAAATTCCCAAACTGCTTAACTCAGATGAGGTTTAAAAGCATTATTTCCCCACACATAAAGTATTTTTTTATCGAATTGGCAAGTACAAGCGCTATTTAGTAGAGAGCAGATGCATATTTTTATGGGTTCATCCAGACAAAGGCATACAGTCAAAGCACAAAGAACAGGAAATTCACGCATGCCAGTGAATCACGCATGATAAAAACAAAATGGATGGCCGGGGTCAGGGCGAACAAGGAGAGAAATGATAAGCTTGTGGACCTCATATCTAAGTGCCTTGCTTCTGAAACACTCTCTATGGCTTGTAATGCTCTCTCAGCCAAGAAAAACACAAGAGTTTCCAGCTTCTCATGGCCTTCAGCTATTGCCTGGCATTCCTATAGTCCCAGGCCACTTTGGTGAGGTTAACAGTGTACCCAGGGGTGGGGAACCTATGCACAAATTCTGTAGGATATCTGACATCACTCAGATTTGGGTGTGTGTTGGTCTCTCTGGGCTTTTCAGTGATGCATATTGAGTTCATTCCCTAATTATGTGAAAAGATCATCTGAGCAAACAGCAATTACAGCAAGTTGCATGTTTAGACATTCATGCCCATCAACCCAGTTATAATTAAGAAACATTGACAAAACAACTATTACGTATTATATTATGAACAAATGTGGAGTAACAAGTAACAGTCATGTTTCAGTGAATGAACATCATTTTAAAAAGAGAAAAACAAAAGGATCTGAATTTGTTTTTGGTCTTGTGAGTCTGTTATTCTGTAGTTCCCCTGGCACTCCGATGCAGTTTTTCAGTTATTTCGTCTCTCACAGCTGGCATACAGCTTCCAACTGCTCTCACTTTGACACAGCGCTGTGGTAATACGAGTATCCAAGAACCTGAGTCCAAGCATTAGTGTGTAATTAGCTTGTGGTTCAACAAAATCTGTAATGAGCGGAAACTGCAAGGCATCAGTTTGGACCGGTCTGATGGTTGGATCATCGTATTAGTCAAGCAGCAATTTAGAAAGTGATGAAGTTTTAGTTTCACAAGAAACTCTCATAGTAAAATTCGAAAATAAGTTATGAGAAATGTGTGCAGCCATACAGTACATGTCCCACAAATGAGGTAAAACAAAAAGTTAACTCTTAACTAATGCTTAAAGTTCACCCAAAGATAAAATTCTGTACCATTTACCCATTCTCCACTTGATCCTAACATGTTTGGGTTTTTTTATTCTGTTGAACACAAAGAAAGATAGAAGAAGAATGTTAGAAAAACAGCCATTGACTTCCATAGTAGGTATGGGACGATAACCAAAATTTTCTGTTATACCATTTCTACAATATATGTAAGATTTTTCTGTTTATATATATATATATTTTAGTTTTTTAGGACAACAGGATCTCCAGCAGAAAAGATATCCAAAGATGCCATTTTAAATTGTAAATAAATCTGTTACTGAAACTATTGAAGATGGCAGACGTCTTCACTTGAATTATTTAGCCTGACATATTTACTGTTCCAAAATATTTTAAACCTCTCTCAAAATAAAATATATTGGCTGTGTACGAAATCACCTACAACTCAGTAGGTACTATACTTGAATTTGAATGTACTACTCGATCGATAGAAAAGTATATTTATACAATATGAATGTGAGAAGTATGAATGGAGCTCGGACATACTATGGATGCCATTTTTGGCCCATTTCCACTGAATGGTGAGGGTACGGTACCGTATGGGTCGGTAAAGGTCACCTTTATCAGGCTTGCGTTTCCACTGCTAAAAGAGTGCCAATGGTACTCTTTTGGTGGACGTGGTATACGACAAAGTTTCAGATGACGTCATTTTTGCTCGAGGAAATGTCTACATTAAAGCTGTATGGGTCATTCACATATCATATAAGAAGCACTTGTCACAAAACAGATGCTTTATACACATAAATACTTGTGTAGAAATGTTTATTACTAACTTTTCTATGAGCATAATTTAATTATAACTGCAGATCAATGACAGTGTGAAATAGCCTACTGTAATGTCTGCAATTATATTAAATGAATAAATAAATGCAACATATATGAACACATACAGACTCTTACAGTCACCGATATGTTACCAATTACAGAAAAACTACACACAGCATACACTCAGTCCTTATTTAGGTTCAAAAACAACACTAAATATAGCCCACAGTTAGTGCAAACCTCTCATATGTGTCTTTAATCTTCAGCAGCACGTGCAGCCTCTTGTTAGAAAGTAATTCCGTCACTCAAAGTTCATTATAGTCCAAAAGGTGATGATAATAGTTAAACATGGCAGTTTGTTCATGTTTTATGTTGCAAACGCATCATTTGCTGCTGTTTTTTCATGCTTCTCCTTTGTTTTTTCACGCTTCACTCTCGTGTTTGTTCCTTTCTGACAGGATCGGATATCAAAGCGCTCCAATGATCACGAGTACGTTATTATTATGAGCTCAAAAAGTTCCTTATTTCAAATATAGACGAGATCGCGAGCACTCTTGACAAAGTGAAACTGCTCGTGATTTTAGACGGGCTCAAAAAACAACAACAGGGCACAGCAGATTTTGTTCTTGTTGGCTTTGTGGCTGTTCATCAACATGATGACAAGGTTTGTTTGAGCTCGGGTCGACCATGGCTCATTAATATATGTATATATTATTAAGGTGTAATGTCTCGGCTGTGTATTTAAAACATGGCGGTTCCTTTGTTTTTATTCTGGCTTGTTGCACGCGCGAATTACGTATCTCTGTAATCCAATAGCATTCAGCTGTGCGTTTAGCTCCGTCTTTTAGTATCCTTGGTACCCTTTGCAAAGGGTGCCGAAAAAGTCGTACCGTACCGTACAGTACCACTCAGGGGAAACGGGTCATAAGTTCATAAGGTCATCATCACATGACCTACTCACTTCACTCCAATTTATGGGCTGTTTCTCAATTCTAAGAACGCCGGGAATAGACTTGCATTCTTGTGGAGAACGTTCTTGCCAAGTTACCTTGGAAGTATGAACTCGGGAGACCATGAGAACAGAGAACGCGTCCAATGAGGAATGAGATGCTGCGTTCTTTCCTGGTTCTTCCTGATGGTCACATCACCTTCATGCATTTTTAACAGAAGGACGCAAGAACGCTGAAGAACACATATTGAATTTTTGTTTTTTACCCAGACATTTAATAAGAATATATGTTAGAGCAGTAATCACAATACCGTAAAACCATGATATAGTTTTTTTAATTATATATTTTTATTTTGCTTTCCGAACATCGAAACTTAGCAACACACAAGCTAAAGTAAAACATACACACACAGTATATGAAAATAAATAAATTACATTAAAAAAATGAACAAATAAAGTGAGGAGATACAGTATAAACCAATGGGGAAAAACTATTTTGTCAAATCAAATGGCACAGTTTTAATCTAATTCAAAAATGGATTCCAAATCTTTTTAAACAATTCAACCTTTCCTCTTGAAGAATATGTGATCTTCTCCAATGGTATACAATTGCAAACTTCTGAGATTCTTAGCCCAATTGGTAAATCAATGTCTTTCCATTGTAAACCAATACAAATTTTAGCGATTGTCAATAACATTTCAGTAAGCTTAATAGCATGATTATGCTGGAGGTTAGAATTTGTATAATTGCCCAATAAACATATCTCTGGATCCAATGAAAAATTAATCTGTGTGATACGATATTGCATAAACAGTCATATTTTTATCCAAGGTTATCATATCATTAGAATCTTATATCCGGCCATGCCTATTCCATAGTATTTTTTCTTTCTACTATGGATGTCAGTGGCTACTTTTTTCTTCAGAATATTTCGTTTCTGTTCAGCAGAAGAAAGAAATTTATAAACGGGTAAGCTATCCCCCTAAGCAGACACAGAAATGTAATAATAAATCAAATTTAAATCAGTAAATAATGTTAATTGTTTTTTAAATTATAAATTTAAAGATACATTTTGAGTTTTAATTATTTACACACAAAACTGAATTAGATTACTGTAATAATTGTTACATTCATGCAACTTTATGTAGAGGTTTGCACTTCAATGGTGGTTTCTGCCATTTTGCCTGAGGAATAAACAGAGTTAATGTGGCTTGGCTATGCGTCTTTAACCGGTGGGGTAATTGCCGGGGTAATTAATGTTCAGCAAGCAGTACAGCACTGGGGCAATTCTACCTAATGCTCCCTAATTGAAAACATAAGATTGTATCCTTTGCCTGCCATCAAAAGCACGAGGACTTTCTCATGGCAGTCTTTCCTCCTTAACTACACTGTTACAGAGCCCAAGGGATTTGTTACGGTTAGCCAGAAAGTGAGAGAAGGGGCAAAACCCAACCCCAGTTTTTCTTTTGTGTAATGAGAAGTTTAAAAAAAAAAAAAGTATAGCAAAAAAGAAAAAAGATAGTCACTTCAATACCCCCACACTCGCCATTCTGTTGTGGCCTTTTTGTCCAAGAATTGTATAAGCTGAGCATGGCAGCGGATCAAACATTTAGATATCCAATTACAATGTCTGAATTAATCTGCACGATGATGTCAAAGAACAAGAGCTTGGAAATCATCCACGGACATCTGCAGCCACGCAATGCTTTTGGTGCTGACAGTGAGCTGCAAAAGGAGGAGGCAGCTGGCAGCTAGAGGGGGGTGATGAGATGACGCCCATTTGGACAGTGGGGGTGCTCTTTAGAAAAAACACCAAAGCTGCAACTGCAGTCTGTACTGTATGAGTCTGGACGGTTCTTGTAATGAACACAATGAATGAGAATCTGCAATAGATGAATAATTAAGGAATCCTTTAGTAGGTAGGCTGTGTATCGGATTTGGTCCAAAGGGGTCAGGAATGGGATCATTACTGTGTGTATGGTAAATGCACCGTCTATAGTTTCTATCCGAGATATACCTACATCCTGTCTGGTAGGGGAAACATTCCACGCCTGACACTAATTTGATTAATTCCTTCACCCCGTTTGTGTTTTGTCAGAAAACAACTGGGCCATAGGCTCATTGCTAAGTAAACTCTCAAGATCAGCATGCGCACAAATGGAAATAGTTCTCACAGAGTTGAAGTAGATAGAGTGACCATTGGACTAAAACGGCTTGTGAAGTTCTTTGACCTTTTGAGAAATAATATTTTTTAAATCACACCAACAGTGCTTTGCAGGGGCTTCCACTTTTTTAGAATAAACTAAAAAATACAAGTACTATTTTAAACAGCTGAAATGAGAAAAAATTGTGGTAACACTTTAGTTTAGGTCACAACTCATGGTATTAACAAAACTTTAACGAACACTACTAGCTTAAACTAATCATCTGTTTAGTAATAGTAAAACAGACGTTGGGTTTAGGTTTTCAGTAGCATTAGGGATTCAGAATAAGATCATATTTAATAATTTTTTTATATGTACATATAAACTACTAATTAACAGCCAATTTTTAAAGGGACTAAGCTGAAAAAAAATGAATGAATGAATGAATGAATGAATGAATGAATGAATGAATGAGTGAATGAGTGAATGGATTATTCATTAATTCATTTACTTTTTGGCGTAGTCCTTTTATTAATCCGGGGTCACCACAGCGGAATAAACCGCCAACTTATCCAGCACGTTTTTACACAGCGGATGCCCTTCCAGCTGCAACCCATCTCTGGAAAAATGAATGATTAATAATTCATAATTAATTCACCGACGATGCCATCGTCCATCGCGATGTTTCACATTAGACATCGTATGATGCCAAATTGGTCGACATCGCCCAACCCTAGTTTAAAGTGATATATTGTCTGGGTGGTTGTAATATATAATGGTACAAAACGTTGTAATAAACTGCTAAATGTCACTTTGTTAAAACTGTTGAGTTGAATATTCAACAACAAGAGTCAACAGAGCCGATATCAAAGTTCCATAATGCAAATCACATCCATAAATAAACGGAAAACACTAGAGAATCACAAAATACGGAAACTGTTCATTAACAGTGTAGCACATTTGCATATATGTTTGCATAACATCCCATCAACAGCAAGGCAATAGTTGTGGGGTATTAGTTGTGAACAAAGAGAGCTACAGTAGCTAGTGAGCATATACTGTAGGTGCTGCTTAACAGACGGGACAGCACAACAGCTGTCTCAGATCACCAAGACAAGCTCTCTCCGGCCTGGGTGGAGAAGTGATGAGTCCCAGGCTGCCGTCCAGCCAACCGGCTATAGACGTCAGAGCCTGCTGTTTAAGCACAAAGCACACGAGGAGGAGAGGGCTTCCCTTGAGATCTGTGCATCTGGTGATGGAAAGATGGACTCCACCCTGCTGGACAACACATTAGCGATTATTAGAGTGATTGCAAGCCCTTTTGAGTTGGTTTCATCTGTCAACACACCGCTTCCTTTTTTGCTAAGCTGTTTATTTAGTTTTCTCCTGCTTTACCCAGAGCCAGAGATAGAAGATCTCGAGATGGCCTTCTGACCCGCTAGATAATCACGTCACAGATCGGAGTGAGGATAGAAGAACAAAAGGAGGGCTTTGTTAAAAAGATAGTGACTGTCCTCGAGTTCAACAAGCCTGTGATAGGAGCATTAATGTAGGTATTTTAGGAGATTAAGGACATTCCCTTTTGAGCTGATCGCTTAACGCTGCATTCCTCTTGAGTACTGAGTTGAGGATTCAGTCCAGAAATCTTCCAGGGTCAAAATCTTAGCAGACACACATGCTTTTGGATTCCCAAAAATACAAGTCTATGGGAAAATTAGAGTGACATCATTTTTAGTCTTATGAGAAGACTCATGATGCATTTAAAGAGACAGTGATCAAAATACGCCTGAATGCTTTGAAATACTTTAAAAGGGTTATGTGAAGTTCTTCAACATTCATGCTTAGCTCAATTTAAAAAAAGACGGAAACGAAAAACAAGCTCAATTCTTCATATCTGAATTCAGCAGCCAAATGGAAAATAAAATAGTTAGTTCACCCAAAAAACTAAAAATCTTTAATCATTACTCTATATTTTGAAGAAAGCTAGAAACCTGTAACCATTGACTTCCATTGTATTTGTTTTTATTACTATGAATGTCAACGGTTGCAGGTTTACAGCTCTCTTCAAATGATCTTCTTTTGTGTTCAAATGAAGACAGAAACTCAAACTTGCTTTAAAGAAAGCTAGAGACCTGTAACCATTGACTTCCATGATATTTGTCTTTCCTACTATAGACGTCAGTGGTTACAGGTTTACAGCTTTCTTCAAAAAATTTTCTTTTGTGTTCAACTAAAGAAAGAAACTTAAACTTGCTTTGAAGAAAGCTCAAAACCTGTAACTATTGACTTCCATAGCATTTGTTTTTTTCTACTATGGACATTAATAGTTACAGGTTTCCAGCTTTCTTCAAATGAGCTTCTTTTGTGTTCAACTGAAGAAAGAAACTTAAACTTGCTTTGAAGAAAGCTCGAAACCTGTAACCATTGACTTCCATGGTATTTGTTTTTTTCCTACTATGGATGTCAATGGTTGCAAGTTTTCAACTTTCTTCAAATGATCTTCTTTTGTGTTCAACTAAAGAAAAAACTCAAATTTGCTTTGAAAAAAGATAGAAACCTGTAACCATTGACTTCCATAGTATTTGTTTTTTTCCTTCTATGGACTTTAATAGTTACAGGTTCCCAGCTTTCTTCAAAATATATTCTTTTGTGTTCAACTGAAGAAAAAAACTCAAACTTGCTTTTAAAAAAAGCTGGAAACTTGTAACCATTGACTTCCATTGTAATTGTTTTTTTCTACTTTGTATGTCAATAGTTGCAGGTTTTCAGCTTTCTTCAAATGCTCTTTTTACTGTTCAACTAAACAAAGAAACTCAAACTTGCTTTGAAGAAAGCTCGAAACCTATAACCATTGACTTCCATAGTATTAGTTTTTTTTCCTACTATGGACGTCAATAGTTACAGGTTTCCGGGTTTCTTCAAAATATCTTTATTTGTGTTCAACTACAGAAATAAACTCAAACTTGCTTTAAACAAAGTGGGAAACCTGTGACCATTGACTTCCATAGTGTTTTTTCCCCTACTATAGATGTCAATGGTTACAGTTCAACTTTCTTCAAAATATCTTCTTTTGTGTACAACTGAAGGAAGAAACTCAAACTTGTTTATAACAAATCAAGGGAGAGTAAATGATGACATGATTTTTGTTTCTGGGTGAACTATGCCTTTAAAAGACAGTAAACAAAGCATCAGCATTATAGACAAAGTCAAATGACGAAATGCTTTGTTCAACTATCAGTTTACTAAAGTGCTTACTTTAAAAGAACCCAAAGCATTTATGGGCATTTCTCATGTTTCCAGAGACCGTGGAAGAAAAAGGAGGCTTTAGTTCTCAGGTTTATATCAGAGCTGTCAGGACGTGTCTGGCTAAGCTTACCGCCGTACGTCCATTTAGGCACAGCTGAGAACATGGGGGATTTTGAGTCTTTGCCTTGAGATTGTCTCATTACATCAGACCAGACCTGCCAGAACACCATGGAATGGATTAGAGCGATTCAGAAATCTGCAGAGCACATTTGGTCCCTGTTGTGTCACTTTCCTTAGGAAAACAATGATTCCGGTCAGATTTTTTGTTGTATTGGTGGAAGAAAAACATCCACCGTCGCGGTTAGGTGGAGTCACGTACTATCCCTCTTCCAGAACTCTGTTTGTGATTGCCGTCGGAGCTTCCAGATGTCAGTTTGATGACCGAATCTCACTGCAACACAAATTGTGAAATATCTGATTTGTCAAACAGGGATGTCCTGTTTTGGATGAAAAAGTGACGGGTTGAGTTTTATGGTTTGTTGGACTCAAGTAAGACATTGTCCATTCTTTGATTTCTCACACTGCCATGGCAAAGATTTAAAGGATAGTTTCTTCAAAATACTTATCCTTTACTTGTTACAAACATGTTTAAATTTCTGTTAAAGGGTCACTAAACACCATAACACATTTTTTGAGATGTAGACATATGTCCCACATCACTAAAAACACTATTAGGACACATATTTTTCACAAAAAAATGAGTGCAAATACGTTCTTCCAGTTTGAAAATAAAATTTGAAGCAACGTCACGGCGATTAGATCGTTGCGTAAATTCCAGCGTGGTCATTGGCCGTTTGCACCGGCCAGTACAAAGTGATGTCACTGATTTTTCAGCATGTCTGTGCATTATTCATGAGGAAGAGTTGTTTGAACCAATCACTGTGCTCTATTATGAATGAGAAGAAGAAATTGTGAAGAAAACTGAAAACCTGTAACCATTGACATCTATTTGTTTTTCTTACTATGGAAGTCAATGGTTACAGGTTTTCAGTTTTCTTCTAAATATCTTCTTTAGTATTAAAACAGAAAATAAAATTCTCTGATAAAGGTTTGGAACCACTTCCAATTAACCTTTTCCAGTAAATTTTCATTTTGGAGTAAACTATCCTCTAAACTATCCCTATTTGCCAAGGAATTGCTTTAGGTGTATATTCAAGGTGTCCAATTGCATCTGATTAATGTAAATAGACAGTAAATGGCATGGAAAAATGAGACATCTAAATAAAAATGAACACAAAAATGATTTATTTAATCTCTATGCATGTACTCTACATTTGTCTACATATATGCATTTTTAGAGATGTACTGATCCCATTTTTTGGAACTGATCCGACCCCGATCCCAAAATTCTGAGTATCGACTGATACAGATGAGATCCTGATACTGTGCCGTTTTTTTTAAAGTATAATACAGTTTCTAGTTCTTGTGATAAACTCAAATAATTTATCGTCTTTAATAAAAATAACAGACCTATAGTCCTACTGTATATGACAGCACAATCTAACTAAAAACATGACGCTTGCTGTAAACTAGGCTACATTATTTGAGCAATCGTTAAGACATTTTGATCTGTTGTGGTCCAGCTTGTGTTTCCTTTTTTAATATTAATATTTTTCTTTGAAATCTGTAATAGGCTACCCCTATTGACATTAATCAAAACACAAAGTGGTCTGTTAAATAAAATATTGATATAAATAAAATTATAATGAAATATTCACAGTTTTAGAGTAGCCTATATTAGGCTAAATAATTTTCTGCTAAATCCATATTGCGCCCTCAGTTTCACTTTTATTCATTTAATCAATACTTTGACCACAGTGAGCTAAGCTTTACAAACTATTCGCAGCACTGAAAGTATTGCCATCAGAAGAATAAACCCGGTGCGAAGGATGAAAGAACAGAAACTTTTAATATTACAGAATAATCTTACAAAAAGGTGCAAATCGCTTCTCCGCATGAATTTAACCACTTGAATTTTTATCTTTATACTTCATGTTAAACTATAGAATGGCTTCAGAGCATTTGGGATATAGTAGGCCTATATGACTACTTTCTAGTGCCTTATAATATGCTACCCTCATGGCTTTTATTGGCTTATAAATTACACAGAATGTAGCGCACGCTCAAGATCAGATTTGGATCGGTACTGGTTGGCCGATACCCGATCCAGCAAAAATATGCGATATTAAAACGATATCCGATCCAAGTAACGGGATCGATGCATCCCTATGCATTTCAAATTTATACATACAATCAAACATGTTTCCTGACTACTCTAAATTTCCTATGATGATGAAATCATTGAAATCAAAGATCTGTGTTCCTGCCAAATAGTTATTGATGTCATTCTTCAACATGTCCCTGTATGGTAAAACACCATAGAAACTCTCATTTTTGGCTGCTTGCATTAACATTTCAGCATGAACATCTAGCTAAATACCCTTTAAATGATAAATAAATCATTTATAAATAATCTTTTTTAAAAATGGATGTGCAAATTCAGATTTAAGACAGAAAATAAGTAAAACGAGACGCTGCTAGTTTGTGCAATCATGCTGCATTTTTTTGTACACAACTAAAGTAATTTGTAACTATCCATGTTATAAAAGAATGTTGTGGCACTTCTCATTTGCAGAAAACACCAATACAGAAGTTTACAAAAGCGTTCATGTACGCTGGTCTTGTTTATGTGATGTTAGGAGAAGAGGGAACATTCTTCCTAACAGTTATTATATCAATAAACATGTCAGGTTTTGGCTTGTGCAAGTAAGCGTTTAGTTTTATTAACATTTTTAAGAGCTGCAGGACGCATGCCCAGTTCAGCCAATTAAAATATAGAGCCAGCCACTCACAGAATCAAGCATGATGAGTTCATGAGTTACTCTGAGTATATCTGTCATGAGGGAGGGGTGTTTCATGCTGTGAGCAAGGGCGAGGCCTTTCATGGTGGCAGAAAATAATGAAATATTAACTTAAAAACCAAAAAAAAAAAGTTTATCACTTCAACCATTGACCATGTTTCTGCCTAGAATTAACATGCCTTTATCTAGTGGTGTAACGGATCACAAATCTCATGATTCGGATAACACTACGGTGTTTGAGTCACGGATTGGACCATTTTTCGGATCAGCCAAAAAGGGAGGAGACAAATGTGATTTACTTTTTGTTTATACAAAATTATTATTGCAACATCCATTGGTTTTAACAAACAGAACTTAGAATCTGTAATCTTAAAAAAATTAAAATCAAGAAAGAAACAGCTGAAAAAAAAGGAAAATATTCAATCCGAAAAATGATCTTTGCTACCGTTGCTGAAAATGCTAAATCTAGAAACATCTTATAGAAACAACATATCATATTTATTTTCAATTAATGATTCAACAATTCACACATAAAACTTGTTTTACTGTAATGTTTCATTATAGGTGTATCATTTTTGAAAACCTATTCAGTGACAAAATTTTGATGGTTGTTTGTTACCACTTATTGGTTATATAATGTAATTGCTACAACAGTCACCAGCGTCAAGTTCCATTAAACAGTGATTCTAATCTTTACCATAAACATCAGTGTTTATATCTGAACTATAAACGGTCTCCCAGTACTTCTGCATTATTTAATTGTTTGTAACTAACTGAAAAGTGTAAAAACTGAATCTCTCTCGATTAAACACAGATTTGAATGCAGCACTTCAAATGATTATTAAACATATGCAAATCATTATCATTTATCATTCATGTTGCGCAGGTTTGAATTGAGATCATGATCCTTTATTGATTAATAGTGCAGCTTAAACTGAATGCATTCATGCAGGCTAAACAAACAGTGACAGAGAACACCTTTAATTAATAATCTAAGAAAACATTAAGGCGCCACCACAATGTTTTCTGTCACCATTATACTTTACAGCGAAGCCATAATGCCGTCATTCACGTGATTTGAAAGACGCGGGAGGTGATCTCTCTGCCATTATAAGTTATAAATGTGGGATTAACCTACAATTTCACAATAAGTTATTAATGTGCAGGTCACATGCGTTTTAACTGTGGGTTGTGATCCATATGGATCACAAATCAACCTGGATCTGTTACATCCCTACCTTTATCTAATCACAAATGGTCAGTCGAGATGCATTACCATTATTAAATGGAAAGATCACACCCAAATTATTATTTTTCCTCTATTTACTCATCCTCAAGTGGTTCATTTCTTCATTTGAACACAAAAGTAGTAAACTGAAAACATGTACCCATTGACTTTCATTAATTTTCTTTTTTTGGATAAAGTATTTGTATTGTATTATTCAAATAACTTGTAGTCAAATACATCTCTTAGTACTACTTGTGTTTAAAAGCCACATAGCTTAATTTATAGTCATCCAATTTGTGATTGGATTGATTTAACTTACTAAAATAAAGTCCTAAATGATAACAACCTGATTGGTCATTTCTTTTGTTATCTTAACTGCAAAGATTCATGAAGGTTTATTGTTTTAGGATTGCTGTTTTACAATGTAGCATCCTTATTACAGTGCCACCTGTTGAGACAAATGTAGAATTAGTTGATCGTCAGGGGGTGGCAAATTTCTTGTTGCTTGTTAGAAAAGCACAAGACCACCCAGCATGAGCTCCAGTTGGCATTCTGAAGCCAACACATTTGATGGCAAGACAAGTGATCTCCTAAATGACACCAGAAATTTATCTAGATTTAGATCTCAGCTGTTCAAATCCACAATGACAAAAAATACACCTAATTGCATATAAAATATTCTGGGTTCAATTCAATTAATGCATATGTAGAAAATTAATAGCTTCAAAAATGTACTTGTCCTTGATTGCTTAAAAAGTATTGTTGTAAAAATATAAGTAAAGGAATTTTAAAGGGATATATATACTTAAAAAATGAAAATTTACTTGTTCCAAACCTGTATGAGTTTCTACAGTATTAACTTTTTTAAATAAATAATACTAAAAAAAAAAAAAAAAAAAAAAAAAAATCTAAAAGAAATTTTGAAAAAAAAAAGCAAAAAAAAAAAGCTGGAAACCTGTAACCATTGACCGAGTTAAATTAGTTTTTCCTACTATGAAAGTCAATGGTTATAGGTTTTCAGCTTTATCCTTTCAGCTTTTTTCAAGATATGTTTGAAAAAGGATTGAAACAACATAAGGATAAGTAAATGGTGAATTAAATTTCATTTTTGGGTGATCTAACCCTTTAAATCAGAACCTTTAGATTTGAAAATATCCAAGACCACTGAAAAAAATGGGTCTCAATCCAAATTGGCTTCCAAATAAACATAACAAAAACATCTAAATGAACAAGACGTGCCCCAAAAAAGAACAGAATGTTTTTACGATAGTTATATTGCTCATCACAGTCGCCTGCAGATCTGCGTTTTTGTGTGTGCGACCAAGGAATTCCTAAAACCGTTTTGACTGCTTTACAATTTCTATAAACTCTTCACAAGTTCACGTAAGTTGATAAAACGTCCTAAAATGTATGCACATACTGTACAATGAGCAAGATCAGCCAACCACACAGCATTATTTCAGATATTAATGAAGTTCTGTCACAAAATGTAACTTTTTTTTGATCTTGCATCTGAAATATTCCTTTAATTGTAGTCTCCACAAAGCCAAGATAATCTAGATCGAATGTGTCAATCAAAAGTGTAAAATGTCATTTTTATTTTAATATGATTTTTAAGAAGCCAAGTCCAATGACTTTTGGATATAGTTACGGATGCAACACCTTAAAACAAACCAGCAAAAGAATTAGTTTGAACCGTACGCCCAGCCACACACTTCCTGCATTCCACATCTGAAGACAAAACTCTTTCCTTAGGAGTGTGGTAACGAAGAGCAAAGCCAAAGGTCTTGACTTTTGGGAGGTGATGTTTATTTGCTCAGTCAGTGTCTGGAGCATTACCCTCTTGCTTAAGATATTAATAATGCAGAGTGTCTGTGCAAACAAGGCAGATTTTTGTAGAGGGTGGAGACGGAAGGGCATTAAATAACGGTCAGAATTTTTTTAACCTCTCCTCAACCTCGGGGTGCACCTACCACCCACACACTAACAAACACTATTGGATGTGGAGTGCACTCCGGGCAAATCCTTACTGACTGTGTGATATATCAATGCAATCTCATGGGTAATGTGTAACTTTGATTGAAGTACACATTTTACTAATTTGTACAATCTCATTTGTATATTTTAGTATGATGTGCTCATCCACAAATGAGGGTTGGGGTTAAGGGTGGGATTTGGGTAAATTCCTCTTTTTAAACATTGACATTTTAGTATGAATGAAATTGTATGAATTGATATGAAGTAGAGACTTGACTGACACTATCTTAAATAGTTACGTTTCCTCAAGAGATCAGGCTGGACATACAGCACAATGTCTCACTGTTTTCAATTGTAATTTTAATTGATGTTTACAGTCTACCTTGAATACCATTCAGCAAAAACTGAATACAATCTGAACAATCATATCCCTTATCACAAAAAACAAACCAGTTCCCTTTAACCAGTGAAATCTGATTCATGTACAAATGACTCTGAAGAACAAATCAGTCTTGTTGAATCAAAACCATAACTAAATTTGTTAAATGCAGTCCAATTACTATTAAATGACTCCTATAGAAGTTGATTATTTTAAGTGAATGAAAAACACACAGCAGAACCAGTGTAGTCCTGATTCCTGAAACAAATGACTTTTATGAGACAAGATATGTTTCAAAATATGAGCTACCATCTGGAATTAGAGAATTTCATGTCGAAAAAAACGAAACAAAAACATTCCTATTAAATGTTGACGTCACACTTCAATTTTCTTTTTCAAAAAGGGAGCGCATCAACACTAATGATAAGCATTTGCAAAGAGATTTTACTTAAGTTAGGTTTTCGGTAGAGCTACCACTTTTAAAATAAAAATAAAAAAATTATTAAGACCGAATGAGTAATATGCTATTAATAGCAACTGTAAAAGTTCCATAATACTTGTTGTTCGTGTTAGTTTTTGTTTTCACAAATTCACTAGAGGCCACCGTATACATTTTTGACAATGACAATACATTACTTGGGGCATGATTTTTCATACGTGCCATTTCTTGTAAATCCACCAGAGGTCGTTGTGTACGTTTCTGGCCATCTCAACATCCATCTGACACACGTCCGTGAGAGAAGTTGGTCAGCTTGTCGTTGTGCTTAATACATCAGCTTGTATCGACTGACCCACACACCCCATTCCCTAAACCCAACTTATAGCATTTTCGAAAGCAAACTAGAAGAGAAAAGCCATAGCAGACATGTGATTCTACCATACTATCACACTGGTCTTTTTTGGGGTTTTGTTTTACCTGCTTTTTGGGGCCACATTTTACTGGACTTGAACCCTGGTCCGTTCCTGCCCGCTCCACCTCTGAAGTCTGGCACCGTTCACAGTGAGCTACCAAGCAAACCAGAATGTAATCAGTGAGCGGTACTGTCCTGTACCATTCATTTTACAAACAAAATGCAGCCATTATCTACCCTGAGGCACTTTGCATGATCTTCTCATAAATTCATACCTGGGCACATTTTCCCAATGAGTCTGTGTTGGTTAAATAAGGCTACATCATTAACTAAGGTGAGGTGGCAGTGCAACCTACATGTAAGGCCTATCTTATTTGACATTTTGAACAATTTCTGTTTCCATAGGTTGTCAAGGACAGGATACAGAAAGTGTATCTTCACAATCAGTTGGATCAGCAACAGATCCAACAAAGGCAGCAGATGTATCGGGAACAGAACCGACAGCAACTTCAGAATTAACATCACAGTCAAATGATCCAGATGCCTCAAACCAAGGAAGTGTTGAAAATATTACTATCAGTGGTACGGCCCAACAAGAAAATGTGAACTCCACCCCAGTGTATTCCACCCCAGAATCGAAAAACAACAACGCTGCCGACAGCAAAGATGACAGTGGGGTTACATCCTCAACAGACCTCACCAGATCAGAAACCTCCATCAAAGAAACAGTAAATCTTCGCATCAATGGCGATCAGAAGTTAAGCAAAGACTCTGTATCTTCAGATGTAAGTGCTTTTTGCTTATTAGATAACAGTGGGAGAAAAAAAAAAAAAACAATGAATCAAAAACAATATTGATATTGAAGAGTTCAATTCAGAACTTATCGGAGTATTAATTTATTTGATTGCTGAAATCACTAATTTTCATTGGTCAACAGCTTTTATGAAGAACATCAGGGCTCGACAATAAGCACCGCCTGATGGCCCGGGGCCAGCGTGCGGGACGCTCAGGCCAGTGTACAGAATGGTTACTGGCCCGATTTGGCCAGCGCTGCCTTGTCACAAAAGTTTGGCTGTCTGTCAATTGCGTGCAAATACAATCTTAGGATGCTTTCACACAAAACGTTTGTTTGGGAATCTGTCTGGTTTCCCCGCAGTTAGCGCAGTTTGTTTGGCATATGTGAGTCCAGCAATCGCGCTCGGAGCCACGCCAAATCAATTGGACCGAGATCGCCTGAATGAGGTGGTCTCTGCTCGATTGAGCTAATCGATTGTAGTGAGAAAACAAAACGGTCCAACGAACTAACGACCCAGGCTATATCACAGTGTCTTATGATTGTGTAATAGCCATTTATACGGCTATACGAAGAGAGAATGAGGAGTAGGACGAGATGTCATTCCTAAAGACAAATGTTTCATATCTAATACAAAAGTGAAAGCATGCTGAAATATTAACGAGAGCTGTTTATCCTTTTAAAATATTATATACACAACTGGTCAAACGTTTGGGGTCGGTATGATTGTTAAATATTTTAAAATAAGCTTCTCCTGCTCGTCAAGTCTGCATTTATTTCATTATAAATACAGTACAAATCGTAAAAATGTGATACGTTATTGCACTATAAAATAACTATTTAAAAGTAATTTATCATTTATTTTAATAATTTATTCCAGTGATTTTAAACATGAATTTTCAGTAGAAGTGTGAACCTACACTGGTCTCATGATTCGGTTCGGTTACGATTATCATGCCATCCATTCGGTTCAATTCAATATCTCGGTGCATCACGGTGCATTGATGATGCTTTCCATACACAATTTCATATTTTCTTCACAGCACAGCAATTATTGTATTAAAATGTATAAATATATTTATATTCTATTTGTTATACAATTTTTCCTTTTAATACAAACAGTCAGATATATAAACTGTACCTTTAAAAACTCAAGTACATGCACAGAACAACACAAGCATTTATAGCAAATAAACAAATATAAATATCCCGCTCGCTTTTTGAGCCTTGCGAGTTCGTTCTTACACCCTATGATTGGTCATGCGCTCAACAGAAAGGGCTGTGATTGGCTCTTGCGCCCTGTGCTCTTCACAGATGAGTGACACTAGGTGCGTTCGACATGAAGCACAACTGCAGCCAGTGATCAACGAGATTAGCCGAGTGCAGGCGGGGGCGGAGTTGAAAACGGAGCCGTCAAGCCGAACACTTGCGGCAGTCATGAAAGTTGAAAGTTGCGGCAGTCATGATGATCGATCACATGGCCTCATCATTATTTTTTAATTTTTTTATTCATAACAACAAAAGATTTACAAATAAAACAGAATACAGTCTCTGCAAACTATAGTTCATTTTTAAACAATAAGGGCATTATGAATTAAATATATTACAAACGCATGAGAGAAATAAGGGGAAACGAGAGGGTAATATAAACATAAAAACGAACAGGCTTATTAAATACAAAGCAATAAGCACAAATTCTAGGAGTTTAAACATCACTCTAGGGTAATACTTCTTGTTTGAATATGCTAAAAAGAGGTTTACATTTATTTACATTTATAGATATAAAACTTTCCAATATATTTTAATGTAAAACCCCAAACAAGGTGTCTTGATTAAGTCTTTAACAATGATTAAGATTATTTTGGATAATGAAAGCATTTTCAAAAAAGCACTTTAATCCAAAAAGATTGAACAAAAGGACATTCCTAAAACAAATGAGCTACACTTTAAGTAGAAGTTTCCCAGAAAGGCCAGGTATAAACGGCTAGACAGGAAATAAAATATATATATATATTTTATAATCCTAAAAATCATTTTATAATTATTCAATAATTAACTTAATTTGTTAAGAAACCTTTAATTTTAATAAATATTTAACAATTAAAAAAAAACTTTTACATTTAATAAACTTTAAAAAAATTAAATAAAACTGACCCCAAACTCAATTATGTTTGGCTTTTGAAGCATTATTTAAAATATTGTATGTGGCTAAGAAATAGCTATTAACATCTTTTGTTTGAGTCCAGTGAAAATTTTGGCAGGGCAAGTGAAAATCTGAACCACTGTAGAAAAAATCCTGAGCATTGAACCCTGAACATGCGGTAATGTTTTGTAATTTATCTAAACTCAGCATGTAGGATTCAAGTTAATGCAGATTCAGCAGGATGTAAAAAATCTAATACACTTTCACTGATATTTATATGGTACTTCCATGTACTTCCAAGAATACCATAATGGCACAAGCATGGTACTTCTACAAAGCATGCAGTAGTTTCATGGTATTTAGTTACAAGTTATTTTTAAAGTCACAGTTATTTTTAATCTTTATAATTTGATTTCAGTACCCTAAAAATACCATTGCATTAACATCATAATATTGTTATATAATTTTTTTTGTATATGCCAATCATTTGCTAGATTTATACAAACCAAAGTACCACCGTGTTACCTTCTGATACTGTAAATGCACCATTAGGTCAAAAATACATTATTTTGCAAGAAAAATACTGCGGCTGCATTCATATTTTCATGCTAATATGCCCCAGTAAGGGCATATCAGCATTATACATATTCCTTGTTCCATTCTCTTATTGATACACTGTAAAAAATTATGGGTTGTTGCAATTCAACATTGGGTGCAATATGGAAAAACCAGACTATTGTGTCATTTAAATTTAATATAAAAAATTTCCCATTGTTGGGTTTGTCCAATGTTATCCAGTTTTCAAAAAAGGGTGTGTTTTTTTTTAAAGGAAGATTTTTACCATAATTAATCTGACAACTCAGAAATGTCAATTCCCATTACAAAAAACTGTGACATTTGAATAATCATTCATTATTTTCTTTTCGGCTTAAATCCTTTATTAATCAGGGGTTGCCACAGTGGAATGAACCGCCAACTTATCCAGCATATGTTTTATACAGCGGATGCCCTCCCAGCTGCAACTCATAACTGGATTGTTATATTGTTTAATATTGAATATATTTTTACATATAAATTGTAACATTCTGAGTGTTAAGTTTGAATTAAAAATTAACTATTGGACTTCCAAAGTATTTAGATCAGGTTTGCCATAGGTAAACCCACACACAACCTCACTTCCATAGTAAAAAGTTACTTTTTATTATGAAAAAGTAGCCTAATCATTGTAAATTAGTACAAAACAAAGCACAAAACCACTATAGCTCAATAACACAAATTTTGTAAATGTATTATAGTTATAAAAGAATATTATTAGTCTATAATAATAATGTAATTTAATTCTATGTGAAACTGAATATTTAAGATTCCATAAAATGTGATGCTTCATTCCTCTTTTGACATGCTTGCCATATAGTTGTATGCATAATGCACAAACAGTTTAATGATCAAGACTCTATTATCAAGAAAACGAATCACAATTTTCAGTACCGTTTTTTTGCCCCGCTCTACTATACAGTCTCACTAAGGCTCTTTGCCAAGTGAAACCAGTGGAGTGACTTCAGATATTTTCAGTTGCTGTCATCTGCATCCGTGTACATTAGAAAGGAAGGAAGCTTTGTGTCTGCGAGGATGAAGTATAGCAAGGCAGTTTGAGCTGTTGATGCCTGTGAGCTCAGATTAGGGAGATCCTGTTTTGTCATTCACTATAAATAATCCCTGCGCACAAAAGATGAATGAGCGGGAGAGAAGAGGGGCTTCCTCTCACTGCTGCCATGCGGTTATGAACCCAGGAAAGAGGTTAGACAGAAGAACACGAGAAGGGGGAGATGATGAGTCTGTCATTGGCAAGAACAGATATCTATAGTTGATAGTTAAAGCTGATGCTGAATCAATCAGTATAGCTAAAACAGCAGTTTTTTATTTACCAAAACAGCAGTTGTTTATTCTTTCATGATACCGTTGGTCAAGTGCAGCCCACAAATCATGACTTAAATGTTTGTAAAAAACATACAAAGGTGCTAAACTCCTCTTTGTCTGGTATATTAAGGTTTTAGAGCATTATACAACAGATATGGGACGTTAAATTGATAATTTAATAAACTACCATGAATTAGCATGCGTCTAGCATGAATTAGCATGTAACTACCATTATTCTAGCATGAATTAGCATGATTCTAGCATGAGTTAGCATGTAACTAGCATGATTATAGCATGGATTAGCATGTTTCTAGCATGAATTAGCATGTTGTTAGCATGATTCTAGCATGAACTAGCATGTTTCTAGCATAATTCTAGCATGAATTAGCATGTTACTAGCATGATTCTAACACGAATTAGCATGTTATTAGCATGATCTTAGCATGAATTAGCATGTTACTAGCATGATTCTAGCATGAATTAGCATGTTACTAGCATGATTCTAGCATGAATTAGCATGTTACTAGCATGATTCTAGCATGAATTAGCATGTTACTAGCATGATCCTAGCATGATTTAGCATGTTACTTGCATGTTTCTAGCATGAATTAGCATGTTACTAGCATGATCCTAACATGAATTAGCATGATTCTAGCATGAATTAGCATGTTACTAGCATGAATTAGCATGTTACTAGCATGATTCCAGCATGTTACTAGCATGATTCTAGCATGAATTAGCATGTTGTTAGCATGATTCTAGCATGAATTAGCATGTTATTAGCGTATTTCTAGCATGAATTAGCATGTTACTAGCATGTTTCTTGCATGAATTAGCATGTTAATAGCATGGTTCTAGCATGAATTAGCATGTTTCTAGCATGAATTAGCATGAATTAGCATGTCACTAGCATGAATTAGCATGTTACTAGCATGTTTCTAGCATGAATTACCATGTTGTTAGCATGATTCTAGTATGAATTAGCATGTTACCAGCATGTTACTAGCATGAAATAGCAGGTTACTAGCATGAATCTAGCATGAATTAGCATGTAACTAGCATGATATTAGCATGTAACTAGCATGATATTAGTATGTTACTAGCATGATTCTAGCATGAATTAGCATGTTGTTAGCATGAATTAGCATGTTACTAGCATGACTAGCATGTCACTATCGTGTTGCTAGCACCTTTCTAGCAAGATTAGCATGTCAGTAGGAAGTTTAAACTGTTAGCATGTGTTAGAATAGCTAGTCACAGTCTCTGGGACAGTTGCTGGGGTGCTTAAATTGGTTGCTAGGGAGTGGCTAGTAAGTTTAAAGGTAATCAGTGATTGGCTGCTGGCTAGACTGAGTTGAATGAGGCCAGACTCTAGTCTGTAGGACAGTCTGATGCAGAGTTATGAGCTCACAAAGGTTGATCCAATGTTAAGTCAATGACAGTCTTTTACAATAGAAGTCTATGGGACAGTTGCTAGGGTGCTGTAAGTGGTTGCTAGGGAGTGGCTAGTAAGTTAAGAAGTCATCAGTTATTGGCTGCTGGCTAGACTGAGTTAAATGAGTCCAGTTAGAAGTCTGTAGGACAGTCTGATGCAGAGTTATGAGCTCACAAAGTTTGACCCAATGTTAAGTCAATGGGACTTTTGGGATTTTTCTGGGTCGTTTTTCGGAAAACCCAAGGTCGGATCAGTTAGAAAAGATATAGCAACCCGAGTCAGACCAGTTTGAAGGTTTGACGAGTGTTTGAAGTATGTAGCTTGAAAGGCTTAGGAGGAGATACACTTAGAAATTAGTCTCAGAAGAAGAAGAAGAAGAAGAAGAAGTTTTGATAGATAACAATATGCTGGCTTTTCAAGCCACCATAATGAATAATATCCAATGTAGGAAACTTTGAAATGCTGAATATGATTACTAAATAATACATAAATAATATTTTTTTCCAAAACAATAAAACATTAAAAACTAAATAAATAATTGATCAATTCTACAAATAAATTGTCATCATTTTGAAAAACAGCTAATAATTTTGAGATTTGCTAAAGAATAGATCTCATTACGGTAATAAATCATTGGCATTTTTAAGAATTAATGCCAATCCAAGGTCATAAGATTTCTGTTCATCAAGTGAAGATTATTGATAAAATCGAAGAACATTCTAATTAAGAGATCCAAAAACAGACCTATGCAAATCACGCTATTTAATCTGAGTCTGCTGAGAGAAACAATCACTTTGTATGATGAACAGATTTATTTTAGGTTTTAATTCACATACAAATATTGATCAATAGGCATAAGCAGAAGCAATTATTGCTCAAAAGTGCTGGTATGGCAAACAAGAATGACCCTCATTGGTTCAACTTCTCACATTGCCAAGCAAGCATGCAAAGCTTTAGTTTAGGTTTAAAGTTTAGTGATCAATGTTTGTCAATAAAAAGCCCTAAATTAAATCTGTCAATCTTATAATATGTTTGTTTTGTTTAAGGAGATTTTGGTTACAGTTTAATACTTATATTTGATTTCTGTTTTGATAAATAAAAAAATAAATAAACATTTGCATCAGAGCTTTGGATAAACAAACTTTCTCAAGACTAACTTGACTTTTGGGTTAAAAACAACAAGAGGGTAAATGGTGACAATTTGAACACTGAGATGAACTAACCCCAAATCTCTCTATTTGTACTAATATTTTGGTGTAATTTTTCTCTACAGTCTACAACTGAAGGCGACAACAATACCACCTCCGGGGGGTCATCTTCTGCTGTTTTTGTATCTGTGCTGGTGACCGGCTTACTGCTTGCTGCCATAATAGTCGGCATTTACTACTTCAAATGTCATCGCCGAACCAACGGTAAAGGCATGAAACTGGTGAGTTCCACCTCAGAAACAGACACTGAACATAAGAAAAAAAACCCTAAATAATATCCTTTTTTTCAGGATGTAAACATGTTGTAATTAAACAAAGCAAATCCTGCACGAAATTCAACACGAAGCAAATTTGTACATTCATCCACTTACTGCTTTGTCCTTCTGAATAAACCCCTAAATCGATGACTTCAACAACTGTATTTCCACCACCAAGTGTTCCCAATCAAACTCCCATTTTGAATGTGTTATCCGCGCATTTTAATTGCAAAATTCAGCCCATTTGGAAGGAAAGTGTTGCCAAGATCATAATTAGGAGGAAAACAATTGGCAGGGTATCAGTGCGGTGCAGTTCCTCCAGCACACGCCCCATCTAATGTTGAGAACCACAACACATGCTAGTTAAACACCAACCGTTTCATCCACTTGCCAATAGTTTGAAGCTGTTTTCCTTCTCTGTTAAATGATTTCAAGTTATGAAATTGAATCAAAGTGCACTCTCAGCGGACCTCAGAAGGGTTTGTAAAGAAAAAAAACCAAACACGTACGTTCACAGGCAGAATTTCATAAGTCATACACTGCTCAATAAAAGCTTTAAAGATATATCAAGAAACATATTCCAAATAAAAATTTGATGATGGTTTCCATATTCTGCTCCAAAAGAAAACCCTGACCCTAGTTTAAGAGTCTTGCTTATTGAGTCCTAAGTTACAACTGCTCACTGTGAATAAAAATCTTGGCTATTACTGAAAAAACAGCTATCATAGTGTTTAATGTAGTATGATGTGTAACAAACAGTAATTTTGGAAACATTTAATGTAAAACAATCTACAGGAAATGTTACGTACACTGTAAAACCCCAAAAGTTGAAACTGATTGCAACAAACCATTTAAGTTCAAAAACTAATCCTAATGAGTACTGTGAACTTAATCCATTTGAGTACATGAAGCAATTTGAGCACAGTAAAACTCAACATGGTTTCCGTTACATTCATTCGTCCGTGGCGGGGCGCCACACCAAAATTCCTCCCGCCACGGCTACATTACAGCTTCTCATTCAAAACACTCGGTTGTTTTTTTAAATAGCGGGTTATAATCGCACCAAAAGCATATTAAAAAGGTAAGTGAATTGTAACAGCGCAAACTTTTCTGTAATCGTAGTAGTGCTGTGCGTTCTTTGCTAAACCCTTTAAGGTGACGTGCTGACAGACCGACTGACAGGTGCGTGATGCGTGAGGCCAGCAAACATGGCGTAGCTTTCAGTTATGGTGAACACAGTTTCCATAATTATATTTTATTTATAGATAAAGGTCTGTGGTTCTGCATACAATGACTTTATCCTGCTGGAGTTTATAACCTTTTCACTTTACTTCAGGGCACATTAATGCCGCTCTGTAGGTCTGTTCCTAGCAAATCTAATAAATGTTGAAGACATACTTGTTACATAAACGTGCTAAATCACACTTCAGCAGCATTTATTTAAGAGCTCACAAGAAAATCTGCACTTGAGCAGCGTATATTTGAGGGCGCGCAAGAAGTTTTGTGCATGAGCAGAGGAAATCGGCGCTCGAGCACAGAGATTGACATGCTCGTAGGCTATTACATGAATGCGATCTCGACTTAATACTGCGCTCACGACATTTGTCGATGAAATAACCCCACATGTAGATCTGTGTAAAATGCCCAGCAGAGTCTGCCGATAAATGAAGAGAACTCAAACCAACTGAGTACTGTAAAACAACTCAAACCGTTTGAGGAAACCGATTGCTACAAACCATTTGAATTAAAAACTAATCTATATGCGTGCTGTGAACTTACTCCATTTAAGTTGGCGTAATGAGGTATTTGATTAACTTATTACCTTCAACACTGAGTTCAAAACTCTTTTCAAATGAGTAGAAATAACTTTCAGTACATTTTGGGTTAACTACACTCAAATTTCATTTGATAAAGTTGACTGTTGGGTTTTACAGTGCAGATGAGCAATGACATTCTTCTTCTAAATGAACACATGCACATCAATTATTTTTTATTTACAAATATCTCAACAATGCTCAATGTTTGCTAAGCAATTTTGTTACTTCGTAGGTAGTTCAAAGAGGTAAGAGCACCAAATATCAGAGTGTGAGCATTGGTTTTATTCAGCAGTTGAACATACACAATAGGTCACCCTAAAAATGTCAAATTTCCAACTATTTCCTCGCTCTCCACTTATTCTAGACATACTCTATACAAGTTTCTTTGTTCTGGTGAACACAAATGATATTTTAAAGAATGTTAGAAACTAAACAGTTGGACTCATTGGCTTCCAATAGCATCTTCTTATTTGTTCAGTAGAAGAGAAATTGCATCTGCAGGGATCTAAATGAAACTTTTTGCTTGGTAGCACTGGTGTTCATAGCTAAAAATGTAGTCACTCCAGCCAAAAATTAGCTGCACCCACCAAGAATTATTTACACCATTACAACAAGGTTAATATTAACAGATTTATTGCATTTGAAATCATCCTGATGATTAAATGAAAGATTAAACAGAACATCTCGCACTTAAAATGTGTGGATTCAGTGGCAAACACTGTTACCTGAAAACTCCGTCACACAGACTTTACAGTGAATGGCTTTAGGAGTCTTTTCCACTCTTCAAAAAGTGTATCATTAATCAGCTGTGTCATTATTTGTAATAAAAATAGTAACCAACAAAGTTAGAGCAGAACATTTATGCACCTCAAAGCAACACAAGACAGCCACTTGCTTCATTTCTAACCGAGTAAGCCATTTTTTGAACAAGTGATTCAATTCACTGCAATAACACAAGGGCTTACCAACGTGTAATAATAGTTTTAGTATTATATTTATTTATCAAATGCCCAAGTTAAAGGATCAAAACTGCACTCAGAGACCCAATATTCAGATACAATTTTCTATCAACATTTCTCTTCCAATTCTTTCCAAAACAAATTAGATGAGCTATTTTATTCACATTGATTTTATAGCGTACAATATTGCCGTTTCTATAGATGTTTTATACAGTTTAATTCAGAAGAGTATCTCTACACTTTTATCACATCAACTATTTGTGTCTATTGCTGCTAATCTCAAAGAAAGTAAATCTCAAATAGGTTTTAACCTCACAAATCAACAATTTTAACAATTATTAAAGCAAAAAACAAAACAAAAAAACAATCTGTTTGCATTGTGTTTCCATAGGCTGAGGAGTCATACATGGCCGATGAGGAGAACCAAGGCAATACTCTGGTATCGGTGGCCCCACTAAACCAACCTGAGCCCCAGGAGAAACCCAGTCTTAACGGAGAGTCACAAGAGGCAGTGAAGCCCCAGACTCCTGCCGCCACCAACGGCCACTCCACCACCAAGACGGCAGACACTGAGCTGTGAATAAGCGGTCCTGCCACCTTAGGGTCTGGGTGAAACACTCACTCCCTACTCCTTACATCCAAAACAATCTACTACATACTGACCTTGGCTATCAAGGGTTAACAAAGACTCAAATTCTCACAATGAATGTAAATACGTTGCAAAATGTTCCATTTAAAGTCATATGAAACAATAGGCAAGACTAAAATATGGGATATAACTATATAGGATGAAAATGGGATGAAATAATTGGTCAATAACCTGCTCCCGAAGCGTAAATGCTTTAATGATCTATGAAAAGGTTGTTATGCTTTAAAAATAACACAATTTTGAGGTAATTAGTATAGCTTTTGGATTTAGTGGCTAATTCGTATTCATTTGTACATTTTAGTACCATGTGCTTATCCCCCAATGAGGGGTAGGGTTTGGTGCCAAGCCTCCCTTTAAAAATAGAATTAAATCGTATGAATTACTATGAATTAGCCACTTTTTTGGCGTAAAATAGTTCCATTTCATAATGAGATTGGATTGGTTATAAATGAAGCAGTAAAATGGCAGTTATAACAGTGATGATGCATGATATTATAGAAATTCAATCAAAACATGATGCAAAAAAAAAAGGTATTAGCCCCATGATGCAACCCTTAAGTTTAATGGGGTGGGGAACTTTTCCCATGAGTCATTGCTGGTTTTCATAAGAGCAACCCGGGCTGGAACAAAACGTCGGGAGGATCCCTACTCCAGTCTCAGTGCTCCACAGCTTCCAGCTGGGTGTTAATCGCATCACATCACACTAGAAAGAAACATTCGGAATCCAATAGACACGAGTTGTGTTTTTGTTTGCTATGGGTTGTTTGTGTGTTGCTAGACTGTATGGCGTGTTCTATATGTTCGTGTTTGTGTACAGTATGATTTGACTAGTTTATAGTCTTGTATAATTTTGTTAATATCACTGCATGACAAAGTAATGATTTCTGGAGATAGAAAAACAAAATCAGTTTGAGTGTCAACGTGAACTCCATTTCATTGCTGCGAACAACCCCTAACGTAAAAAAATTCAACAAATTGCTGCAAAGCCAATAAGCGCTCAGGGTAACAGCTAAATGTTATCTGACATTTCTGGATTGAGTTACAGCTTTACCGTACTTTGTAAACCAGTATTATGCTCTTTTTTGTAATATTTGTATTCTAGTCATTTAGATGTAGTGTTGAATGACTGACTTCATTGTTTGAATGACCTGCCTTAAATATTAGAAGTTTCTTTTAGGTGGGTGTGGTTTATTTTGTATCTACATTTGCTACTACACAGTACATCATGCTTTAGTCAAAGGAATTACGTAACTGGGTGCAGCCGTG